>NC_039365.1:124541367-125141367 GCF_003573695.1 Papaver somniferum
ATATCATATTCCTTTTGGGGTGACCTGGGGTGCCCCTTAGTGATTGAGGTGCCCCTTATCCAACGGGGAGAGTCCGAATAACACGTGTCCTCCGGGGCTTTTACCAACTTTTCGAGCCGAATTTTCCAAAAAAATGTTTATTTTCCAAAGGTTCCTACAAACACATAAAACACCAAAATTAGTACAAACTCGAGTGCCAACAATATATAGTATTGAGATCAAATTAAACACAAAAATGTGTCTATCAAATACCCCCAAACTTATTATTTGCTAGTCCTCGAGCAAAATTTATTTTTGAAAAGATAAAAAGACTACACTTAGCACGTGCAGCTGGCCGTTAAACCGCTAGGTGGCCCTAGCGGCGGAGTGTTGTCTCCGGAGGGTTTACCAGAGGTGTACCCACAAAACCTTTACTCCTAATTGGTCACAAGTATCCAAAGAGCTATGAGGACATACATATTCTCAACCTATCTCCAAGTAAGTAGAATGCCAGAGAAATTAAAGGTGTCAGCTCTAAAGTTGACTGAAGAAAAGGGGAGACACATCCGCAACACTGCTAGATAAAGAGATATCCGCTACACAGCTAGATAAACATTGTAAGATGCGTCCGCTGCTTTACAGCTGGATAAGATTAGGAGAGAGATAAAGATGAGAGGGACATTTGCTACACAGCTGGACTAATTACGTGTGATGAGTTAAACCAGTGCTAGAAAGATCTTGTGCCAGATTGAAAGCGGACTAACAAAGCAACCAAATGTATCTTTCTTCGACTCTCTCATAGTGCTCAGTAGAAACAACGTCTTCTTCGGTCTTCAACTGTTGATGATAAACTATAGAACCTTGACAATTAACTCTTCTTTTCGATTTCTTGCTTGACTTATAAATTTCTACTTCCCTTTGTCCTTATTGAACAAAACGTAACGATGATTTTTTTCATTTTTCATTTTCTTATTATTTTTTATTTATTTATTTTTCATTTTTTTTCATTTTTTTTCATTTTTTTTTTCATTTTTTTTTGGAAACAAAAATTACAAGACAACAATTTACATGGCCATGAGAGAAGGACTTTCAAAACTTGGATCTTCGCAACTTGTGATGTCTTGGTATCATGGATTCTAACAACTTATATCATTTGCTCTTATAACTTCGACTTTGATTTTTGAATTATTCTTTTCTATTGTTGCTTCTAAACCTAAAATGTCTTCAACTTTCTTCATAGATTTCGATGTCACTCCGCTTGTTGATGATGATAAGTTTCTACTGAGAGAGAGTCGCAATCTTGTAACTAAGACTACATTGTGAGGTTGCTTTATCTTTCTGGCATTTCCTGACCTACTTGCCTTTCCATCATGTATGGTTAGGTCCATCACGGTTACCCTCTAAAAAGAACAAGTTCTCTCCTGAATTTCAAGGATCTCAATGTTTTTTTCTCTAATGTCTCAAAAGGTTGTTATCCCTAGCATTCCAATTTCTATCTTTTCGGTGAGAAACAGTATGTAAACTTAGCTAACCGGGTACCATGTGACGCTAGAAGTTTCAAAAAAAATGCGACTAAAAAGTTTCTCCCATACCCCCAAACTTAAATCTAACATTGTCCTCAATGTTCTAAAGATGAAATTAAAAGCATGAACAAGGAGAAACTGTTACCAATAGAAGCAAAAGAGATAAGTAAAGATATTACCGTGTCACATGAGATTGGGTTACCTCCCAAGAAGTTCTAAGTTTAAATTCTTCAGCCAGACATCGGAAGGAATTAGTCACCTCATAGAATCAAAAATTAACATCCGAAATAACTGTGGGTCTTCAAAACCAAAAAGAGCTGACCAAAGGAAACTACAATAACCCAAGAAAGTGAACAAGGATAGCATGCCCTTATATAGTTTCCTGATTAAGATATTTATATCTAATTGTGGTTCAGGTTCAGGTTCTAAGAAAGGGTCTAAATAAAATATTTTCATTGGTTGCGTTTCTTCATAGGTGGGATCCGAATCATTAGGTCCTAGATTCTGGAAAAACTCAAATATGATCTTAGAAGCGCACAATAATAACCTAAATAACTGAGGATCCTCTAAGTCAATAAGATTTGACTTACAAAATTGACCACAATGAGAGTAGTGGTCACTCTTAAGCAAATGTGTCGATTCTAATTTCCTAAAGCATTTAGGTTTAGTCTCACAACTTAATATTCGACACATTTGAAATATAAGCGTTCCCAGATTTGGAAGAAAACTATTTGGTGGGAAAACAAAGTCAATCTGGGTATCATAGCCTGGGAAAACCACATCAACCAGAGGATGGGTTTCTAACGACTGAACTTCTTCCTGGACATCATTAGTTCGGAAAAACGTGTATGAAGATAATCTTGTAAAATAGTTGAGGCACGTATGTCAAGTCCCAAGTAAGGGACCTTTATAAGAGTGAAAGCACATGGATGATAACCACCCCCAAACTTAGAATTTTGGGTGTCTCTAGATATACTAGATACAATTTCCCTAATTTCTAGATCATCAAAATCCAGAAAATGGTCAATTGCTACTTGTAAATTATACTCAGGTGATGCATCCTCACTCATATTTAAAATATCTACGAGTTCATCTTCTTCGTCTAAGACTATTGTTTCTAAATCGCTAGACTCTAAAACATTATTCTCAGAATAAACTCGTTCCTTTAAATCATTATCGGCTTTGTAAACAGGAAATACTACATCGTCTAAAACGAGGGTATCTCTAGTCAAATCCTCGTCCTTTTGAATAGGTGAATAATTATTAAAATTATTTGGATTTGAACTAGAAATAATATTATCATTGTAAAGCTCAATTGGAGTAACCATTTCCTGATCACTATTCCTACATAAGTATGATTCTCCATCAACACTATCCTCATCATAATAACATGAAAAATATCGAGCCTCATCAAAACAAGTAATGCTACCAATTTTATCCTTGTTATCTTGATTATGTAAATAACTATCTTCATTCTCAAGGGTATTATTGGATACACTATATTGGCAATTCAAGTAATTTCGAGCAATTCTTTCGTTCGTCTCAGCTATCCGCTTGAGGTGGTCTTCTAAAGAAGGTTCACTCATTATTGTAGTTCTTTCGTCTATAAGTATACTATTCATCTCGGCTAACTTACGCGTCGACTCAGCTAACTTCCTGAGGGACTCTTCTAAAGGAGGAATAGGAACAAAGGGATCATAAAAAGGACTACTTTTTAATAGTTTGATTGTATCCTCTAGAGACGAAGAACTAGTACTATAATCTTCTTGCTCGTAAGACTGATGCATGTGTGGATAATAATTGGGCTCACCAGGGTATGACCCATATCCTTCCAAAGGATGGCGTTGCCAACCACTATTCCCAACATGGTCATAAAAAGGATGATGTCCATATCCAAATTCAGGTCGATACTCATTGTATTGGATTCTATTATACCAGTTCGACATTCTTAATTGCAAGGGAATTCTACACAATCATAAAGAAGGCTGACTCGACCAAATCAAACCTATAGAATCTAGCAAACAAAAAGCATGATGGCTCCACTTAGATTGTTTTCTAGACCAGCTTCTATTCCTTCGAAAAGGAATTCGTTACAATTTGAGCACACCCCTCTGGAATCAATCCGAGCTAATGTAAGTTGAATCGAGGCGAGGGAAGCTCAATGGAGCTTTGATACCCAAAGCCTCACCGGTATTACAAGGCGGCGCAGTCACGCATTCAACTTACATAAACCATCAAGAACTTTGAAGTATGCTTAAAAGAGTAACCAATATTTTTCGAAAGATTTTCATACCAAGCTCGTTACCCTATCGGTCTCGTTCTAATCAAGTTTTAAGCTTGGGTCCGCGTTATGTTTCGTTTACCTAAGGTGGGAAAGAAGGGAACGGTGATGAAATCCGAACCCTTATCTTATATGGCCAGTTCTTGCCATTTACTAGGAAATTAAAGCAGCCGGTTCAGTCCTCAACATATAATCACCTTAAGGCAGACAGTAAACCCGCTGACAGGAGATTCACGGGTGTTTAGAAGTTTACCTCCCGTACCATACGGGCGAAGAACCGCTGTAGTCGACTCGGGCCACTGACTCCGGTGTCAGTGTGCGAACCCGAGGGGCCGAGACGATATTGTAATCGTCGTCCTTCCCTGCAAACAGGTTATATTTAATTTTTTTTATATAACCCTTCCGTAGGGTTTAAAATTAAAATAAATTGTCCAAAGTCCAGTCCAATGAAAAGAAATACAAAAAATAATAATAATAATTACAAAAAAAATGGAAAGTCTCTTAAAAAAAATAAAAAAAATAATTCTTTCTTTTTTTTTCTCTTTTTTTTTTTTTTTTTTGCTTTGTCTTTTTTCCTTCTCTTTTAGCTTTAAGCTTTGGTTCCAA
Source organism: Papaver somniferum (assembly GCF_003573695.1). NCBI lineage: Eukaryota > Viridiplantae > Streptophyta > Magnoliopsida > Ranunculales > Papaveraceae > Papaver > Papaver somniferum. Next base: position 124,545,757 of record NC_039365.1, read on the forward strand.
GGTCTTTAGTATCCAACTTCAAACCTATAATACAAAGACACAACCAAAGAGGCGTAAAAAGAACAAATGGAATAATAAAAAATAATAAAAACCTAAAAATTCTACGTAAGCACAAATCCGCGTCGGCAACGCCAAAATTTGATGGAATTTTCAAAATTGTTGTAGTGATAGTAGTAAAAAGATTCGTTTCAGACTTGTGAAGGAAATGGAATTTTAGATTTAATAAAATTATATATAAAAAAATATTAACAATAGGCGCGAGAGGTAACCAAGACACTAGATTCCACTATTATGCAAAATTGAATGATAAATATTTCAAAACTCTATTCAATTCTTAAGTCCTCTTTTATCTTTAATTCACTATCAATCATACAGATTCTCAAACATTATTTGTAAACCTTAAGCATAGATTATCAAGAGATTAAACCAAGCATAACCTATCAAACTGAATAACAAATAATTAAGACAATCATTCAAATAATTTAAAACTCTGCAAAAGCAGCGATTAGGTGAATTATATAATTAAATGAAATAGTTACCCATTTGTGTTGAGTGAATAGCTTCCTCCATTGCCTTGGTTACGAGGGAATTAGCCGCTCATCATGTTGGAAAACCTCTCAAAATATTTCGTTGATGCTTAAAAATGGTTTACAAATGATGAGAATATGAGAAATACAATAAAACCGGGTTTGTAACAATTATATTTGTTACAAACTAGAGAACTATGACCCTCACTGACAAAATAAGACTGCTTCAGCTGTGTCGCAAACGCTGTAGCAAATAAGTCTGTCTGATGTACGACCCACAGGTGTGAGTCATTATTACTGTAGAAAAACGACTGCTGGTGCAGGTCCGTTTTTCGTGTTCTTCATGTTCATCAGCAACAGCAGTAGCAGAAACCGAGTTTGGGAAAACTCGAATTTCTTCTTCTCTGGCTCTCCTCAGCCCCCAGACTCTTGACACCCATTTTACTCAACCCCAGCAACCTATTTATAGCCAACAGACCCATCGAATCTCGCTCATTCACTCCATATAATTCTCTTTAACTCGACAGTAAAGAAAATATTTCTGGGAATATTTTCTTTCCTGTTTCATCTTCTCACGCGTTTTCAAGCCTCCAAATTACCATATTTAACTCCTTCACGCTCCAACAGGATGTGAGGGTCTTCCATGCACGCACAAAACACGTTGAATCTTCTCCAAATCACGTGAAACCCGTGATATACACGAACTGCCCTGTTTTCAACCCGTGAATTGTTTAGATGATTCTAGCCAATTCTGGTCGAACCAAACGCCCAAAGTGTGTTTAATAGGCCATATCACAACTATCTACCAAAAATCAGCCATTAAATCTCCCTAGAACACGTTCAACAATTCGATCAAAAATCTGCAGAAGTGTTCTCCATTTTCCCGCCAAAAACAAAATTCAAATGGAGAAGATGACCTCCCCCTAATCCTGTACTGGGGTGCGAATATCAGATGCCTTTTGGGGTGACCTGGGGTGCCCCTTAGTAATTGAGGTTCCCCTTATCCAACGGTGAGAGTCCGAATAACACGTGTCCTCCGGGGCTTTAACCAACTTTTCGAGCCGAATTTTCCAAAAAATGTTTATTTTCCAAAGGTGCCTACAAACACGTAAAACACCAAAATTAGTACAAACTCGAGTGCCAACAATATATAGTATTGAGATCAAATTAAACACAAAAATGTGTTTATCAACTACAAAGTTTATTTATTTTGTAATCCATACGTATTGATAGTTTTGTCACTAAAATTGACAAAGGAGGGAAGATTATTAGAGCACTGCTCGGTCGAACACGCAAGCATTGCTATCTAAAGCTTGTTTTCCAAAACTATAAGTCTTGATTTCTAGTCTACTTATAGCTAAGTCTCGGATTAGGATAGAAAGTGTAGTTGAGATTTAGACTTCACGATGTTCATCGATTGAAGACGAAGAACTATTAAGGGGAGCTTGTGGAACTTCATCAACAAAAGGTATGCGGAGACTTGAACTCATCTATCACTCAAAGGTCTATCTACTCTATATCCTATTTGAGACAAAAGTCGTATAGCTATATAGACTTCGATTATACACATTTGATATTTCGAGCTAAGTTTAACTCGCTTACATATTTCTCGAAATATGTGTCGGTAAGCTTTCGTTTTAATCAAGTTCATCTTATATTCTTGACGAAATTCAAAAGATGATCATGTGAAAATCGCCTGGTTACATCTTACATGATTTGTGTGAGATAGTCATTTGATGTAGACTGGCAATATTTCGTATTGATCTATCGATCACTTGAAAATTGCTTTGAAGCTAATAGCTTGTATGAGACAGCTATTTTCGTCTTCCGAGGATGTTTCAATGATTAAAATGGGAGTTTAGAACAATTAAACATAATTGGATATATCATAGTATGTGTACTTGTATGCTAACTGTTGCAAGTTATTCCAAGTCCGGGAACTTAGTATGCATACTCGTATGCGTACTGGCGTAAGTTCATGTCCGGAAATTTAACTGAGTTTGGAAGATATGCGTACCCGTTCGCATAATGGCGAACCCAAACTAAGTCCGACCACTTACGTATGCGTACCCATTTGCATACTTGAGTAGGTTATGTTCTAAAATCGGTTTGTTCATGAACTAATATATTTATATAATAAGGAATACAATCTTTTGCAAACCGTGGCTATAATGTTCATGAATTGATTCGAGTGAATCAAAATCGATTTTGCTTCAATTGTGTCTTGTATACTTCTATGAGAATATAAAAAATTGAACAACTCTAGAACTAGTTTCATTTGAGTCATTTGAACTAGTTGTGTTAAGATGAACAAGGTTGATATGAAAGTGTTCATATGGATAACTTCGGTTAACTATTGTTGAGCCAACAAGGTGTACACGTTAAGGTACGGTTACCCATATCTAAATGAAGTCACTTTTCATTTGTGTGTAACAAGCCAAGTTCGATCTAACGGTTGAAAGATATTAGCTTTAGTCTAATCAGGTTTTCACCTAACAGTGAATATTGAGTGCTTTGTTACCAAGGTAACATTGATTGCAAACCCTGATTTGAAGACTGTATAAGGGAAAACTCTAGCAATTGCGAAACCTAATCCCCGCACCTCCTGTGTGATACTTGTTGCGACTAGAGTCGATTCTCCTTTAACCTAGGTTTTTCTAAAACCATTATAGGTTAACGAGTTAAAGACTTCATTGGGATTATGAATCCAGACCCAACTATTTTCTCTGTAGTTGGGTGTTCTGATCATGCAGTTTTCTATTGTATTGAGTACTATCTTCTTTAAGATTTGCTGGAGATTTAATCTCCTATAGGAAAGATAAAAATTAGTCACAAACATATTCGTCTCATCATCTGTGATTCCACAATATTTTGTTTCCGAAAAGACGAGGGTACCCAAATATACCTCAATCTAAAACTTTTCCACCTATAAGTCCTTTCTCTGAAAGTGATTGTCTATGGACTGAGTCGAGACAATACAACTAATCGGTTCACTCTTCGTGTGATCGTCTATGGATACAAGATCGAGACAATACGATAACAAAATAACTTTTGTGATCGACTATGGATACAAGATCGAGACAATACAACAACGAAGTATGTTTACTCGATAGTAGGTTCAGACTTAACCAAACTCTAGGGATTGTCTATCAAGTAAAATAGGAATTAACGTTTGTGTAATTTACTTTAAATTATAATAATAACAATTATAATTGCGGAAAATAAAAGTAAATGACACAGAATATTTTTTTAACGAGGAAACCGCAAATGCAGAAAAACCCAGGGAACTAGTCCAGAATTGAATACTCTCAGAATTAAGCTGCTATACAAAATCAAACCAACTTCGTATAGTTAATACCAAGCAACTAAACCTCTAGTTCACCTAGTTTCCTAAGTATCCCTGCACCTCCAACTTGTTAATAAGTCACGCACTTGGAACAATTCCTTTGGTTCGTATTCCAAACAGTATAGGAACAATAAATCTGTTCGGTAACAACTCTTTTCAAACGTGATTTGAGTTTGACAAAGGCTTTTTCGTTTAACCAATAAAATCCTTTGTCGAGTCCTTAGATCAATCTCTCAACAACTACCGAAGTAATTTTTAGACTATGCAATCAATATTATTAATCACAAAGAAGTGTATTGGCACCGATCTACTCAACTAATCAATCCAATCTATCACAAAGATAAACCGATTATAGTTCGATCCCATTCTAGCCGAAACAAGTATTGTGCACACCAAAGATTATGAACCCAAAAAGTCTTCAATCAGCACCTGTACACAATCAAATTGAATCTCTTGTGATCAATCACACACAAAACGGAGTCTGTTAACGTTGGATTATCACAAGACGTCTTTAGAACTACAAACAGTCTAAAGATACCCGTCGAAACTTCGATCTAGTTTCAGTGAATCTTATATCAGAAGAGAAGATTCTCAAGCATAAACAAACAAGGTGCAATCAAAGTTCAACAACCGTTAGTCAATTAAGTCAATCGAAAACTAATAATAAACCGCAATTATCTAGTTTCCCACCAACGGTACTAATAGAGCTTCTCAATCCCAAAGAAGTCTTTAAACTGAGCGGCCGTAAGAGATTTCGCCTAATTAGGTTACTTTCCTATCCGAATAGGCGGCTCCACCAGTAACAACACAATTAGGTAGTTTTGCTGGCTCTGAGGATTAGTTTTATAGAAATGCAAAGTTCAATATTTATAGACAAGGAAGTTTGGACACCAAGGAATTTCCAAAACCGAATATTCTCAAAGATATGCAATAAACACAAAATCGGTTTTCATCATTCCTGGAAATACACTGTCCAAAAATTGACCGAAATCCCAAAAGAAAAATCTATAATCAGTACAAGCACATTACTAATTATTATTTTCTAAAGATATGCATTTAATTGCTGGAGATTAAATAGCATATAAAAAATAAGAAACCTTAAATAAAAGATTCTCAATTTATTTCGATCCTGGGATTCTCCTTTAGCTATTAAGGAATATCTTTGAAAAATTAATGATAAGAATTAATGCACATGTTCAAAGTATGTTGACATCTTTACTTTCCAAGTCCTTTTTCATACTTACAATCTTGGAAACGATTTTCCACACTTCCAAACAAGTTTAAAATTGGTTCGTCTGAATTCCAAGAACTATGTGATTGATTATCCTATCAAATCACCAATTATGGGTTTCTCGGTTCTACCAAAACAAGTTCTGTTCTACCTCCATGTGAGTATTGTGCATAGTCACGCTAGTTACCAAAATTCGGTTGACTAGGTACTAGGATCGGTTCCCCACAACTTATAGTAACTACCTGTATTCGTTTGCACTTGCACATGTCCATAGGATCGGTTCTCCCAAAACTACAAACTTGTTGCACATGTTCATAGGATCAGTTCCCCCATCCACTAAAAACGTGTTGGACCTCTTACAATGATCGATTCCATCTTGCAAATTTGTTGCACCTCTTTCTAGGATCGGTTCCCCAATGACTAGATAAAAGTTGCTATTTACAAGGCATCGATCATACCATCTTGAGTGATTACTTAAGATCGGTTTCACTAATAAAAGTCATACCAATACATAAGTCAGGCCTTGTGAATAGTTTTACCAAGACACATAAACAAGTTTATGAGAGGTTATACTAAACACACATATTGGTAATTCAAAATAGATTTGCAATGAATAACAATACCAATAAGCCTAGCGATTTCCCTTTCGATTCACAAAACAAGTTTATGAACTTGCTTCCTTTAAACGAACGTAAAACATTGTTTCCTAGGATGAAATTTTCACTCATACCCATACATAATCACAATAGCATTCATATAATGATGTCGATGTCTTATGTACAAGGTTTAATGGTTAAACAATAAACCTCGTATTGTATTCCTTAATACTATGTCTAACTAGAGTTTCATACACAGCTCGCAATTATGTTTTCAATATGCATGACTTGAAAGATGTGTTAGGTAAAGAAACAGTTCAAGTCAAATATTACTAACCTCAAGAGGAAGGATGATGTTGTCGTTGTAACTCCATACTTCTTCACATTCTTCAAGTCTTCATGTAATACTTGTAAGTCTCATATCCTAACACTTTCAAGCTAACCTATACGAAGTTGACTCTAGTATGTAATCAAGCGACTCTTTAAATGAGTTTTGATTCACTAAAATATGGAAACCAAACTTGACATACCAACGCTTGGTGGGTTCAACCGAGCTATGCTCTAACAATCTCACCCTTTGTCAATTTTAGTGACAAAACTCTTACATCATATGGATAGACAAATTACAAAAGTTCATTATACACATACGCTTGATTCCAAGTTCAACATCACAAAACCTGCATTAAATTCAATCCTTAAATGTCGTTGCTGACATTATAATAACAAATATAATACCCCCCCTAAAGGTAAGATAAGTATATTTTCAATCCTCACGTCTTTGTTATTTCCATGTAGTTCCTCATAACTACATATCATATGGTATGTGACTCTCTCTTGGTCTATGCTTTCACTCTCTTCGTTAGAATAAACGTTTTAGCACAAGTGTCCTTTCCCTTAGTGATACCAACTCACAACAAGTTCACTTAGAACTCTCCCCTTAAGATATGTCATTAAGCGCAAGTTCACTTAGAACTCTCCCCCATTAACATTGTCATCCTCCCACCCGAACAAAAGAACAACAACAAAGAGCAACCTTTACCAGAGAAAGGTTGAAACCCGGTTTTAACTATGCGATGCAAAAGTCGAAACCTTGAAACACATATGCTTTTATGCTAAACCAAAAGATTCAACATATTGTGACTTTTTCACATTTTATTCTATAGGAACCCCTCATGATCCTTTGATAAATCCTACCAACATGGGATAGAACTTAATCCTGCTAAATGAAAAAGTCACCCAAACCATAAGGGTTCACACATTATGAGATCGAATATCAAGGTAATAAAACCAAAATCAAACATCCCATAAACATACATAGCAATAAAATAAAGAATTCAAGCACAGGCTATGTAACCGAAAACTATCACAAGAAATATTATAAAATAATAATTTTATTCATAATAATAAGATAGTTTTATTCATAATAGAATTTACAATTATTGAAAGAAATCAAAAACTGAAGTCTATTTTTCTGGATTAAGCATATAACTTAATATTTAGTGGTGCTCTTATTGTTCACCAAAGTTTCTTCAGTGTTCAAACTTTTGAAGCATGTCTCAAGAGACTTGTCTGCAACCACTTTCTGGTTTTCGAGATCTTTAATTTGAAGCTTCAAATCTCCAAGTTCACCTTTTATTTCTTTTATTTTATCTTTTAGTTCACACCAATCTTGAACCAAAGTAAAGAGATTTCCTACGAGTTCTTCAAACCCATACATAACTTCATGCATACTATCTGTGGAAACCACTTGGTAAGATCTGAATCATTGAGAGCAAAAAGACATGACTCTTCTTGAGATTGATCAGAGTTAGGATCAGAACCAATTCTTGAGACAATTTTCCTGTTCCTTCGTTTTGAGACAAAACCTTGACAATTTCTCACCTTTCGTGCTTCCCTTTTATTACTCCTTGTAACACTGCGAGTTATAAGAGACATTCTTTCAAAAAGTTTTTACTAAGGGAAGGTAGTGTACCTAAGAGAAGATTTTTCTTATATTGATAAGAATATATGTATATCTAGTTTTTTTAGAAAAACAGGGTTTCCGAAACTTCACGACATATTTTCGATCTTCTCTTTTTATTGAAAGGGAGATATTCTCTAAATAACTCTTATTACTGATGTTTGAGGGTAAAAACTGGTTCTTCTGTTTTTGGTAAATTTGGGGTATGTTGATGAGAAACGAATTCAAACCCTACACAAATGCACTGCACGGGAGTACTTTTGAGTTCGAGAGATCAATCTGTAAGACTCTGGCCTAAACCAAGAAATGGCCGTTCCAGATTCAATTCGGTCACAAGGTGAAGGGGAAGGGTTGATCTTAGGGAGGGAAGCAGAGAAGGTGTTTGAGATCAGAATGTTGAATTATGGAGTTGTGGCTGTTTTATGACTTGTATCAGAAAATGGTTTCTTGTTACATGTATTGATAACACTTGTGTCCCTCCTGTCGAAATAGGTTTCAAAACCTATTTATACAAGTCATTTGAGCGCAACCCTGATCTCGTAGGAAGAGGAGAAGATTAAGTAGTGGAGTAGTGGGGTTGTATAAGAGGTGGTGATCATCACACGGTCACATCTTCACCCACTACTCTCATCGTTGTTAACCGTTCGTCCCTTCTTGACACGTTCTCGTAATGGGCGCGTTGCACGCCGCACGCTGTAAACTGCCATACCAATCCCCCAGTGAGCATACCCCAGTTAGTGACATGTTTGATGTCTCGAGTAAGTGGGTTGAGTCGTGGGACTCGTTGCTGAAAGCAGCACATGGTTTTTTTTGGTTAAATAACAAATTATTTTTGAAACCAATATTTATAAAGTATTGCTTATAATCGATGTTTGCAAAGCATAGCTTTCGAATAAGTAGCTCAAAACAATCGATGTGCTAGAAGCATCGCTGTTTTTGAGCTCGATCGAATCAGTCACGGATTGAGCGTCTTAAAAAGGTAGCACGACCGACCACCTTTGGGCGATCGTTCGAGTGCCCTATGGGCGAACTGTCACTTGGTCGATCACTCCCTATGGAGGAGTGATAGCCGGTGGTCACAATGCTACTTTGTTAGTTTTCTGAAAATAAATCTACACCATCCAACTAGGCTAGCGAAGTTGGATGGTCGTGAACGATTTACGGCAGTTGTCTACTACCGTTGACGCGATTTTTAGGGTTTTGGGGCCGAGCGGCCAACCCTTTTCGGGCGAACGATTCGAGACACCGCGTACTAGTTCGAGCAGGTTGATCAACCTCTTGCAAAGATGGGTTACCAGTGAGCATGTTGAGATCTCCTGGGCCATATAAAATTAGATCTAAGCCACTTAAATCAGCTGGAAAAAATGGATGGTTGTGATCGTTTTGCGGCAGTAATGTGTTGCCGCAAAGTGATTTTAGGGTTTTTGAAACAGCGTGTTCACGCTATTTTGGGTAAGCGATTTGATATGCTCTGGTTTTGCAGTGGACAGGTCGATCGACCAAGGGAGAAATTGGGCCAACGGTGAACACGTTGGCACCTCTTTGATCGCTCGAGATGAGATCCAAGCCTTCCAACTAGGCCAGCTAAGTTGGACGAACGCGATGCGTTTTGAGACCCCTTTTGTCGGTCTCAGCTCGTTTGAGATATTTTCAAGTGGCGGGAACACTCATGTTTGGGTCAGCGTTTGAAGCGATTGTGAATGAATTACATAGGGCTCGATCGACTAGGGCACTAATGGGCCCTCCGATGGTCACTATGGTGATTGCCTAGTTCTACTAGGAGTAGTCTAATCTTGTTAAACCGCGCGGCCAAATCGGCTGCGATTATTTTTTGAGACTGATATGAACAGTCCAGATTTTCCTTAAGGGATTTAAGCGTGATCGAGCTAACTTAAAAATGCGTCGATACAAAATTCTCTTTATTAGAGAGTGATGCATCCTATGTGGGTACTTCCATGCAGATCTCAATACTGACACTTCAGGAGATTCATACTACTCTGCTAAGAGCGAACATCAACCGTCATGTCATGCCAATATTGAGAGTTCGGCTGGGAATATAGCATGGGAAAATACTAGGCAAGTCATGCATTAGCGAACAATGCTGGTAGAAAATAAAATTCACATAATATTTGGGATTGCTGCTACACGCACTATTCTGAGTGAATTTCATATATATATTGAATTTCTCAATGAGCGAAGAGGTTTTTTTCACTCATCACTTTTAAATGGCTTTATCCCCTTGCAGGGCGACAGCGCATTAAATGCTGGGTTTTACAATTTTAGCCCTAAATCGAAAACCACCATCAATATTAAGTCCCCTGCTTAGCACGTAATGACAGTGCCATTACGGGGTAAGCATTAGATGGTGATGTACATGATGTAGAAGAGACGAAATAGGGGAGGCTTACCCGAAGGAGTTTAATTGACCATCATCAATTGGTCTGTGAGGTGGCATCAACATGGCCGTCGAGTCTTGGCGGGTCCGGCTTCCTTGACGCGGCTTTGAAGTATTGGCAGGCCCATATGCCTTTCCTTGAAGAAGGAATCCCTCTTCCACCCGGATTCCGCAATCGTACTTGTATAAAAGGGTGTCAACCCTTATATATTTTGTTTTTTTTTTCTCGTTTAGTTTCTCCTCGTCGTTGCCAATCTTTGCCGCTGCCATTAACTGCCTTGCCGTCGAGTGTTGCCAGTAGCAAGGTATGTGCTCCCTTCTTCGTTTTTTTTTTGTGTGTGGATGTAAACCCTAGTTTTAGGTGTAGCTTCCTTGAACTTGAAAAAAAATCATCCCATTGTTAATGAAACTTCTTCGCTGGTAATATTGTAGCGAATTCTACCAGTAGAATCGATAGTAGAATAGTTAACGTTGCTAAGATCACCAATAAACGAGCAAACCTAAGTTGGATGCCACTGTTTTCTCATTTTCTTCTTTATTTTTTTCATGCAAAACCTAGCTTTAGGTTGTGATCGATACAAAACTAAGCTGTAGGTTTCGGCAGTGAGCATAATACCCACTGTAAGCCCGTTCGTCCGTCTATACGTTCAACTTGGCCATGGACATACATCCCACGTCCAATACACGGCTTTATGTGTAGATCCTATTGGCCACGGCTGTACATGCCACGAGGACAATAGGACATTCGAGCATATAGTGGCCATGAGGACGATCGAGCATATAATGACCATTTCTTCGTCCATGAACTTCGACCATTAGTAATCATGCTAAATTAACAGGTTGTGCATATTATAACCTCTTAGTATGAAATAATAATTCTCTTCCATTGTGCTTCGTTGCAGTTATTTGGAAGTGAACTTAAGAAATTCTCGTTAAGATGTCACCTGGAAATACTTCTGCCGCCAAGCCAGGAAATGCTAGCAACGCCAAAGACATGCCAAATATAGATGATGATCTCTTCGTCGTGCCTTATCCGAACGTTTGGACTCATCCTGGTCATAAGATAACCCTCCTCACAGATTCAGAGAATGAAGAGGCTACTCCGTTAGTTTCTACGATGCGTGTGATGAGGTTCTGTATCCAAAAGAAAGAGTATCCAGCTTCTCCCATTGATTTCAAAATTTGTCACACTCCGCTGCGCTCTTATGAAGGATGGATGAGGCATATGCTGAGCAATGAACGCATCAAGAATAACTTGACTAAAGCGCAATTTGTTGAAGCTGTCATGGCGTCTGCAACACTTCATATTGGGAAAGATGCTGCGGATTTAATCACTTTCATTTCTTGATGGTGTCCTTCCACACACACGGACATATGCATATGGAAGGAGATGACCATCTCTTTAGAAATCATAGCCACTTTGTTGAGCCTTCCAGTTACGGGAAATCTTCAATTTGTGTTGTCCGCTGAAGAAGAGGTGATGTTCGACGCTCTGGTTAAGAAGGTGGAGGGATATAATCAGAAGGAATGTGATCAAAAATGTTTTTATACTTGGTGGGTGTCTGAATGGTTTCCTACGCGACCGAAAGCGGGCCAAGTGTTGGATGATGTACTCAGTATTGCCGCGTTTTTATCCATGTGGTTGTCTAGGGGCGTTTTTGATGATGGCTCTGGTAAGAAAACCATAAGAGCGAAACTCATCATGTTCGTTATTAAGATGGCGCAAGGCATAGTCCTTCCTATAGGGAGCTTGTTCCTCGAGTCTTTGTATTCTCATCTGGATTCTCTGGCAGAGGACATGTATGTTTCCAATGGATATATGAAGGTGGAGTCACATATTCACATCGCTTTTCTCCAGGAATTCTTATGGGAACACTTCCTAGGTTATGCTCCTGTCCCTGCGGTTTCGTTTTCCAGTTTATATGGAGGCTCCAAAATACTTCGTTGGCAAAAGAGGCGTCTGAATCCCGGGTTGGAGCTCATCGATTTTTTCCATAATGTGCACGCCATAGATTTTCGCCCGTGGTAATCGTTTCATTCTTCTGTGGTCCATCCAAAAACCTTTGTCGTTGTTCCTGATACGGTGTTGCACACTGGAGAGAAAATGAGTCTTGGAGAGATCATATTTATGCGAAGCTGCACGCCAGGATATGTTCCGTCCTTCTTTAATGAATCCCTTATTGTAGTTCCGTATAATATTGACAGGGTTGCTCGTCACATGGGATTTGATCAGGGTATTCCGTTTTTTCGTTCGCCCATGCCTCCAACAGAGCTTTTGCTTCCTGTTTTTGATACTAACCTCTTCGCCGCGAAGAAGAGCCTGCCATTCTTGCTCCCATGAAGGAAACCAGCGGCTACTAGGAAGTATAACGATTTTTGGAGAGAAGAGATCCTAGCTTTTCAAGTGTTCGCTGATGAAGTTGTGGCGGTCCCACGTGACAGGCCTCCCACTGAGATATTGAAGCAACATAAGTTGTTGAAGCAGCCTTCCTCGAGCAAACAAACCCGTAGTTCTAAACAAGGTGAGCGCAGTCCTGAGGAGAAAGAGGTGCGGTCAAAGGGACGCGCAAGTGGCGCTTGGACGACTCCGACTGGTCCGGTAGTCTTCAATTCTTCTAATATGCAGGTGCGGATGTGCCTTTTCCCAAGTAGTCCGGATTTTGTTTTGAAGCAGTCTTACCGAATATCTTCTTTCTTTGAAATCAGGGTTTTAAAACTGTGAACGCCTTTGCTAGAATTGCTCGTGGCCATGATACAGATGAGGTTGAAGATGAAGAAAACTCAGGGTCTGACAGCTATGGAGAAAGCACTTCCAAACGTGGTAGAGAATCCAATTGTCCTAGCGAGCTGGAAGATGAACTGGTACGTCTTCTGTACATCTTTCTTTCAGAGATGATTCACTCTTTCATGTGAAATAAACATTAACCAATGATTACAGGAGGAGGCCGCCATAAAGAACAAGGAGGTGAATGATGATGCAAAGAACACCTCTTCCCTTCCAGATAAGAACGGAGACGCTGTATCCATGGTTGTAGATGTGTCTGGACCCAAAGAAACTCTCGGAGGTGACTGATGACGATGTATCCATTAACATTTGGTGACCACACCGGGAGGCTCGTAACTAGCTCACCATGACACACATAGAAGGCGATAACTTGGGCACGACAAGGAGCCTAAACATTCCCTCACTAAATCAAGAAAGCGAGAGGGTGGGGATAGTGACAGACCCGATCACACAAGCGAGAAAACCAGGTACCACGCGTGAAGAAGATGAATAACAGGAAACTGAGGAAGCGCCACCCACCCATCCTTCCCTCAAAGAGCTGCAGAAGAAACTTGAAGACCACGTACGCAGGGAACAAGAACTAAGAAAACTCGTGAAGTAAGCCAATGCCGAAAAGAGCGCCAAATGAACAACGGAGAACGCAGAGGAAAAAGAGGAAGAACCTGTAGCTATGACGCATACTTAGAGGCGAATTATAGAGTCGTAAAGCAAGACAATTACAACTTCATGGAGAGCCCGTATTCTTATGAAATAACAGAATATCAGTACCCAGAGGAATACACCTCGCCTAAATTCAAGGTCTATAATGGTCAAGGCAACGCAAGGGAGCACCTCAGTCGGTCCCTATCCGCTATGAATGATCGCGTAACTGATGGGAAACTATATCTGAGATAGTTCTCAAAGTCGCTAACTGATACAACATTCACTTGGTACGATAACCTGAAGTCGGGAAGCATCAGTTCGTGGTCGACCATGTCCACACTCTTCCTCAGAAAATTATACTCAGCAAAGAGGAAAGTCACAACAATAGACTTGAGTAAGTGCAACCAACACTCAGGCGAGGAGATAGGAAAATACATCGCCAGGTTCCGCCTGCTCACCCTCGATTTCCATGAGGATGTCAGGAAAGAAGCGCTAGTGGAAATTTGCGTACGAGGAATGACCCCATCCTTTAAGAAAATCTTGGTCAACTTCCGCTTCCCCACATTTGTCGAGTTAGAGGAGGCAGCCGAAAGAATCGCTGACTGTATTGAGGAGCCAAACTCATACTACATCTGGCAAAATTCGGTGAACACCGTATCAACCGCGCCCAGAAATATCCGCGCAAATAACAGCCGAGAGTGTTGGGGAACACAGACGCTTCCACCTCACTTGCCCTGCAGCAAAGAACACATTGTGGTATTATTAGAATAGTGGATAGCAAACAAGGAAATCCAACTGCCACCGACGAAGACGAACCCCAGTACTGTTGACACAAATGACGCCAGGTATTGTCATTACCACAGCTGAGTACAACATCCTACGATTGACTGCTTCAACCTTTGGAGGATGTTCCAGAAAAAATTGAACATAGGCGAGATTGAGATGAACAATCCGGAAGGTGGAAAAACGACCCAACACCAAATCATGATGCTCTCCCACGATCCGAGCGGGGATGTTTGGAAGCCGTGGGATGATGATGAGGAAGAAGTGGGCGAAGCCGAGATGGAAAACCCAGCGTTCCCAAACACAGAAAGTTTGGTTGGCCAGTTCACTAAAACGGTGTTAGCTCAACAATTCTTCGACTCCCTTGGCTTCAGCGAAGACCAAATTAAAGAAGCATCCAAGCTATATCCGCCATAGCGGCAGGAAGGCCCTGTGGTCTTCTCCCTAAGGAAGCGATCGTATTCACAAACGAAGATATTTGTTATCCGGGAGAACACCTCATATCGTTGTATCTCACAGTGCACATCAACATGCAAACACTAAAAAGGGCTTTCATCGACGGGGGCGCGTCCTTAAACCTAATCTCACTACATACACTAGAATTCCTAGGCGTGCAATGGTCTGCCATCAGAATACGAGATACAACAGTGAAAGGGTTCGGAGGCCACGTTCAGAGAGCTATTGGAATCGTCAGCTTGGTCATGAAGGTTGGTCTCATCCGAGGGCCCACACCGTTTTATGTACTGGAGGATGACATTACGTTCCACGTGTTACTAGGGCGAGGATGGTTACTTAATCACAAGGTGGTCGCGTCGACATACCACCAGTGCGTAAAGACTAATATAAGTGGAAAGCAATACCGGATCCCCGCTACGAGTAACCCCTTCAAGCCAGAAGAAGCATACATGGCAGACGCAATCTTCTATGATGAGCCCAAAAAGGAAAACGAGATGCCAGAAATGCAACTCATCCCATTACCAAAGTGGGGGGAAGAAGAGAGATCATAGCCAACCAAGTCCGTATTCAGCCCGTCAAGACTGGTGTTTCCAACAGAGAAAAAGAGGAAGCAAGGTGAGAAGCCCGGTTTTCAACGTTTCTCCAAGCCGAATGGGGGACATGTGTACTGCTTATAGCAATTAACTAAGGGAGCATCCGCGAGCACACAAGATTACGCCGACATACCAATGAACGAAGCGGAAACTCCCGATGAAAGCGCTGAACAGAGAATGTACGAGCTTCCTTACAACACGATCGATGATGAGGAGCTACGAAACCAATCGGTAGATACTATCACCAAGGGTGCCGAAGAACGAACGCCTGGAGACCTCACTACGGATGAAATGGAGAAAGTTGACATAGGGACACAAGGAGACAAGTGCCCTATCATGATAAGAAAGAGTTTAGACAGAGAAGAAAGGAAAACCTTGATTTTGCTACTTAAATATTACAAGGATGTGTTCGCCTACGATTATGACGAAATTCCGGGTCTGGACAGCGACCTCGTGGTACATAATCTCGGAGTATCGCCTGAATTCAAACCTGTGAAACAGAGGAGCAGGGAATTCCCCAGAGCCACTGCTCTCGCAATAAAGGAAGAAGTGAAACGACTACTTAAAGCCAAGTTCATCAAGCCCATCCAGCACCCTACCTGGATAGCAAACATTGTACCCGAAACCAAGAAGAATGGGAAAGTCAGGTGTTGTGTGGATTATAAAGACCTGAATCGAGCTTTCCCGAAGGACGACTTCCCGCTACCAAACATCGATATGACGCTGGAAGCGACAAGGAGAAAAGGGAGGTATTCCTTTATGGATGGATTCAACGGATACAACCAAGTAAAGATGGATCCCTCAGACACCAAGAAAACCGCCTTCCAAACCCCGTACGACAATTTATATTATGTGGTAATGCAATTTGGCTTGAAAAATGCCGGCGCCACATACCAGCGGGCCATGACTTCCATTTTCCACGACTTATTGCACCAGACGGTGGAGGTGTATGTCGACGACATCGTGGTCAAGACGCAAGAAGCCGAAGACCATATCTCTCACCTGAAAACAGCCTTCTAGAGGTGCAGAAAATTCAAACTCAAAATGAACCCCCTCAAGTGCGCCTTTAGATTAACATCGGGGAATTTCCTAGGCTTCATATTAACCAACGAAGGAATCCAAGTGGATCCGACTAAAGTAGAGGCGATCACAACTATGGCACCGCCATCTAGCACCAAAGAAATACAAGCTTTCATAGGGCGAATATCGTACATACAGCGTTTCGTTCCCGTTTTTGCACAGCTGATGACCGCGTTCCTTCCTCTCCTGAAAAAGACACACCCTTCGTGTGGGAGGAAGCACAATGCGCCGCGTTCGATAAGCTAAAGCAATGCCTTGTTAGCCCAAGAATCCTTAAGCCCCCAATACGAGGAATCCCACTCTACCTCTATACGGCTTTCACTAATTCGACAATAGGCGCGGTCCTCGCGCAAGACATGGGAGGAAACGAACTGTCACCTGTCTATTATGTTAGCCGGGTTCTACGAGACGCGAAATTAAGGTACCTGCGCATAGACCAGGCGTGTTTAGCATTCATGTATGAAACACAGAAGTTGAGGCCCTACCTCTTGACACACGAGACTATCATGGTGGCGGCGGCGAACCCCATAGCCTATCTTGCCTCAAAACCTGTCCTAACAGGAAGGACTGCCCGATGGATGCTACATCTATCAGAATTCGAGCTCAAATATCAACGCCCGAATGTGGTAAGAGGACAAGCAATAGCATATCTCATGGCGATGTTCCCGGGAGAAGGTGATGACGCGGTACACGAATATATACCTGAAGAAGTGGCGACCGCCGACATTAACAAGCCTTGGACCATGTTTTTCGACGGGTCATCATATGGTACTGTCGGAGGAGCCGGGGTGGTATTCGAAGCACCGCAAGGAGAGATGGTTTCGTACTCGTTTAAATTGGACTTCCCATGCAGTAACAATGTCGCGGAATTTGAAGCTTTGATTTTGGGACTGCGAATGGCTAAGGAGATAAATATGGGAAGCGTGGAACTCAAAGGTGATTCAAGACTCGTGACAAACCAAGTGAATGGTGACTTTCATGTCAAAGAGCCGCATTTAGCGCCCTATCGGGCAGAGGCCCAAAGATTGATGAACCAAACAGGGTCGGATCACACCGGCAGGGGTGGAAACAAGCATGCAGACGCTCTGGCGACCTTGGCAAGCTAAGTGCAATTGAACGGCGAGGAAAAGGGCACCGTCACAATAAAGAGAAAGGAGTTACCCAGCACTTGGAAAGAAGACTTTTCCTTTGAAGAAGCATATGATTGGAGACGAGTGTATATCGACGATCTGACCCGGATGGACGAGGGACGAGTGATACCCACCAAGCCTTGAAAAAATTCGTAGTGATCCATGGAGCCTTGTATTACAGGGCAGCCGGAGGATCTCTCGCGAGGTGTGTGAATAAAAGGGAAGCCGAGAAGTTTCTCCGGAAACTGAACGCGGAAACGTATGAACAAACTGGCGATGTTCACCTCTACATAAAACTTCAGAGGAAGAGCGTGTACTCGACAAGAATGTCATCTCAAGCATCAGCGCTCCAAGACAACTGCGCCGATTGCTAAGCACCACCACAACCGGCGGAAGTCTGCACCATCGAATAAATAGATTGGAGGCAACCCTACTTCGATTTCATCCAGCACGGGAGATTACCGAGCGACAGACATGCATCCCTTAAAGTACAAAGTAAAGCGGCGCGTTTCTTCATACACGAGAGAGTACTTTATCGCAGAATCTATGGTAACACCGCATTACGGTGTCTGTCAAATCAGGAAGCGGTGGAAGTCATGACCCGGTCCCACAATGTGGAACATCAAGGAATGCGGAAACTGTTCCTACAACTATACGAAGGAGGCTTATACTGGCCAACTATGGAGAGTGATACCGCGGAACACGTCTGAAAATGCTTACACTTCCAGACTCATGGAAATCTGATCCAAGCACCTCATACCTTGCTACGTAGCATAGTAATACCCTGGTTGTTCCATAGTTGGGGACTTGATCTCGTAGGAACAATCAACCCAACAACCTCAAAGCGTCACAAATACATAATAACAGCCACAGAGTATGCGTCCAAGTAGGTTGAAGCAATACCCCTCAAAGATTACGCATGAGATACAATAGCCGCGTTTATCAAGGAGTACGTCATATGCAGATTCGACGCACCCATGATAATTAGAGCAGATAACGCAAAGTCGTTTGTAAACAAGGACGTGACCGACTTGCTCCGTCAATACAACACAAGGCTGCACACGTCAACTCCTTACTATCCCAAAGGGAATGGGCAGGAGGAAGCAACAAATAAAACGATCATCCGCATCCTTAGCAGAATAGTGCATGATCATCACAGAGAATGGAATGAGCAGCTGCCAATTGCACTCTGGGCATATAAGATATTAAAGCGCA
The DNA here is from genome assembly GCF_003573695.1 of Papaver somniferum. Lineage (NCBI taxonomy): Eukaryota > Viridiplantae > Streptophyta > Magnoliopsida > Ranunculales > Papaveraceae > Papaver > Papaver somniferum. The sequence goes on from NC_039365.1 coordinate 124,564,496, forward strand.
GCTCCACAGGAGCATCACCTTATTCACTAGTCTATGGAGAAGATGCAATACTACCTGCAGAAATAGCGATCCCGTCTGCAAGAATAGCAATGGATAGCCACACTACACCCGATGAAATAAGCCGCTTCGCTCATTTATACACATTAGAAGAGAGGAAAACACGAGCAGAGAGATTCGCAGAAGCTTATAGAAAACGCGCAACTAATTACTACAACCAGAGCGTAAAGGAAAGGACATTCAAGGTGGATGAATTGGTCTTACAAATCGCCCCTCACGTCCAAAGAAATGCCAACGCTGGGAAGTTCGCTGCGAATTGGGAAGGCCCCTTCATGATAAGGAAAGTGGCAGAAAGCGGATACTACAAGCTCATACGTATGAACGGAACCAAAGTCAAAACGCCTATCAATGGCAAGTGGCTGAAAAAAATTTGCGCATAAGTCACACCATGTAAACATCCATCCAGAGCAATAAAAATAAGTTTGTGAAAATGGTGCATCTACAAAAGGTCTCAGGGCATCCAAAGGCGCATGATTGACAGACAAATTCACAAAAGATCTCCGGCAGCCAAAGGCGCCCGATTGACTGACAAATTCACAAAAGGTCTCAGGAAGCCAAAGGCACCCGATTGACTGACAAATTCACAAAAGGTCTCAGGAAGCCAAAGGCGCCTGATTCACTGACAAATTCACAAAAGATCTCAGGTAGCCAAAGGCGCCCGATTGACTGACAAATTCACAAAAGGACTCAGGTAGCCAAAGGCGCCCGATTGACTGACAAATTCACAAAAGGTCTCGGATAGCCAAAGGCGCCCGATTGACTGACAGATTCACAAAAGGTCTCAGGCACCCAAAGGCGCCCGATCGACTGACAAATTTACAAAAGGTCTCAGGCATCCAAAGGCGTCCGATTGACTGACAGACTGAACCTTCCAATAAAAAACAAAAGGGGGGGGGGTCTAGGCGTGTTTTACTAACACCCATGCCACTGATAGACGCATTTATATGTCTATTTTGATCTCAATTATGTGTATTGTTAGTGCTCTCTTTTATACTTATTTGATTATTTTATGTTTTTGTAGGTGTTTTTGGAGAAATAAGCTTTTGCGCGAAAATTGGCTCAAAAAGTGGTATTTGCGCTCGTGGGAGGAAATCACTAAAGACACCCCTTATCTGGATAAGGGGCACTCAATTACTAAGGGGCACCTACTTGTTATTTACACCCAGGACATCCCAAGTGCTATTCACACCCCAGCAGCAGGATAAGGGGCATCTTCTTCCCAAATTCAAATCCCAGGTTTTGGCGGGAAACTGTTGCAAGTGAAGAACAGATTTGGGTTTAGATTTTGGACGTGATTTTAAGAGATTCAATCACTAAACTCGATTGGGTTGGACCTGTTTATCTTAAACAGGGATGGTATGATTGTTTGGATCGATCAGAATGGGCAGGATTATTGATGTGAAGCGAAACAGAGGTGGAGGATATTGCGTAGCTCTCTGTTGGGATTTTCATTCCAGTTTATTGGATATTTTCATGGGAAAGGCATGGATTTGGCCTGTGATGATTGTACGGGATAGGTATGTGCTCCAGAATCGAACAAAAAGAAGTTTCCAAGTTTTTCTCGTTAAACAGGGAAGATATATTATTTCAGTGATTTCTCTGTATCTATATTGGGAAGTTACGTGAAGGAATGGGAGAAGATATTCGCCTAATATTAGAATATATCGAGTTTGGAAGGTTTGAGGAGTCAGCAAGCGCGTAAAGAAATAAAAGAGGGAAGAAATCCCGTAGCTTGTTTTTTTTAGACGGAAGAGAAAAAATATTCCAAAGATTGACTCGAGGTTTTAGGGGTCCTGTGGTGTATAAAATAGCTTGGGTGAGTTTCATAAAAAAAATTCGAGAGTTTGGGGTTGATACAGAAGATTAGGGAGAGACAATAGAGGTCTCTGCTCGGAGAAAGAAAGTTGCAGAATTGTTTCTGCACTTTCAGGGAAGAAGACGAAGGTGAAGAACATAAGACCCAGTTGGACAGTCGCAGAGAGGTGTAGTTTAATTACTGCAGCAGAGAAGTATCGTTTAGGAGGCAGTCTTATATTCTCTGTAATCCTTTGTAACAGTTAGTCTGTAACACTTATACACGTTGCAGTTGATCTGTTTTATCTTTTTCTTGTATTTTCACTCTCTTCAAACACTTTGGAGCCATGAATAAATATTTTGAGCATGTTCTTGATATGAGGAGCTAAACCCTTTTGCTGAGGCGACGGAGGAAGCCATTTTCCCAATTACTATGTGGTAATTTCTATTTAATTAATTCTTATAATATCTTTTATGATTATTTGCACTGAACTGAAATTGAATATATGATTCTAATTAAGTGGTTGTGTTCTCAATTGACGGGTCATGCTTAGGTTAGTCTTTTAATGGTCCGTGCTTTCGATTTACAACTATTGTTTTGAGAATTTACTTGTCTAGGTGAAATTATTAGAATCACTTTAAACGTAAAGAGTTGCATAAATATTGATTAGATTAAATCACATAAAAATTGGAGATTGGTGGAATCCGAGTCTCAGTGCTTTTAATATCTTGAAAACAACTTCATCTTGAGTTTTTATTTTAAATCTAAAACAAATCTTCACAAGTCTTTAAATGAACCACTTTTCTTATTACTATAAATATTACGTCAAATTTTGGCGCCGCTGCCAAAGGCGCCTGATTGACTGACAGACCGAACCTTTCAATAGAAAACAAAAAGGGGAGGGGTGGGGGGATAGGCGTGTTTTACTAACACCCACGCCACCCAAGACCCATTCACTATAGAGGAGGGAGTAGGCGCGTTTTACTAACGCCCACTCCACCCAACACCCATTCACTAAAGAGGGGGGGGGGGAGTAGGCGCGTTTTACCAACGCCCACCCCACCCAAAAAACATTCACTAAAGAGGGAGGAGTAGGCACGTTTTACCAACGCCCACCCCACCCAAGACCCATTCACTAAAGAGGGGGGAGTAGGCGCGTTTTACTAACACCGACCCCACCCAAGACCCATTCACTAAAGAGGGGGAAGTAGGCGCGTTTTACTAACTCCCACCCCACCCAAAACCCATTCACTAAAGAGGGAGGAGTAGGCGCGTTTTACTAACGCCCACCCCATCCAAGACTCATTCACTAAAGAGGGGGGAGTAGGCGTGTTTTACTGACACCCACCCCATCCAAGACCCATTCACTAATGAGGGGGGAGTAGGCGCGTTTTACTAACCCCCACCCCACCCAAAACCCATTCACTAAAGAGGGGGGAGTAGGCGCGTTTTACTAACGCCCATCCCACTCAAAACCCATTCACCAAAGAGGGGGGAGTAGGCGCGTTTCACTAACGCCCACCCCACCAACATCGTTTCAAAAAAAAAAATAGGAGGGGCGTAGGAACTTTTTACTAACGCCCAACATCCTTACAAAATAGGGGGAAAGTAGGTGCGCTTTTCTAACGCTCACCTCAACCAATACCTTCCCAATAAAGAGACGAGGGAGCAAGCGCGTTTTACTAGGACGTCAACCCTCTTTTATCAGTGGTAACCCCCTCACAAAAGAAGGAGGGAGTACACATACTCTCCTCACGCAAAAAAAAAGAGAGAGAAGAAAGAGGGAAAAAAAAAACACTCCGACTCAAAAAGAAAAAACTACTCATACTGATTCAAAACTATTCATACTGATTCAGAACAAACATAAAAGGATAACCAAGTGTCAATAAAAAGACAACCCTACAGAAGGACACGCAACCTAATCGTCCATTAATGCCCGACAACGAGCAATGTACGCATCCAAAGCTTCCACCATCAAATGATCGTCATCACACTGAGCAGTAGCCAAGCGAAGATCCTGATCAGCTTCATGCACTAAATGATGGATGACCTGAATAACTGTACCCTCAGCCTTGGCTTCACGATCAAGCGAAAGAGTGTCATCATGGTCATCGTACTCTTTATGAGCTTTATCCTGACGATTAACCGAAGCGTCCACAACAAACCTGCTTCTTCTTTTAAGACTAATAAACGCGCCAATTCTTCCTCGAGATAGGGGTGAGGTACGAGCGTTGATGCAGCCGCTAAGGTCAGTGTGTGCCTAAGAAGCGGTAAGGCTATATGATCGGAAATCCAGAGATGGCAATCGGAAATGGCGCGATCTATGATAACCATCAGCATCACGGAATCCGCGAATAATTGATTAGCCGCGTCACGAGCGGTAGCAGCTTCGTCCAGCGCTCGCTGGATCTCTAATGGCACGGGGCCCGATGGTTGATCTTGCCGAGCGATCTGGTATGCCTCATGATGAAGCCTGAAGTTCTCACGCTTGGAATCTCTATTTACCTCCCTTTGTTTCCCAAGCTATTCGATTTCAGACTTCACAAGCAGAAGGCGCTTCAATTCTCATCGTCTAAACCTCGCCTAAACCAACATGGGAATGGGCGCCAAGGATAACACATATCCATGAAGAGATTTGGCCATGCAAGCAATACGATTGACCAAAAAAAGGAGAATGAAATTAAACTAGTAAGCCTACTAGGGGGAATAACTGTATATAAAGGTGAAGGGCGTGACTCACGATGCAGTTATCATCCATACCCTCCTTCCTTTATACGTGGAGATACGTGTCAATTCACATTGAAAATGAAATACAAGAGACGATGCCTACCCAAGAAGCACCGGGGTACCTCCTAGAGGGAAGGAAAACCTGAAACGAGCCCTGGGGACTCAGAGATCAAAGACCAGCAGGGCAATACCCACAACACAAGAAAGAGAAAGTAGCAACAGGGAAAAACAACATAGGGACAAGCCATAAATAGTACTAATATTGAAAATAAGTTCACAAGAGACGGAATCCCAAAACAAATGTACGAAGGAAAAAGCTAGCAAAATAAGTCACCACAAAACGCCATGCAGCATTAACCGACTACCAGCTCGCGACAACGGGCAATGTCCATATCCACGGCTTCCACCATTAAACGCCCCTCGTCACACTGAATAACGTCTTGAGATATTTCCCGGTTAGCCTCGCTTATCAACCTGCGGATGTCCCGCATTTGCCCTTGCATCTTGCATTACTAGCGAGCGCGAGAGTGCCTTCATGTTCATCACACTCTTTACGAGCTTTGTCTTAGTGAATTCTCCTGAGAACCCACAATACCTACACCTCTTCTCTTAACTCTAGTAGACGCGCGAGCTCATCTTTGGGATAGAACAGGTTTACGAGCGCTGAGACGGCTCTTAGGGACAGAGTGTACCCAGGAAGCCACGAAGTTACTTGATTAGGGGCACACGAACGATAATCAACGACGACATGATCTATAGTTGTTGTCATTAGAGAGGACTCCATGAGAAGCGAGTCAGCAGCATACCGATATGTGACGGCGTCATCTAAAGCATGCTGAATGGCAGATATCATGTGTACGGCCCTCCGAGCCGCCTCATGCACTGCATGATGATTCGCAAACTGGGCACGCATGGAGTCCGTGTTTGTTAGTCTGTGTACGCAAAGCGCCTCAACTTCGGCCTTCACTAACAACAAGCGCTCTAGTTCCGCCTCCTTGAACATTGATACTAGTGTAGGGACAGAAGCTAAGGTCAAAACGTGCCCATGAAGGGAATGAGCCATCTAAATCAAAATATCCAATGGGAAGAGGCAAAAATGGAAAATAAGGTGTTTTAAATGGATAATCGGATAGAAGGAATGATACCTCTATAGAGGAAGTGCCATCATAAATGACATAGTAACCGCCTGGCTGCTTACGATGCGTGGTGATCGAGAACGCAGAATGGTTTGACTATCGGGTCATTTAAAAATTGACCCAATAGTCAAGGGACTAATGCTGATACATGAAAAATATTACCCCTTAGTCGGGCTAGTGTGCCCCTAAAAGGAAGGCAAGCCCAATATGAAGACTTGGGGCTTGGGGACTAAAGCCCAAGTCCACTAAGAAAGTATCCATTAGATTGAAAGGACAAGGGAGGAATTAATAGGAAAGAAGGGGGTTTTATTGGAGAAGGAATGGCATTAGCAGCAACTAAAGAAGTTTAGGACACATGGCATGATGTCATAAAAGGAAGGGGATTTTGGAAAGTCTATATAAAGAAAGACAAGGTACAATGGAAAGACAACTCTCTCTTTTACTATTCTTAGCAAAGGTAAGGTCATTTGGTTATCTAGGACGGGTAGGACCTAACGAGAATTCGGGTATTAACACTTCGCACCAAGAAAAACAATGATATCGTCGGCAAATTGTAGATGATTAAATTTTATTCCCCCATTTTTCACCGAAAACCACGATATTTTACCAACTTCTTGCGCCTTACTGAACATATGACTCAAGACTCCTCCGACGAAGTAGTAGTCAAAGCGAACATGACTCCAGCGCTAATTAATTAACCAATGGGATCCCACTTAGTTATGTAGAGCGCCACTATTTTTGTCAAGGGATAAAACTTCCAAAGGCAGCCGAGCCGATTATCCTAAGGTTTTCCAATTCAAAGTCAAAGACAATTGCTAAAGACAGCCAATCCTATTTCTTAAATTATCAGTCTCTATAACCTGTTTGACGATGCCTGATTAAGTATAGTGGAAATTAAATAATTGTCCCTCCTTTTGAACGTCCTTCAAAAATATCCCTAACAGACTTTATAAATGTCCCTGCTAGCATAATTGAAATTTCATCTAAAAAATTATTTTCATAGTTTCCATTTTTAACCTTTATTTGTTATATACTCAACTTCTTCATTACATCTGATAAAAACACGAACGGTACATCATTTTCATCGCTGCCGCCACCACTACCATCTCCATCGCCACCACAACCAACACCACCGGTACCATCACCATAACAATTCAATTTAACACCACCAGTTCCACAACTACCATCTCCTTCACAATAACATTTTTTTTTTTAAGAAAAATCAGATCTATCTCCTCACTCCACCCTCTTCTCTCATTCTTTCTCAGTTTCTTTCATTTATCTTCATCATTATTAAAAATTCCCCGTATGTTTAGATCGACAGAAGGAATCTATGAACAAAAATCTGCATTGATTGATTTTTTTTCTCGTTTTTTTCATGGGCAGAGTTTGATGCATGTGGATAGATTCGGAGGAGGACAAATAGATGAAGATATGAATGAATCTTTATGAATTTAATTGACTATTGCAGCAGGTACCTCTTTCTCTCTCCCGATTTGATTTATGTATGTACTTTGGACCAATATCAGATTTCCGGTTTGATATCAAAATTGAATTTTTTTTTGAAGCATGCAATTTATTGAACGAAGAATTAGGTTACAATTTTATGCGGGTATGTAGTACCCACGGATTCATGAAAAAAAAAATTGACTAATGAAATTGGGATTTCCTAGTCCCAAATTTTGGTTAAAAAGTTTTCCCTTTGACTTTCATCTGCTGCATTATTGGCCAAACCATCTTCCACTTGATTCCCTTCTCTGTAGTTGTGTCGTATAGCAGTTTGCGGAATCTGTTCCATCCCATTCTTTATTTCTTCAATCATCCTTGAGATATGCCAAGGTGGAGGAGAAGGAGAAGTGATGAAGTGCAGAAGGTTCTCTGAGTCTGTCTCAAAGAGAACTTTTAGCCATTGACTTTCTGTAGTTGTTCTTGATGCCAAAAGCATAGCCCAAGTTTCTGCAGTTAAGGCAGTTGTAATTCCCAAAGGTTGAGCTAGAGCCATTATTGTTCGTGCATTGGAGTCCCTACAACTGAAACCTGCATCTGCAAAACCGGGATGACCCCTGTCCGCTCCATTAGTATTGATCTTAATCCAGTTCATGCCCGGGGTCGACCATCCTACCGAGATTATTGAGATTCTTTTGGTATTTCTTGAGTGGTTCAGTATTGTAGAATCTCCCGATAGAACCGGAGGTAAGGATTATAGCGCCCCCGAATATTCTTTTTGCTGTTTTTGAGCCCAAGCAAGGATTTCTGTTGCTGATGTTTGTTTTTGTTGGTATATTAGATCATTCCTAGCTAACCATAATATCGAAAATAGAAAACAGAAAGAGGAAAGGACTGATGTTGGTGCTGATTGTTGAAGGATCTGGGAGATGGTTGTATGAGGTGTTAAAGCAAAAGAGAGTGCATTCTTGGGATTTGATGTGTTTGGGATTTGAGAGAATAGAGTGTTACAAGATTTAGTTGCTGTTGGACAGTGAATTAGCAGGTGAGTTACTGATTCCAGAGATAAATTGCATCTGGGGCAAATGTCTGAGTTGGTCAAATGGATGTGATGGAGGATAAAGAAGGTTGGTAAACCTTCATTGATTGCTTTCCATAAGAGAAGCTGAATTTTCGGTGGACACGTTAAGGTCCACATGAATTTGGTTGATGGGATGGGGGTATGATTAGGTTGACTATGGGTTAGACATTTGTATCCCGATGAAGTAGTGTATTTTCCGGATTTTGAATGTGGCCAGATAATTTTTTCTTGGGTGCTATCTTGGGGTAGGTGGATGTTTATGATTTTTTGGGCTACAAGATTGGGGAGTGTATTTATTTTTTCCTGGTTCTAGTTATGAGTGACTGGATCTATGATATCATCTACCGTTTGGAACGGGTAACATTGGGTTGGATCTAGGTTTGGGGTATGTGGAATCCAGTTGGCTTCTATTGGTGTTGATAGCCCATTTCCAATACGATGAAATATCAGCTGTTGCATGGTAGGGACGATTGATGCTAGTTGTCTCCATTGGGCGCTGGAAGAAGATGGTATCTTATTGATGCCTTGTAGAATTGGTTGTTGATCGAGATATTTTTCACTGAACATACTTCCACAGATGAAGTTAGGTTGTTCATGCAAATTCCAGATTCTTTTCATGAGAAGAGCCTTGTTATGATAACTGCTTTTCCTTATGCCTAATCCTCCTTCAGATATTGGTTTTGTTACCTTGTCCCAACGTATAGGATGAAGCTTTTTAACCGATGAATCATGTCCCCAGAAGAAATTTCTCGTTATACGGTCTATTTGTTTGTGGACATTGACAGGTAGGTTTTGTGTTTGCATAAGGTGATTTGAGGTGGGAATTAGGGAGGTTTTATTGAGTATTAATCTTCCATCTTGGTTTAAGCATTTTGTCATCCATCCTTTAGCTTTTCGGGCTAATCTTTGTAGGAGTAGAGCAAAGGTGTGGTTAGATGCTCTTCATTGTTTGAATTGGACTCCTAGATAGATTGGAGGTTTTGATGTTGTCGGAATACCAAAGAACTGTTGAAGATTATCAACCTTTGTCGGATCCAATCTCGAGTGATGAATGATTACTGATTTAGAAGTATTGATTACTTGTCCTGCCGAAGTGCCATAAGACTGAAGTAAGTTCTTGAGATGGAGATTACTCTTAGCAGATGCTTTGTAAGTGATTAGAAGGTCATCAGCATACATTAAGTGAATAATGGGTGGTGCTTTTTTTGAAATGTTAAGACCTTGAACCAGCTTTTGACATTGAAGGTTCCCCAAATTCGTAGATAAGATCTCCGCACAAATTATGTAGATGTAAGAAGATAGAGGGTCCCCTTGTATAATTCCCTCTAGTTGGGCTGATGTATCCATGTGTTGTACCATTTATGTTGATTGAGTATGTAACAGTTGTGACACATAACATGATGTAATCTATGAAAATTGTTGGAAATCCCAGTTTGGTGAAGCCGGTTTGATGAATCCCCAATCTAAACTTTCATAGGCTTTTTGGATATCTAGTTTGAGTGCTATTTTTGGACCTTTGGTGAGGCTTGATGTTTTTATATGATGGAACAATTCTCCAACGATTGCTATGTTATCATGAATTGATCTTTGTGGTATGAAGGCACTTTGATAGGGGCTTATTATAAAGGGGAGTAAAGGTTTTATTAGGTTAACTAGGATATTTGCAATGATTTTGTAGGTGACGTTGCATAACGCGATGGGTATGAATTTAGTAGGTTTTGATGGGTGGTCTATTTTAGGTATTAGTGTCAAGGTTGAGTGATTCATGAGTGGGTGTAAATTAAGATCCTTGAAAAAAATTTGAACCATAGCTATCAATTGTGTATGGGTTGTTTCCCAAAAAACCTTGAAAAACTTACTAGTGTAACCATCTGGTCCTGGAGCACTCTCGGAATTTATGGAGAATAGTGCTTGCTTGATTTCTGATGTAGTTACTTCCTTGGTAAGAGCGTCCATCTGTCTGGGAGATAATCTGGGGTTGATATCCTTGAAAAGGTCTCCGTCTATGATCGTAGGTTGAGCAGTATATTGTTCAGAGAAGTGGTTAAGAATGAGTTGAATCACATCTCCCTTCTTATTAATCCAATTATTTTGTGGATCCTGAAGTTGTTGAATATTGTTGCAGGCCCGATGAATGGTTTCTTTAGTGTTGAAGAAAGTTGTGTTAAGATCTTATGATTGTAGCCATCGAATTCTTGATCTTTGTTGCCAGTATGTTGCATGACATTGTAATAGCTCATTGTGATCCATCCTCAGTTGCTTTTCTTGAACCAACCAGAATTCCAGTTCATTACCCGATTGGGTAGCAGCTTCGTCCAGCGCTCGCTGGATCTCTAATGGCGCGCGGCCCGATGGTTGAGCTTGCCGAGCGATCTGGTATGCCTCATGCTGAAGCCTGAAGTTCTCACGCTTGGCATCTCTATTTACATCCCTTTGTTTCCCAAGCTCTTCTATTTCAGACTTCACAAGCAGAAGGCGCTTCAATTCACATCGTCTAAACCTCGCCGAAACCAACATGGGAATGGGCGCCAAGGATAACACATATCCATGAAGAGATTTGGCCATGCAAGCAATACGATTGACCAAAAGAAGGAGAATGAAATTAAACTAGTAAGCATACTAGGGGGAAGAACTGTATTTAAAGGTGAAGGGCGTGACTCACGATGCAGTTATCATCCATACCCTCCTTCCTTTATACGTGGAGATACGTGTCAATTCACATTGAAAATGAAATACAAGAGACGATGCCTACCCAAGAAGCACCGGGGTACCTCCTAGAGGGAAGGCAAACCTGAAACGAGCCCTGGGGACTCAGAGATCAAAGACCAGCAGGGCAATGCCCACAACACAAGATTGAGAAAGTAGCAACAGGGAAAAGCAACATAGGGACAAGCCATAAATAGTACTAATATTGAAAATAAGTTCACAAGAGATGGAATCCCAAAACAAATGTACGAAGGAAAAAGCTAGCAAAATAAGTCACCACAAAACGACACGCAGCATTAACCGACTACCAGCTCGCGACAACGGGCAATGTCCATATCCAAGGCTTCCACCATTAAACGCCCCTCGTCACACTGAATAATGGCTTGAGATATTTCCCGGTTAGCCTCGCTTATCAACCTGCGGATGTCCCGCATTTGCCCTTGCCTCTTGCATAACGTGCGAGCGCGAGAGTGCCTTCATGTTCATCACACTCTTTACGAGCTTTATCTAAGTGAATTCTCCTGAGAACCCACAATACATCCACCTCTGCTCTTAACTCTAGTAGACGCGCGAGCTCATCTTTGGGATAGAACACGTTTACGAGCGCTGAGACGGCCGTTAGGGACAGAGTGTACCCAGGAAGCCACGAAGTTACTTGATTAGGGGCACACGAACGATAATCAACGACGACATGATCTATAGTTGTTGTCATTAGTGAGGACTCCATGAGAAGCGAGTCAGCAGCATACCGAGATGTGACGGCGTCATCTAAAGCATGCTGAATGGCAGATATCATGTGTACGACCCTCCGAGACGCCTCATGCACTGCTTGATGATCCACAAACTGGGCACGCATGGAGTCCGTGTTTGTTAGTCTGTGTACGCGAAGCGCCTCAACTTCGGCCTTCACTAACAACAAGCGCTCCAGTTCCGCCTCCTTGAACATTGATACTAGTGTAGGGACGGAAGCTAAGGTCAAAACGTGCCCATGAAGGGAATGAGCCATCTAAATCAAAATATCCAATGGGAAGAGGCAAAAATGGAAAATAAGGTGTTTTAAATGGATAATCGTACAGAAGGAATGATACCTCTATAGAGGAAGTGCCATCATAAATGACATAGTAACCGCCTGGCTGCTTACGATGCGTGGTGATCGAGAACGCAGAATGATTTGACTATCGGGTCATTTAACAATTGACCCAATAGTCAAGGGACTAATGCTGATACATGAAAAATATTACCCCTTAGTCGGGCTAATGTGCCCCTAAAAGGGAGGCAAGCCCAATATGAAGACATGGGGACTTGGGGACTAAAGCCCAAGTCCACTAAGAAAGTATCCATTAGATTGAAAGGACAAGGGAGGAATTAATAGGAAAGAAGGGGGTTTTATTGGAGAAGGAATGGCATTAACAGCAATTAAAGAAGTTTAGGACACATGGCATGATGTCATAAAAGGAATGGGCTTTTGGAAAGTCTATATAAAGAAAGACAAGGTACAATGGAAAGGCAACTCTCTCTTTTACTATTCTTAGCAAAGGTAAGGTCATTTGGTTAGCTAGGACGGGTAGGACCTAACGAGAATTCGGGTATTAACACTTCGCACCAAGAAAAACAATGATATCGTCGGCAAATTGTAGATGATTAAATTTTATTCCCCCATTTTTCACCGAAAACCACGATATTTTACCAACTTCTTGCGCCAAACTGAACATATGACTCAAGACTTCTCCGACGAAGTAGTAGTCAAAGCGAACATGAATCCAGCGCTAATTAATTAACCAATTGGATCCCACTTAGTTATGTAGAGCGCCACTATTTTTGTCAAGGGATAAAACTTCCAAAGGCAGCCGAGCCGATTATCCTAAGGTTTTCCAATTCAAAGTCAAAGACAATTGCTAAAGGCAGCCAATCCTATTTCTTAAATTATCAGTCTCTATAACCTGTTTGACGATGCCTGATTAAGTATAGTGGAAATTAAATAATTGTCCCTCCTTTTGAACGTCCTTCAAAAATATCCCTAACAGACTTTATAAATGTTCCTGATGGCATAATTGAAATTTTATCTAAAACATTATTTTCATAGTTTCCATTTTTAACCTTTATTTGTTATATACTCAACTTCTTCATTACATCTGATAAAAACACGAACGGTACATCATTTTCATCGCCACCGCCACCACTACCATCTCCTTCACACTAACATTTTTTTTTAAGAAAAATCAGATCTATCTCTCTCTATCTCCTCACTCCACCCTCTTCTCTCATTCTTTCTCAGTTTCTTTCATTTATCTTCATCATTATTAAAAATTCCCCTTATGTTTAGATCGACAGAAGGAATCTATGAACAAAAATATGCATTGATTGATTTTTTTCTCGTTTTTTTCATGGGCAGAGTTTGATGCATGTGGATAGATTCGGAGGAGGACAAATAGAAGAAGATATGAATGAATCTTTATGAATTTAATTGACTATTGAAGCAGGTACCTCTTTCTCTCTCTCGATTTGATTTATGTATGTACTTTGGACCAATATCAGATTTCCGGTTTGATATCAAAATTGAATTTTTTTTTTTGAAGCATGCAATTTATTGAACGAAGAATTAGGTTACAATTTGATGAGGGTATGTAGTACCCACGGATTCATGAAAAAAAAAATTGACTAATGAAATTGGGATTTCCTAGTCCCAAATTTTGGTTAAAAAGTTTTCCCTTTGACTTTCATCTGCTGCATTATTGGCCAAACCATCTTCCGCTTGATTCCCTTCTCTGTAGTTGTGTCGTATAACAGTTTACGGAATCTGTTCCATCCTATTCTTTATTTCTTCAATCATCCTTGAGATATGCCAAGGTGGAGGAGAAGGAGAAGTGATGAAGTGCAGAAGGTTCTATGAGTCTGTCTCAAAGAGAACCTTTGGCCATTGACTTTCTGTAGTTGTTCTTGATGCCAAAAGCATAGCCCAAGTTTCTGCAGTTAAGAAAGTTGTAATTCCCAAAGGTTGAGCTAGAGCCATTATTGTTCGTGCATTGGAGTCCCTACAACTGAAACCTGCATCTGCAAAACCGGGATGACCCCTGTCCGCTCCATTAGTATTGATCTTAATCCAGTTCATGCCCGGGGTCGACCATCCTACCGAGATTATTGAGATTCTTTTGGTATTTCTTGAGTGGTTCAGTATTGGAGAATCTCCCGATAGAACTGGAGGTAAGGATTATAGCGCATCCGAATATTCTTTTTGCTGTTTTTGAGCCCAAGCAAGGATTTCTGTTGCTGATGTTTGTTTTTGTTGGTATATTAGATCATTCCTAGCTAACCATAATATCCAAAATAGAAAACAGAAAGAGGAAAGGACTGATGTTGGTGCTGATTGTTGAAGGATCTGGGAGATGGTTGTATGAGGTGTTAAAGCAAAAGAGAGTGCATTGTTGGGATTTGATGTGTTTGGGATTTGAGAGAATAGAGTGTTACAAGATTTAGTTGTTGTTTGACAGTGAATTAGCAGGTGAGTTACTGATTCCGGAGATAAATTGCATATGGGGAAAATGTCTGAGTTGGTCAAATGGATGTGATGGAGGATAAAGAAGGTTGGTAAACCTTCATTGATTGCTTTCCATAAGAAAAGCTGAATTTTTGGTGGACACGGTAAGGTCCACATGAATTTGGTTGGTGGGAGGGGGGTATGATTAGGTTGACTATGGGTTAGACATTTGTATCCCGATGAAGTAGTGTATTTTCCGGATTTTGAATGTGGCCAGATAATTTTGTCTTGGGTGCTATCTTGGGGTAGGTGGATGTTTATGATTTTTTGGGCTACAAGATTGGGGAGTGTATTTATTTTTTCCTGGTTCTAGTTATGAGTGACTGGATCTATGATATCATCTACCGTTTGGAACGGGTAACATTGGGTTGGATCTAGGTTTGGGGTATGTGGAATCCAGTTGGCTTCTATTGGTGTTGATAGCCCATTTCCAATACGATGAAATATCAGCTGTTGCATGGTAGGGACGATTGATGCTAGTTGTCTCCATTGGGCGCTGGAAGAAGATGGTATCTTATTGATGCCTTGTAGAATTGGTTGTTGATCGAGATATTTTTCACTGAACATACTTCCACAGATGAAGTTAGGTTGTTCATGCAAATTCCAGATTCTTTTCATGAGAAGAGCCTTGTTATGATCACTGCTTTTCCTTATGCCTAATCCTCCTTCAGATATTGGTTTTGTTACCTTGTCCCAACGTATAGGATGAAGCTTTTTAACCGATGAATCATGTCCCCAGAAGAAATTTCTCGTTATACGGTCTATTTGTTTGTGGACATTGACAGGTAGGTTTTGTGTTTGCATAAGGTGATTTGAGGTGGGAATTAGGGAGGTTTTAATGAGTATTAATCTTCCATTTTGGTTTAAGCATTTTGTCATCCATCCTTTAGCTTTTCGGGCTAATCTTTGTAGGAGTAGCGCAAAGGTGTGGTTAGATGCTCTTCCTTGTTTGAATTGGACTCCTAGATAGATTGGAGGTTTTGATGTTGTCGGAATACCAAAGAACTGTTGAAGATTATCAACCTTTGTCGGATCCAATCTCGAGTGATGAATGATTACTGATTTAGAAGTATTGATTA
The DNA here is from genome assembly GCF_003573695.1 of Papaver somniferum. Taxonomy (NCBI): domain Eukaryota; kingdom Viridiplantae; phylum Streptophyta; class Magnoliopsida; order Ranunculales; family Papaveraceae; genus Papaver; species Papaver somniferum. Next base: position 124,580,058 of record NC_039365.1, read on the forward strand.
CTTGTCCTGCCGAAGTGCCATAAGACTGAAGTAAGTTCTTGAGATGGAGATTACTCTTAGCAGATGCTTTGTAAGTGATTAGAAGGTCATCAGCATACATTAAGTGAATAATGGGTGGTGCTTTTTTTTGAAATGTTAAGACCTTGAACCAGCTTTTGACATTGAAGGTTCCCCAAATTCGTAGATAAGATCTCCGCACAAATTATGTAGATGTAAGAAGATAGAGGGTCCCCTTGTATAATTCCTCTAGTTGGGATGATGTATCCATGTGGTGTACCATTTATGTTGATTGAGTATGTAAAAGTTGTGACACATAACATGATGTAATCTATGAAAATTGTTGGAAATCCCAGTTTGGTGAAGGCGGTTTGATGAATCCCCAATTTAAACTGTCATAGGCTTTTTGGATATCTTGTTTGAGTGCTATTTTTGGACCTTTGGTGAGGCTTGATGTTTTTATATGATGGAACAATTCTCCAGCGATTGCTATGTTATCATGAATTGATCTTTGTGGTACGAAGGCACTTTGATAGGGGCTTATTATAAAAGGGAGTAAAGGTTTTATTAGGTTAACTAGGATATTTGCAATGATTTTGTAGGTGACGTTGCATAACGCGATGGGTATGAATTTAGTAGGTTTTGATGGGTGGTCTATTTTAGGTATTAGTATCAAGTTTGAGTGATTCATGAGTGGGTGTAAATTAAGATCCTTGAAAAAAATTTGAACCGTAGCTATCAATTGTGTATTGGTTATTTCCCAAAAAACCTTGAAAAACTTACTAGTGTAACCATCTGGTCCTGGAGCACTCTCGGAATTTATAGAGAATAGTGCCTGCTTGATTTCTGATGTAGTTACTTCCTTGGTAAGAGCGTCCATCTGTCTGGGAGATAATCTGGGGTTGATATCCTTGAAAAGGTCTTCGTCTATGATCGTAGGTTGAGAAGTATATTGTTCAGAGAAGTGGTTAAGAATGAGTTGAATCACATCTCCCTTCTTATTAATCCAATTATTTTGTGGATCCTGAAGTTGTTGAATATTGTTGCAGGCCCAATGAATGGTTGCTTTAGTGTTGAAGAAAGTTGTGTTAAGATCTTCTGATTGTAGACATCGAATTTTGGATCTTTGTTGCCAGTATGTTGCATGACATTGTAATAGCTCATTGTGATCCATCCTCAGTTGATTTTCTTGAACCAACCAGAATTCCAGTTCATTACCCGATTGGGTAGCACATTGATGCTGTGTCATTTTAATCTTTGTCATCGATTTTTTGATCATACTTGGAAGGTGTCCAAAAGTTTCCTTGTTCCATTCCAGAAGAGTTTTTCCGGTGGTTATGAGCTTTAATTGAAGGTCTACGGTAGGTTCTATATCTTGTTGTTGTATCCAAGCCGAGTCGATCACTTGTTTGAGTTGCGGGTGTGTGAGTCATAAATGTTCAAACTTGTAGTTTTTTGTTCCCTGCCAATCTATTGTTTTTCCTTGTAAAAGAATTAGGGCATGATAAGAAGCTATTCTCGAAAGGTGGGTAACTGCTGCATGTGGATTTGCAGTACGCCACTGTTGGGTTGCCAATGCTCTGTCTAGTCTCTCCAAAATGTTGTCTTGCCCCATTTGGTTGTTTGTCTATGTATAGGGATCTCCACGGAAGCCCAAATCCATAAATCCACCTGGTCCATCACTGTGAGTAGAGGTTGGGATTGAGCATAAGTTACTTGTCTTCCTCCTTTTTTTCTGATTGATCCAAAACGTCATTGAAATCGCCTAGCAAAAGCCATGGCATGTATGGATTGACGTCGTTGAAGATTGATGGGAAGTTGTGCCAGAAGTTTTTCCTTATATCAGGATGTAGTGGGCCATATATACCTGTGCATGTCCAGGGTTTTTCAGGGGGTGGTGGGGTGACCAAGACTTGTATGTAATTTTGAGAATGAAGTAATATTTGAATATTGAGGTTATCTTTGCACATTAGGCAAAGACCAACTCTCCTTCCAATTTTAGGGACAGAGTAGTGATTCTGGAATTGTAATGAATGAGCCAGTCCTAGCATATGGTGTTGATTTGCTAAAGTTTCGTAAAAAAATATGATTTTAGGTTTGTGAAGGGAAACTAGTTCTCGCAGGTGTTGAATAGTTGTTGGAAGGTTTATCCCTTGACAATTCCAAGCTAGGATTGTCATTATCGAGGGAGGAGATTATATAGAAAAGAGATTTTATGGAATATTGGTGTGGAGGAGATGTATTACGGCACTTACAAGAATTTTTTTATCAAATACAACTATAACCTATAAGAAATGTTGTAAAACTCTAACATGAAAGGTTTGTTGTAGAAAACAACATATACAATAAGCAATACTGCTATAACTAAGAAAATGTGCTTTATAATGCAGCACTTACAGGGTAATTATAAGATACAAAATGTGGGGAGACTAATGCACAATTGTCCGACCTATTACACACTTGAAAATGATAACGATCAAGGATTGCAAGCAAATATTCAAACTAAAATAGTAGGGGAAGTTAGACAAGAGATAAAGCAAAGTTAGCAGATTGGAAAGGAGGATATAAAAAGGTAGTTAAGTGGACTTACCTGGGGGCTTAGATTGATCAGAGGAGCTTAGGATTTGGAAACTGAGGATGAATTCTTCATTTGGACGGACACAAATAATTGGTAGGTAAAATAAAACTCAGGAAAAAAAATGTACAAAAGAGATATAATTATTTGGACAAGACGAAAACAGGCCCTAAACTATCAATACAACTCACAACACGAAGAAGAAGAAGAAGAAGAATAAGAATAAGAAAATGTTGTCATCCTAAGCCAGAAAAACCAGATGGAAGCTACTTAAGAGAAAGAACCACAAGAGAGAGTCAAAGAAGAGAAACAACAGAAACACAAACCATATTCAGAATAGGCAAAGACCGCACAACTTCTCATGCTATGATTCAAGACTATCGAAATTAAGGAGAAATTCATGGAATTGTAAAAGGAGACAACAGAGAAGGAAGTGAATAAATCAATAGTATTAGGCATAAAACTATATGAAACAACAAGGATCTAGATTATAACATAATGCATGCTAGGGTTATCAAAACAAGGCTACAAATCACATACGCAACAACTGAGGGATTAATAAAATCCCTCTTCGAACAGAGACATGGAGAAGCACAGGAACTATTACATTAACTAACAACATTAGTATACAACATCAATCACACTGAGACAACTACTACACAAGCATGAAAATAGAAGGAACTGGCCAAGGCCACCAAGAACAACAAACACATTTAGGAAGGTTTTCAAATTTTCAAGTTTTCTTTCGACAAAGAAAATTAACATAACAACTTTTTTAATCTTTTTTCTTTTTTTAATTTCTTAAAACAAATAAATCCATTTTGGAGACCCCAATTTAGATCATCATACATCAAACAACAGATTCAAACTCATATCATCAAGTAGCCTTAACAGAAGCTATGGTGCCGAAAATTCTAAAAACAACACTAAGAAGGGAATCACATTCCGATTCTAAAAAGATGTTAGCAATATGATCGTATTAAACAGAGAAGCAATAATGGTTCTGAACAATACAAAAATGTATTTCATCTGCTAAAATTAATTAACTAGCACTCATGATTAAAAACACAACACAGTAGGCATAATATGCTAAATGATTTCACATCTAATTAAATGAAATTTGTTGGGATTCAGAGCTCTAAACCATGATGTGGTAAAAGCACCATTCACACCAACATAGATGAATTAGTACATATCAATTACAAAAACCAAGGACATAATTAGAAATCCAAAAACCAAAAAAACAAATGATACGCGTACACTTTTTTTTTCTAACAGATCCGAATTTCTAAGAAAGAAGTAAAACATGATAAACACTAATATATAGACCCTCTTTTAAACACCAAAACATTGATACTAACCCCTACCAAGAAATCAGATCCAATCAAAGCTCAAAAGGAATAAGATTCCAGTACCTTTCAAAATTTTGCCTTTCATCAGTTCCTCAATTCCACAACCCCCAGCTCTTAATCTATCTTTCCGTCCCCAAGAGTCCTAAGGATTGCTCTTGTCTGGAATTTATTGCCATGGAATTATCTTTTGGATTTGATTTTGAAGATTGAATCTAGGGTTTTGGTAGAGGAAGAGATTTGAGGTCATTTAAGTGCTATTAAAGTCGGTTTTTCTGCGGATGTTGTGGGTTAGGCTCAAGATCTGATTGAAATGATAAGATATAATTGATAATCAAGAATAAATTCAGGAGTTCATGGTTGAAAAAATTGGGAATCGGTGAGATCTGGGGTGACTCAGATATCGCCCGATCCGTCGCCCTCTCGAAATCTTGTTTGTTTGTTCACTCAAAATTGAATTGATGTTTATGAATTCAATTTGATTTAGGTCAGGGTTTAATTTCGATGTTACAATTATATATTTGTTGTTTACTTTTAGATCTGGAACTATTGTTGTTTTGATTTATTGGTTGTAGGATAGGGTTTTGGACAATCGAAAGACAATTACTGATATCTACCAGAGGAGGATCTATTTTATGGACCTGTATAATAATTAGGGAATGCACTACAGGGATCTCCGATCGGTACCTCGATTATTGGATTGTGTTTGTTAGAAGAAAGATTTGCAGATTCTTCACCGAGATCAACTGTCATTGTTGACCCAATTTTTATGGGATCAACTATGATTGTTGATCCATTTATACGATCAACTCATGTTGTTGACCCAATTTTTTATCGGATCAACTATTGTTGTTGATCCTTTCAACTCCTATTGTTGACAATATTTCCTTGGATAAGTATAATCACGATTGTAGTTTAAATTATGTAAATTTCTTCCAATGTTGAACTTGTGGTGCAATGGTAGCATGACTGACTCCATGTCAGATGATGCGTGTTCGACTCACACCAAGTTCACTCCATTTACATGGATCAACTTTCATTGTTTATACAATTTAGGGGATCAACTACCACTGTTGATCCCATAAATTGAATAAACTTCTACTGTTGATCCTTTTTTTGGATCAACTACCATTGTTGATCCCCTAAATTGGATCAACTTCTACTGTTGATTCTATTTTTATTTGGATCAACTACTGTTGTCGATACAAAAATATCTGAACCAGTGGCGGCGGCGGCAGACTAGTGGTGATGACGGCGACGGACTAGTGGTGGTGGAGGACTGATGGTGGTGTAATGGTGGTGGTGAAGGAGTGGTGGTGGAATATTAGTGGTGGTGGTGGTTGGTAGGTGGTGGTCGTTGAACGGTGGTGGTGGTGGTGGTGCTAGTGGTGGTGGTGAAGTGGTAGTGGAAGAAATTTGTTCCATTGTGAAATAAAGAAAAATATTATATGAGTGAGGGTATTAAGGTAATCTAATTTTAAATGGATAAGGTTTTTAAAAAGTAGAGACATATTTATTGTTGTATAAGGATATATTTATTGGGTGTCAAAAGTAGGGACATCTAAATAACATACCCTATAGTATAAGGAATATCTGACTCATTTTACTGCGAGTCTAAGTGACTACTGTTAAAACATGTAAAACTTCGTGATCACAATTAGAATATGAATCTATTTACAGGGGGTTAGTCCTCGAGTGAGTTGGGGGGAGTTGAGTGTATTTTGAATCTTAGGGATTTTGAGAGAGTTTGAGAGAGTGTATGGAGTTTGAGAGAGTTTGGTGTTTTTGAGTTCAAGAAGTTTGGGGGAGTGTAGGGAGTTTGAGGGATCTTATTAGAGGGAGTTTGCGAGAGTTCATTCTTAACTCATTCTCTTTATAAGAAACAACAAATCCTCATTTGCAAGTAAAAATGATCTTTAATCAAAAGAAAATAAATAAATAAAAATGATCCTATAAACCATTGGTTGTTATGAGTACAATTAAAATCACTGAAACTGAATATAGGTTGTAAACTTGTAGTCTAACCCTCATAACTCAGATGGACCAAATAAAAAAGATATATACAAACTAAATTCTTCCATTAAGCCATACTCATCATTCGCTGAATTACACAACCTTACGACAATTTAGCTTAATACCCGGAAGACTAATATTGTATTCCCACAAACACATTACGCATGGTTTTAGAAATTCAGTGATCAACTTAGAGCAACTCCAATTCAGCTTCCATATGCATGTTATGATTGCGGTAGTGAAAACCATTGGCTAATCAAATATCACTGGAACAACACCCCCTACAAAAAATAATGCAGTGAAAGATTAAAGTTAGCACAACAAGCTAACTGGTGAAGAAAAAAAATAACCTAATGTGTTTGTAGGGGTTACTTATTACCTTGTCATAGGTACTGCCAACGAAAATGTAAACATGACAACATTATACGAAGCAAAGGAAGGAGCAATTATGAATGGATCCATATTTCAAATATAACAAAGAGGGTTTTCACGGTCAAACCATTCACATACTTATGTCTTTTTTTACACTGCAATTTCTTGGATGGCTTCCCATCTGAGTCAAAAGATGCAAGACACTTGACTTGGACCCATGCTTCCACCCTATACACAAACACATTAGTGTTTTTCTCTAGCTTGTAGTGCTACCCCTTGTTCTGTCCAGTCGCACTTAAATTATCAATTGTTATGCAAATTCACTACAATCTATCGTAAAACGAACCATCAGAATCTATGAATTATGAATACTCTTCAGTAATACCACATTTTAGTGAGCAGTGATTTAGTAATTATGTTACTAGTTTGACATGGAGCACAGACTTGTTACTATTCTTGTACTCGAATATAAGTAGTTTGATCGGTTCCAAAAGATGGTTAAACTGAATTAGAGTTTAATCATAACATGGGTTCCAAAAGAATTGAAAGTGTTCCAACCTGTCATAACAACCTGAATTAGAAATACAACAACCTGTCATAGTATGTGTTCCAAAAGATGCACACCAAGTTACCATTGGAGATGCTCTTATAGTGCATCTGTGGAAACAAAATAAAGCACCTTAATTTAGAAATTCTAGCAGGTTGCGTATTTCTATTTCTACAAAAAATAGAGATCTTAAGAGTTTATGTACCTGATCCCGTGGTAAGCATATGTTAATTATATTGTGTTTTCTTTATTAATCCAAAACTTTAAGTGCAGTGGAATAGATAAGCCACATAGGTCGTAGCTTAGATCAGTTCAGCCAGTTTGGAGCTTATTTGCTGCAACAAATTAAGCAATATAATAGATAATAAGTCAGTAGATAACATGACACAGATTCTTTTTTTTTTGTCAACGAGGAGATGCTATACTAGTGTATAATGGGATCTAGTGCTCAAGTGCAGGCAGTTGGAGTTGCTGCTGTTGTCTTAGGTAGTGAGCTAGGTCAGGAAGATCGAGAAGGATTACAAGGAAGAAGCAGATGATTAAGCTAGGTGGTGAAGTTATAATCTGGCAGAGAAAGTGGTGCAGTTATTATTGAGCTGAACTGCTGGTGGTGTTGTTATGTTATGGAAAATGGCAGGATATGGATCTTGAGGTGCACTTACTGATCACAGAAGCAATGGCCTATAATTTGGTTGATGCAATGTTGGAGTCTTATTGAAGTTACAGAAGCTGATGGCCTTGAAGAAGTGCAGACGCAATGGGAAAGGATACAGCCTGAACTAATTGTACTACCTGAAGTAGATATATGTGTAGGATGGAATGGATGATTGAGCTGTGCAGCTGCAGTTGGAAATGGAAGTGCTAAATGGTGACATTGAATGTAATGGCCTGAGTTGCTGTTATTGAAGCTGAAATGTATGCTTAGGTGAATGAATGTGGAGGATGCGAAGGGCTAAGTCAGGCTCAGTTGAGGAAGAACAAGCAGTAGGAGATGTAGCTGCAGCTGACAGTTGCTGAGCAGTAAGGGCTTTAGGTTTCTAGAGGTCCGGTAAGAAGAGATTTTAGCCGGGAAGCTTAACAAATAGACAAACCAGCAATATCCCGTGCCTCTTATGGATACAGGTTACAAATGATGATCCTATTTTCTACATCATAATCATGATAAATACTCGACATCGTACAAAATGGGAAAAGAGGAAAGTCAGCAGAAGCAAGGCCATACATAAACAGGAGATGTAAGAAACATTCAACACCAATTAAAAGGTTTCACGCAACTGGCGAATCAAATATTCACATGAAACATGAGATTACAACACAGTTTGAAGTTCAGCTCACTTTTTCATATGAACCGTAAACAGTTGATAATTTTCTTTCACAAACTCTGACTGAACTATACATCCCTGTAGCAAACCCAGAAGTTTCAAATTCCATCTTATTTGTTTTTCCTTTTTATTTGTTTTTCCTTTTTAGTAGGCAAGTGCTTAAAGGGAAAGTTTGTTACACCATTACTTATTTTGCAAACATCTAGTTGAATACCAAAATTTGAGCACGAATCATACCTAAAATTAAGACACATGAAACTCTCAAGCATCAACGCTACAGAACACTCCAACATTGAAACCAAGATCATTCTAGTTCATAAACTAAGGATGCATAAAACACAACAGGTATACATGCAACAAACTTTTTGATCAAATCCTCATACATCAAAATTACTGAAACCAAGATCATTCAATAGTTCATAAACTAAGGATGCATAATAATACCAGCTTAAAGAAACGGTGGTTTTGATTGTTTATATAAATCCTTTACTTTTACGGAATAAACTCTAAAAACTGATATTACACAAAACAAACTATAAACAATCAAAACAAACAATCATGGAGATCAAAGAAGAAAAAAAAAGATGAGAAAAAAAGCATACCTGAAAGTTGAAGCGTTTCCTCTTCTTTCTCCTATGTTTTTCTCTGACCAAACTCCCTCCCAAATCTCTACTCTTTTGAGAGATTTGTATACCGGCAAAAATACACTATCAACTCTCCAGAACTCCCCAAAACAACCAGCTCTCTAGCATTCTAGGGTTTTACCACTAACAGGGAGTTCAACAGTGTTTTCAAACTCTCCCACGACTAACGTGGTTTTCTAGGGAGTTTGGGAAACTCTTCTGAACTCTCCCACGAACGGGGATTTTGAGAGACTCCTTCGAACTCCCCCACGACTAACAGGAAAAAACCCAACTACACCCAACTCCCTCAACTCCCTTGAGGACTAACACCCCGTTAGTGTTTTTTACCATGACTTCTTCCTGGTTAGGAAACAAAACCAATTCCTAGATGAACTCAATTTCTTCCTGGTTAGGAAACAAAACCAATTCCTAGATGAACTCAATGTCAATCATTCATACAACCTATAAATATCAACTCCCCGTCGTTATTCTCTTCCATTCGTAAACTTTTGTTCTTCCTTCCCCTTTTTTTTCTTTCTTTACAATCACAATCAGTAGGTCATTCCTTTTTAAACTTGCTACAAATTGAAACGGAGATGACACGGACATCTACACGTCTACTTTAAGGTCAGGGAATAAGAAAAAGTCAAGAAAAAGAATAACCAGAACCGAATCATCAACAATGGCTGATGTTAAGACATGTTATAGAGGGGGTATGCATGAAGTTCTTACGGAGATATTGGCGAAGGTGGCTTCTTCATCATTGGTTGACCACTTAAACGTCAACCAAACGTAAGCAATATTTTCCATGATTCTTTTCTTTCTTTGCTGTTTATCTTTATCATTTTTTTGGGTGTGATTAAGATTCATCTGATAGCCTCTTTTATTCTTATTGCCTTACAAAACACAAAAACAAAGTTGAGTCCAATTGAAAAAAAAAACAAAAACCAGGAACAATGTTGGACACTTTTTCTAACTCTATACCTTTAGGAATATAATTTTATCTTGCGGACATCAATATGGATTCTTATCTGTCATCATATTGCAGTTGCAAGTTTTTCCATGAAACTGCACAGGACGATTTTTGCTCCGACATGCTTCCCTTGATGAACTCCCAGTAATTCAATGGACCTCGAAGGCGGAGGTTGCATCTTTCCTGAAACGATGTGAACATGCTCAAAATCCAGAAGTTCTGTATAGACAAGTAATGGTATGTATTTGTTTTATAAAACATTCTCTTGCTTGTTGTACTAAACACTAGTGATGGTAAATCAGTTTACGGGTTGAAAAAGGGAATACTTGGAGATCTTTTCAGTGATATATCTTTGATCTTTTCAGTGATATATCTTTGCCGGACTGACAAGAAATCAAGATTTACATTAGGCTGACATAATCAAGACCAAACTTCCTGATTTTGTGTTCCATTTTGCAACTTTCTTCTAGTCATTAGATATCTTATAAGCTTGCGGGTCTTATACGGATCCTGTAATCTTTCTTGACCACTCGTTGAGCTTGCGGGTATACCAATTAATCTTTCTTAACCTAACTCTTCTAAGATTACTTGGGAGTGGCTATTCCTTCGAAGTTCCATAAGAAAACCTTTTGAGCTAATAAACCTTTGAATCCTTTTGCAACAAGGTCCTTGGGGTCAATCAAATTGAAGACCACCTATTGGTGTGATGGCTTGTGCGAACAGATATTAATATACAGGACCCACAATTGACACACGTCTCAATTTGTTTTAACTTTTTTTATTTATTTTTTTGTCTTAGGTGGAGTTCTTTTATAACAACCAAATCGAGTTAGGGCGGGAGTTATTGCAAAGATCATCTAATTCTGGGCATACAGTTGCCACGTATGTTCTAGGAATTATATTCCTTGATTCTGGTGATCATCAATCAATCCTTAGAGGGAGAGAATTATTGAACAGAATATTAATAAAAAGATCCAATAACAAGACATCGAGAGGTGAAGATGTTGAAGAATGCCGAAAGAAATCAAGGAGGGTTGTTAGGCAATTGTGGGTTAACAATTCTCTTAATCCCTCACAAAGCCAAGCTTGCAATAGTTCAAGATACACAACTGGTCAGAAAAACATAAATGGATGGTCGTCGAATTACGAAGATATGTCGGATTGCAAAATATGCAGATGCAACCGCGAGTTTTCTCATTTTACTAAAATGGTACTAGGTGTCAACCAGTTAGTCATGAGTCTCGTTGTAACTAATAAACAATTTTCTTCAAATGGGTAGTTAAACTGATTATATGGCATACAACATACCTTCAGAATGTCATGTGTGTAGATTGCTTAACTAGTCTCTGAAGTTTGTTGGTACTGTCGTTTCAGTGAAGTATTCCTTCGGTACCGTATCAGCAGAGCAAAATCTCACCTGCATATAAAAACTAACCATATTACCAGGCATAATAGAAATATACATCCATCATCCAACGACATACATACATTTGGAGCATTACTGACCAAGAACATAGTATTAACAAACTTGCAGAGGTAGATTTTAGTTGAACTTACAAGAGAAGCATGTGATCTTAATAGGGGCTTGATTAGCTGCCAAAGCGGAAAAAACAAGAAGGGGGTATCCACAAACAGAACCTGTCCCAACCGCTTTGGATAGTAATAGTAGAACACATCAAACTGTGAAATAAAGAAACAAGCCATAACATATTTGACATCATCAAGTGGATGGTAGAATTCAACTATATAAAGTCCCTAACGCGGTTGACTGTATATATATTATTCATTTTATAGTGCAATGATACAATGCAACCAGAAACTTCTATTAATTGGTTTTCAAGATGAAATCATAACTCTACGTCAAAAAAGAAGAAGAAAGAACGAAGAATGAATATAGTGACTGATCGAAAATTGTGAATCCAGATATAAGTTAACATTACCAGAAACCTCAAAAATTCAAAGTCAGAATTCTCTGTGCCAAATCCCCGGAAGTCAAATATTCCAAGTATTTCTTCTTTCCCATCTGGGAGTCTACTTAATGCCTTCTCAATCAGAAAAACGCAAAGCTTCTCATTCTCAATTTGATCTTCCTTCTGCAACCACATCATTGTTGCAATATCATTATAGCCGCCGCAGTTACAAGAAAACGTAATATGACAGCTTAAGAAACCCCCAAAGAAACAAGTAATATCAGAGAACCATGAACACTGATAACACAACAAAAGATAAATTTCAATGCTATAAAGAATACAACGTTTTCTTGAGATCACTAATTTATATATATCCATGATACTAAGAACAGTGTACATAGGGAATTCACTTTTCAGTCTTACATCAGGAAAATGCTTAGAAGCCACAACCACAAGTACCGGCATGCCATTGACATCAAGACAGTCATGCACAAAGGCTTTCCCAGTTCGAGCTAATCTCTCCACAGACTCCTCCGACAATTCTGAAACTTTAAACTCTTGACGCCATTTCTAGTTGGGTCAAGGATGAATACTACAATTTGCATGAATGACTGAAAAGAAAGTAGAGTGCTAAGAGAAACTGTAAAATCAAAAGCCAATAACGAAAATTGCCACCATATTTGTTAAGCTACTTACAGAATACTTGGTTCAGGTAATTGAATATAACAGGAATTTAACTACTTGAACCAAAAATAATATTAATGCTAATGAAATCTTTTTCCATGCAAGACAAAATTTCTATGAAATTTTCAAAACTAATCGAAGCAATCAGTCCAAGTGCTATTTAATACTAAAGAAATCATGAATAAGGTTGTAATGGATACAATGGCTTTAGTCAATTTTGAAACAGATTCCTCAATGTCAAATTTTCTATCTTTGAGAAACCAAAGAATCATATCTTCGTCATCTCTTCCATTCTTTCCAACTGGGAGATTTTTGTAATCTTTCTCAAGAGTTTGTTTTACTTACATTACCATCTGCAGAACTTAAAAACATAGTTCCAATAAATTCGTACACAACTTATTCAAGAGCTCTATGGTATAAAATTGAGTTCCCTGAAAAGATAATTGCATGTTACTGAACTAAGTAGAGAATAATCCAATTACCTTGTGTGGTTCAACTGGTTCTAATTTTTCATTCTTAATTGAGAATTTGCGAACCGAAGAGGTTGTTTATTAGTATGATGATTTGGATTTAATAAATGGTGACGAAGAGGGTGACTCAGACGGATAGCCATTTCTCTCTATCTTCTTAAACTCTATCTCTCTCCCTCGCTCGCTCTATCTGCGTTTCTCCTTTGCTTACAAATCTAATTGAGCGGCTTCTCTAGGATTCCTAATGACTAGGTGGTTAGTTAAGGGGGATTTCAAGGGCATGTCATACTTTTTTTCTTGGTTGTAGAGATGACTCAAAAATATGTGAGTCAAACGATTAGTCCCATGAATCAGGGATATTTTGTTCTCTGACTTAAACGGGTCCAAATCAGAAATTAGGTTTGAGATAAGTAACGAGTTAAATTTGATTCAAACTAAAATACAAATAGTCCATACTAAGCATCTTTGGACAATCATAGATTTGTTAATGAGGATTTTCCCTCAGGGCTTTCATGTTAGGAATACAACCTGCAGACCAAAGTCGTCAAACATCAAAGTTCTTTAAAGTCCACATTTATGCGAAACAGAAAGAGACCATGTCATCCCCTTTTACATATCGGCACCATCCACCTCATCGCAAATCTTGAATCGTAACCCTTTTAAAAACGTTTAAACCTTAACATGATTTTTTGAAACTTAACACATAAAACTACGTAATTCATGTCTTTTAAAAGTTCATGTTGACTTTTCATACCAGAACAGTTTAAATGATATTGCATGTTGCATGGCTTCTTCTCCAAACAAAACTACGTCAAATATGAATAATTCTAAAAATAAAATCGGCAGAAAAATATTTAGATTAGAAAAATAATGAATATAGGAAGAAGAGGAGACCCTAAGGCAATTTCAGAGACCCCAAACAAAACCGAAGAAAAAAATGTCCAAAATGAAACAAGCACCTAAATAAGTAGTTTTATGAAAAGCAAATTATTGAGACACTTAGGAATTGGGATTACATCCATTTTTGAGCTGATTTTGTTGAAAGATGTCTTCCTGCATAGCTAAACACTAAAATTCCACAAAAGGAAATCAGTTATAGCCTTATGGCGTAACCACAATTACTTTGTGTTATATAGTGAAGTCTATTAGCATTACTATACATGTCATCATGTCATTACACACCTTTTCACACTAATCGGTATCTTTTCATATCCGGTACATCTTTGCGATCAATTAATGCTTGATTTATTAAAATCGGATAACGATGAAATAAAAAGGGGTACATCAAAAATTCGGTGGTGTTAAGGGAAAAGATTACTGATTACATATATTAATGAACGCAAACTTTTCAGAAGAAAAAGTAAAAAGAATTACTTTGGGAATAATACAATCATGGGGACTTACAGATTCCTCAAAGCAAATGTATGCATCACGAGTAGTATGAGGAATATTACAATCTTGGAGACTTACTGAAAAAGCGGGGTACAACAACCACCCCCAATATTTCGCTTAGCAATCTGTATGGACTAACTCCAATATACTTTCAAGAGAATCAAGTAAACTCAATCTTAATAAAGTATATCAAAGAGTTACTTCTCCCTTTCTCGATTCAATTCTTACTCAAGCAAATAGAAATCTGCGAGTCTAATTGAATACGAGAGAAATCACTTGAACAGTGCCAAAGACCAATGTTCAAGGATCAATCAATTTCAATCAACAACCAAAGGTCGGCTTTCCAATTGATTGATTCAAACGCACAACCTGTGATATTTCAATTATAAATATAAACAATATAATGTGGAAACAGAAATAACACAGACATCAGAATTTTGTTAACGAGGAAACCGCAAATGCAGAAAAACCCCGGGACCTAGTCCAGATTGAACACACATTGTATTAAGCCGCTACAGACACTAGCCTACTACAAACTAACTTCGGTCTGGACTGTAGTTGAACCCCAATCAATCTCATACTGATCCAAGGTACAGTTGCGCTCCTTACGTCTCTGATCCCAGCAGGATACTACGCACTTGATTCCCTTAGTTGATCTCGCCCACAACTAAGAGTTGCTACGACCCAAAGTCGAAGACTTGAATAAACAAATCTGTATCACATAGAAAAGTCTACGGTAATAGATAAATATGTCTTCCACGGAAATACCTACGAGTTTTGTTCCGTATTTTAATAAATCAAGGTGAATAGGAACCAATTGATAAACCAGACTTATATTCCTGAAAAACAGCTCAGTATTATCAATCACCTCACAATAATCTTAATCGACGCGGCGAAAGAAGATATTTCGGAATCACAAACGATGAGACGAAGATGTTTGTGATTACTTTTATATCTTGCCTATCGGAGATATCAATCTCAAGCCAATATTTGTGATTGTACTCGGACGATAGAATCAGCAAGTTCATATCACACAACTACGAGAAAGTAGTATCGGTATGGCTTCACAATCCCAATGAAGTATTTAAGTCGTTAACCTGGGTTTTAAGAAGAAACCAAAGGTTAAAGGAGAATCGACTCTAGATTATACAACTAGTATCACACGGAAGGTGTGGGGATTAGGTTTCCCAGTTGCTAGAGTTATCCTTTATATAGTCTTTCAAATCAGGGTTTGCAATCAACGTTAGCTTAGTAACAAAGCATTCAATATTCACTGTTAGATGAAAACCTGATTACATTCAAGCTAATATCTTTCAACCCTTAGATCTAAAACCTAGATTGTTACACAGAAATGAAATGTACGATTTTAGGTTTGTGCAACCGTATCCAAACATGTACATCCGTTGGATCAACAATAGTTAACCAAATGTTTAGCCGTATGATCACTTTCATATTAACCATATTCTTCTTCACCATAACTAGTTTAAATGACTCAAATGAACTAGTTGTTAAATTGCTTAGATCTTATAGAAGTATACAAGACAAAATCGAAGCAAAAACGATTCGATTCACTCGAATCGATTCATGAACTTTATAGCCACGGTTTGCAAACTTTCATTCCTTAGTTAATATAATTAAGTTCACGAATAATCGTTTTTAGAAAATAACCAACCTAAGTTCGAAGACTGAGTTCGCGAACTTAAGTACCCGGAATGAGTTTACAAACTTCAGCAGATCTTCTCGGGACGAGAACCTCCGACAGTTCTCGGACTGAGTTCGCGGACTTGGTTTCGGTTTTCCTGAGCAGCAAAGTTCGCAAACTTTGATTCAAGGAATAAGGACTTATACATATATGTGTTACCACAACAATTTTTATATCCATCAATGGTTATATCTTCTAAACTCTCATTCCAATCATTGAAACATTCTTAGAGGACGTTATATAGTTGTTATTCACAAACTAATACGTCAAAGCCATTTTCAAGTGATTCAAACATAATATGACTTTCGTCACTAGGTAAAGATGAACTTGGCCAAAGCGAAAGCTTACCAACACATATTTCGAGAAATAGATAGGCGAGATAAACTTGGATCGAAATAGCAAATGTGTATAATCAAAGTCTATATAGCAAAACGACTTTTGTCTCAAGATAGGAGATAGAGTAGATATACTTTTGAGTGATAGATAAGTTCAAGTATCCACATACCTTTTTGTCGATGAAGTTCCACCAGTTCCTTGAGTAGTTCTTCGTCTTGTATGATGAACGCCATGGAGTTCTTGAGCTTAACTACACTTTCTGTCCTACTCCGAGATTTATCTATAGTAGACTAGAAATCAATACTTATAGTTTTGATCACTAACATTGACAAACATGCTTTGGATATCAACGCATGCGAGTTCGACCGAGTAGTGCTCTAACAATCTCCCCCTTTTTCAATTTTAGTGACAAAACTATCATACATATGGAATACAAAAGTAGATAAATAAACTTTTGTAGCTCCTCTTCCACATACCTAATCTTCAATATTATTCGGGTATTAACATACAACATTAGTTGTACATTCTCTCGTTGGAGCCTTTTTTGACCCTCCATTGGACGCCCCTTACACAAACCATGTGCTGGTTGGAGGATTCAGCGTGCCGGCTAAGTATGAGGAGTTGTACACCAGAATATGGAAGAAACATGGCCACATTGCCACCTTCAAGAATATTAAGAGACGTTTTTCATTGGTTAAGCGCATTGAAGAAGCTCTATCTTCCATTCATGATATGTGCAATGTGACTAGACGCAACGTTTCTGAGGAGATAGTCCAAAGATGGGAATTCCATCGAGACGTGTTCGTGAAGTATGAGTTTAACGCCTCCTGGTTCTGTGAAGGATTTTCTAAGGTCCAAAAGCTGCAAGGAAAAATGGATGATGTTCCCTCCATGGACCTCATTACTCAGCAAGAGGCAGAAGTCGAGAGATTGTCCCAGGAGTTGAAGCTAAAGCAGACCCCTCTCCAGAACATGAAAGACGCTTTTTCCAAGAAGGACGAGTTGTTGTTGGATGATTTCCCTTGAATTATTTATGCTTTCTCTTCTATTTCTTAGGTGTCTTTGAGTGACGTGAGGAATTCCTTTCATGGTTTGATTTTTTCTAGTTTTTGAACTAGCAAGTGATTGTTTTTATGAGGATATTTGAATTTGATTTTGGGATAATTCATGAGTAGTTTTCTGAGAGGAATTATGCTTGGCTCGACCATTTAGACTGAGATTCTGATTTAAGTAATGTAACTTATAGAAATTGTGCATGTTGCATGAAAATTGCAAACATTACACGAAAAGGGAAATATAACGTGGAGATCGAAAATGGTATTAATTTCATTTTGAAAATGGGACGTGTTCTAGTCCCCAACAAATTTCTAAGAGGTCTCTCGTACACAAATAATCATTTAACGAGACTTACTTGTTGACAAGGTTCCAACGAACGAAACTGGCTCTCCCAATCAATTGCTTAAAATCAGGGTTGCGACTTATGTTATTGTAACATGCCTCTGCTAACGACCTATGCTAATGAAAAGTCCCCAGCTAATTCGATCTCTCCTGTGAAACTACGCACGTTGGCTTGTGGAGAGAGGAAAGATTCCTAGTTTTTAGGCGCAACTCCCCTGAATTAATTTTCTCTCAGACAATGCGTTTCATGCCGTTGCATTCACTGGTGGGGTGATGGATGAATCTGTGGTAATGTCAATATCTTGGATCAGTCATCTCCTGATCAGTTGGTGGATGCTATACAGGAGGTAATTGAACTACTCCATCTTGCACCCAAACTTCTAGCAGCTCCAGAACCTTCCTCATAGGAAATGGGAAATGCGGGTACCCCGGGTCTAGCTTTTCTTGTATTTGCAGCTGTTGTCGTGAGAACTCTTGCGAGATTTGATACGAGTCTTTTTTCGAGAGCGGAGTTGAGGCGTGAGTATGTGTCGACATAGACGCAAATCGCTTAGCTTGGTGGTTTTGATGAAGTGAAACTTCTCTCGAGGGCCCTGCATCGATGACCACAACTCTCCGACGTGGTTGAACCGAGTATCGTTCATTAGTGAAGCTCTTGTCTCCATGGGGGTCTTGGAAAATTTCCCCTTCCTCAGGCGCTTCTCTGCTCGGTAAAGTCAGGGCGGTCGTAGCTGCGGATTATTGAACAACTCTCTGAACTTCCGCAAGGGTCTTGAGATATAGACTCTCCAACAGAGTTTCGTAAGCCAGTTCTCTTCCCTTATTCTGCGGATATTGTGATACTCCTGATGAGTTCTTTTCCTTGTGAAACTGCTTCGGCTCTTTGTTATCGACTGGATTTTGTTGATCGTTTCCTTTCGGTTCATGTTCGATGTGATTACGTATTCCGTCTGCATCACTGTTGGCGTAAACACAGACTTCAGATAAAGATCGGTGTCATCTTTATCGTTGATGGTATTATTCGGGCGGACGCTTGCCGACTTCTTCCACAACCGGTTTACTATACTTTTTAAAAGACAGAGCGTCTCGTCTTGTCGTCTTGCGATTTCATCCTGGTTTGCGAGGACATCTTCTAATATCCTAGTCATGCCTTCCATGGTGATTGTGCTTCGATCGTTTATGGCTTTCGGAGAATTTGGCTGGCGGAGATACATCACATAGTGGAAGTTGAAACTGGTGATTGAAATGAAATCGGGTTAACAAATGTGTTTAGACCTAAGATCTGCCCTCTTGAATTTTGAGAAGATTGAAATGAAATTGAAAATTGATCTTGCAACCGAGAGATTAATCTCCCACTGTGGTTGCCAGTTGTTTGAGGGTAAAAACTGGTTCTGCTGTTTTTGGTAAATTTGGGGTGTGTTGATGAGAAACGAATTCAAACCCTAAACAAATGCACTGCACGGTAGTACTTTTGAGTTCGAGAGATAAATCTATAAGACTCTGGCCTAAACCAAGAAATGGTCGTTCCAGATTCAATTCGGTCACAAGGTGAAGGAGAAGGGTTGATCTTAGGGAGGAAAGCACATAAGGTGTTTGAGATCAAGGTGTGGTTGTTTAGTGACTTGTATCAGAAAATGGTTTCTGGTTACTTGTGTTGATAACACTTGTGTCCCTCCTGTCGAAATAGATTCAAAAACTATTTATACAAGTCATTTGAGCGCAACCCTGATCTCGTAGGAAGTGTAGAAGATTAAGTAGTGGGGTTGTATAAGAGGTGGTGATCATCACGCGGTCACATATTCACCCACTACTCTCATGTTTGTTAACCGTTCCTCCCTTCCTGACATGTTCTCTTAATGGGCGTGTTGCACGCCGCACACTGTAAACCGCCAGACCAGTACCCCAGGTGAGCATCCCCCAGTTAGTGACATGTTTGATGTCTCGAGTAAGTGGGTTGAGTCGTGGGACTCGTTGTTGAAAGAAGCACACGGTGCTTAATGCTTTTTGGTTAAATAACAAATTATTTGTGAAACCAATATTTATAAGTATTGCTTATAATCGATGTTTACAAAGCATCGCTTTCGAATAAGCAGCTGAAAACAATCGATGTGCTAGAAGCATCGCTGTTTTTGAGATCGATCGAATCAGTCACGGATTGAGCGTCTTAAAAAAGTAGCACGACCGGCCACCTTTGGGAGATCGTTCGAGTGCCCTATCGGCGAACTGCCACTTGGTCGATCACTCTCTATGGAGGAGTGATGGTTGGTGGTCACAATGATACTTTGTTAGTTTTCTGAAAATAAATCTACACCGTCTAACTAGGCTAGCGAAGTTGGATGGTCGTGATCGATTTGCGGCAGTTATCTACTGCCGTTGACACGATTTTTAGGGTTTTGGGGCCGAGCGGCCAACCCCTTTTGGGCGAACGATTCGAGACACTGCGTACTATTTCGAGCAGGTCGATCAACCTCGTGCAAAGATGGGTTTCCGGTGAGCATGTTGACATCTCCTGGCCATCTAAAATTAGATTTAAGACACTCAAATCAGCTGGAAAAGATGGATGGTTGTGATCGTTTTGCGGCAGTAATGTGTTGCCGCAAAGTGATTTTAGGGTTTTTGAAACAACATGTTCACGCTACTTTGTGTAAGAGATTTGATATGCTCTGGTTTTGCAGTAGACAGGTCGATCGACCAAGGGAGGAGTTGGGCCAACGGTGAACACGTTCTCACCTCTTTGATCGCTCGAGATGCGATCCAAGCCGTCCAATTAGGCCGGCTAAGTTGGACGGACGCGATGCGTTTTGAGACCCCTGTTGTCGGTCTCAGCTCGTTTGAGCTATTTTCAAGTGGCGCGAACATTCATGTTTGGGTCAGCGTTTGAAGAGATTGTGAATGAACTACATAGGGCTCGATCGACTAGGGCACTAGTGGGCCCGCCGGTGGTCACTATGGTGATTGCCCAGTTCTGCTAGGAGTAGTCTAAGCTTGTTAAACAACGCGGATAAATCGTGTGGCCGTGATTATTTTTTGAGACTGATATGAACAATCCAGATTTTCCTTAAGGAATTTAAGCGTAATCGAGCTAACTTAAAAGTGCGTCGATACGAAATTCTCTTTGTTAGAGAGTGATGCAGCCTATGTGTGTACTTCCATGGAGATCTCAATACTGACACTTCGGGAGATTCATGATACTCTGCTGAGAGTGAACATCAACCGTCATGTCATGACAATATTGAGAGTTCGGCTGGGAACATAGCATGGGAAAATAGTAGACAAGTCATGTATTAGCGAATAATGCTGGTAAAAAATAGAATTCACAGAATATTTGGGATTTCTGCAACACGCACCATTCTAAGTGAATTTCATATATATATTGAATTGCTCAATAAGCGAAGAGATTTTTTGCACTCATCACTTTTAAATGGCTTTATCCCCTTGCAGGACGACAACTTATTAAATGCAGGGTTTTACAATTTTAGCCCTAAATCGAAAACCACCATCAACAAACTGAAAATAGAAGCTACCATGCACCTGTGCCCTTGATTTTATGTGCTTTTCTCATCCAAAAAAAAAATGAGCACGGAAGAAGATGAGAATGCACAGTATTGATACAACTAAGTTGTATCGGAGTAAGCTTTTTCTAGCTTACAGCGAGCATCATAAACATATTTCATGTTTCTCCTTGGGAATTTCTGCCCAAAATATTTTCTCCCAGAATAATGATCTTTTTTGACTCTAGAGATATGATCATGTGGAGAAGATGTACCGATGTGGGAATCTTCAGGGATAGTTAAATCTCTCTTAGTTCTATCAATGAGATTTTCATAATATTTTCTCATTCTAAGGATTTCCTTATGATGCACATCAGCATGATTATCTGAAACAATTATGAGAAATCCCTAATTGTTTCCTTTGGCAGAGAATCTCTCTTTCCCTTTCTTCTGGAGTCGTTCTTCATCAAAACAAGAATTGTTTCGATATGGGTTAGGAGTAACTTTCTTCCAGAAACGATTATCAACTCTTTCCTATTTTTGAGTTGACCTTATCGGGTAGTGGCACAATATGTATTTATACTGAGGAATGGTCTTTCAGTTTTTTAAGACAAGAAACTTATTTCAATATTCTTACCATCGTATGTTGAAGAAGTATAAGTTTTTTTTCAAGTGATTGAAAGTTGTATTCCTTAAGATCACTTTCATGGAATCGGTTCAAAGTTTCCTTTGCACAAGATTTCGTTTGATCATCTGTAGATTTAGAAGATGGTTTCTTATCCTCTTCTGACTTGATGTAGTTAGGCAAACTACCATCATCTTGATCTGTTTCAGATGTGACTAAATTGGTTTTATCACAATCTGTAAAAGTCGAGCAAAGACTTTTAGCTTCCTCAACATCAGAAGAAATCACAACATCATCATTAGTCAGAGTCATATGACGTGTCTCTTTATCTTGACTAAGAGATTTACCAAAAGCTTCTAATTTGACAGTGAGTTTCATATTCTGTTTGGATAGAATATTCAGTTGAATGTCTTTATCTCTGATCTCATTCTTAAGAAGTGATACATATGTATCTTCCTCTCTCCAGGAACTAGTGATCCTCAAGAAGGATTGAGCATAAAATTGTAATTTATGAGGGATTACTGATTTAAGGCGGTATTAAGTAAAATAAATTCCTAAGAGGTTTGGGAAACCAAACCAAAGTAAGGAAGTATGCCAAGATAAGGAAATACTTCTAGACAAGGTAATATTCCTAGAAAGGGAAATATACCTAGAAAGGGAATTTTTCCTATATAAGGAAATAGATTCCAAGAAGGTTTGGGAAACCTTTAAAGCTGTAAATAGATATGTTTATCTCATAGCTAAGACATCTAGAGAGTGTGGTTCGACACATAGAAAAGGAGGTTTAACACACATACCTAGAGAGAAGTTTGTGAGGCAATTAATTATTGTAAAACCAAGCTTAGCAAATAGTTTTAAGGTTATTTACCTAGAGAGATTTGTAATAGTTTTCTTGTTCATAATCTAGAGAAGATATTTGCTTCGAATCTGGTCTTCTAGTGTGTTCTGTTTTCTAGTTTTCGTCTATTATTATTATTCTGAATTCCGCCTCTATAATAATAGTCACCAAGGTACAGAGGTCAATACGTATCAAGTTGGTATCAGAGAAAGGTTCGTTACCTTTAGGGAATATTCTTGTGGTTTATGGTATTAACTAGATCTCTCAAAAAACAGCATGGTGAGTTACTCGAAAAGCAAGAATACGTTAAAAGAACAAGAGAACCAAGGATGACAAAATTAGACGATGAGTCTAGGACTGATGAACCAAAAACTACCGACGAGAAGATGGTTATGTTAGAAAAAGAGATGAAGACGATTCAAACTACCCTGGACGAGTTGGTTGCTTGTATTCGTTCTAATACACCAAATCTGAAAGCTTTGAAAAAGACGAAATCTCAATCTTGGGGTTCGGAAGAAGAGGATGAGGAGGAAGAAGAAGAAGAAGAATATCTTCTTAAAGACACAAAAGCAACAAAACCTCGTGGTAAGTTTATGAATCATGGTAAGAATCTAAAAATTGATTTTCATGTTGATATTCCACTTTATGATGAAGTGTCAATGTAGAGAAATTGGATGATCGGATAGAGCGTCTAGAGACGTACTTTTCTTTCTTTGAATACGGTTCGAAGGAGAAGATAGATTTTGCGGTATTGAAGCTTTCAAAGCATGCTCTAATATGATGGAAAGCTTATGAAAGATGATACCTAAGTAAGGGAGCATTGTCGTGGAAGAGATTCAAGGAAGATGTGAGGAAACAATTTATCCGGTTGGCTACATTGAAGAGAGATGGTTCAAATGGTACGACTTGAAGCAGTCCTACAACCAAACCGAGCAAGAATATACTCCGAAATTTCAGAATCAAGATATGGTTGTGGATTTAGACTTGGAAGATTATGTTATCTATATGAAGTATATCTCCGGATTCCATGAGTATATACAGAAGGAGTTGAAGATGTTTTCGGTGGATACTATCTCCGAAGCAAGCATAAAATCTAATGCTATCGAAGGCAGGCTTAAGAAATTTGATGTTGAGGGAAACACCAAGGGGAAGTCTAAAGGTTTCGTCGCTAAAGGAGATGAAAGGATCAAAGAGGATTGTAAGTCTAAAGACAAAGAAGGTTTGACTTGCACTCACTGCAAACAAACATGACATGTTGTTGACAAGTGTTGGATGAAGTATCCTAATCTAAAACCAAAAGGGTTGCAGAAAAAATAAGCCATGATGGAAACATTAGTCGCACAAGCTCCGAAAGAAATCCAAGGACTAACGGAACCTAATCAAAAGCTCTCTCTAATGGCAGGAAGCTAGAAGAACTTACAAAAGACGATCCTAGGGAACGACTCTTCACAGTTAAGATGCAGGTTAAGACAACACTTATATATATTGTTATTGACCCGGGAAGTCAGTAGAATTTACTTTCACATTCTTTGGTACAGAAGTTGGATTTGAAGACTTTCAAACATCCGAAACCCTATCCTTTAGGGTGGCTTCAAAAGGAAGGTGGGCTACAGGTTGCAGAGCAGTATACGGTTAAGTTTTCTTTTAATGAGTCATACATTGATGAGGTTACATGCAATGTGGTTCCATTAGATGTTTGTCAGGTTGTACATGGTAGTCCTTACTTGTGGGATCGATATGCGGTTTTACATAGGAGAGACCAGAAGTATACCTTTACCAAAGAAGGGAAAGCTTTTGTAATACGAGCTATAGACTCTCCTCTTGAGGGAGCGAGCTTGATTATATCCATTCAGGAAAAACGGTTGGTGAATGCTAATAAAAAGTTCATTCTGCTTATTCGTTCTCTTAACGAGAAGCCGAGTAGTGTTTGTTTGGAAACCCTAACCAAATAAGAAGAAGACAACCTAGGAAGGTTGAAGACGTTTGAACCACCATTACTAGATAATGACGGAGATGGCAAGAAAATCTTGCCACATGTGGAAGACTTGTGGTTTGATAGAGAAGAACCACTTGAAGAAGATTACATTACGGAGCGAAGAGAGACTAAGACAAGATAAGAAGATAATGACTCTTTTATGATTGGAAGTCGAATTCAAGTTCCCAACAAGGAGAGATGGTTCAGCATGGAGAAAGGAACTCTCGGGTTCCCTAACCTCCAAATATAACTTTCACAGGAGTTCAAGTTCTTGAGGGGGGGCGCATGATACATATGTATCTTCCTCTCTCCAAGAACTAGTGATCCTTAAGATGGATTGAGGATAAAATTGTAATTTTGGAGGGATTACTGATTTAAAGCGGTATTCCTATAAAAGGAAAATAAATTCCTAAGAGGTTTCAGAAACCAAACCAAAGTAAGGAAGTATGCCAAGATAAGGAAATACTTATAGACAAGGTAATATTCGTAAAAAGGGAATTATTCTTATACAAGGAAATATATTCCAAGAAGGTTTGGGAAACCTTTAAAGCTATAAATAGAGATGTTTATCTCATAGCTAAGACATCTAGAGTGTGGTTCGACACATAGAAAATGAGGTTTAACACTCATACCTAAAGAGAAGTTTGTGAGGCAATTAATTATTGTAAAGGCAAGCTTAGCAAATAGTTTTAAGGTTATTTACCTAAAGAGATTGTGAGCGTAACAAATAGAGAATTGTAATAGTTTTCTTATTCATAATCTAGAGAAGATATTTTCTTCGAATCTGGTCTTCTAGTGTATTCTGTTTTCTAGTTTTTGTATATTATTATTCTGAATTCGGCCTCTATAATAATAGTCACCAAGGTACATAGATCAATACGTATCAAGAAGATTCGACTCTGTCTTTAATATCAGCACTTTAGTAGACAGAGATTTTATAGGCTTTAAGAGTTTTACCAACTCTTTATCAGCATTTTCTTTACCATCAGAAGACGACACATATGTTTCCGCAACTCCTGGATCATGAGTTAATGAAGTGGTAACATCTTCAACTTTTGAGTATTCATACTCTTGCATAACGTTAACTGAATCAGTCATGGATTCAATTTGTTATAGGTTGGATCGTACCAAACACAAATTATTAGATCTTTTCGTGTTTGCATGCTCTGATACCAATTGAAAAGACGAGGGTACCCAAATATACCTCAATCTAAAACTTTTCCACCTATAAGTCCTTTCGATGAAAGTGATTGTCTATAGACTGAGTCGAAACAATACAACTAATCGGTTCACACTTCGTCTATGGATACAAGATCGAGACAATACGACAACAAGATAACTTGTGTGATTGACTATGGATACAAGATCGAAACAATACAACGAAGTATGTTTACTTGATTATAGGTTTGGAGTTAACCAAACTCTAGGGATTGTCTATCAAGTAAAATAGGAATTAACGTTTGTGTAATTTACTTTAAATTATAATAACAATAATTATAATTGCGGAAAATAAAAGTAAATGACACAGCAAGATTTTGTTAACGAAGAAACCGTAAATGCAAAAAAAAAACCGGGACCTAGTCCAGAATTTGAATACTCTCAGAATTAAGCTGCTATACAAAATCAAACCAACTTCGTAAAGTTGAGACCAAGCAACTAAACCTATAGTTCACCTAAACCTATAAAATACTAACGCTTCTAAGTTTCCAAGCTTTCCATAAGTTCGATCTAGCTCACTACTTCGAGTTCCTTTAGTATTCTGGGGGAAAACAAAACAAAACGGGGTGAGCGAATGCCCAGTAGGGGTTATAAAATATCGTACCTGCGCGAAATATAAGGAAATGGACAAGAGCAGCAACTAAAAGGATATACAAAATGAAAGCATTTCATTAACTAAAAGGATATACAAAATGAAAGCATTTCATTATTTAAAATCACAAAGAAACGAAAGGTTATAAATCAAGTTACTCTACTAATCTTTTGGCCAGTGCCGATGTCAGGTTAGTTCTGGTTACCAGCAACCGTTACAGCTAACGATCTTCCGGGTTGCCACTCGTAATGGGGTGGGCCCAGTGGGCCTGACATTCCTAAAGTAGAGTCGTCTAGACTATTAGACCTGTTCACAAGAAGGAAACTCTCACAATACACATTTCAGCCAATACATATTTCAGAAAAGAAAGTAATTCATCTACTTCTACGATGAATCATCCCATAAATCTAATACCAAGTGCTCAGAAATTTAATGAAAAAGGAAAGTGAATGTACACATAACAAAAGCATAAAACAATGGTGTTTTATAAATGAAGCAGTACGTTTTTGGTTGAGGGTCTATACTTAGACCCGTAAAGCTTTCAAGATGGCATAGTAAGAAAAATAATTAAGTTGGAATGCTTGTGTTGACAAGGAAGGGAAGGTAATAAAATACTAAACCTATGGAAAATGATTTCAATTTTTATTGGGTGTCGGATGGGTCGAAAAAATGATAACGTACGTAAAGAGCTTACGGGTCAAAGAAGTTTTAAATGTTAATTTAACAGAAATGTAAGGAGTTTAAATATAAAAGCAATATCAGCCCATAAAAGTTCATGTTTCGCTGGTTGATTAAAAATGTTGCTCACTGAGCCATTTTCACAAACGGTTGGCAGGCAAGTTTAGAAACTAACTAAAAGACCTTAATTTTGATTGAAATCAAAACTTTTGTGCCTGCATAACCCTTTTGATTTTCTAAAGTACTTGTAACATTTGAAATTATATGCAGTACACTAAGATTTAAGCACATGTACATATGATTTGAAACCAAATTGTTTGTTGTACGAATTCATCAAAACAGTGGTCAATTGGAGAAAACAAATTAATTAAGCATGTTGGTAAAAAGCACCAAGAAGGGTAGGTAATTCGAAGAAAATCTGGGGTAAGTGTAGTTAAATCTTTGGCTAACAAAACACCACAAATAGTTACTGGTTTCATGAATGATACAATATTTGAAAATATTTCAAATTACCAAGATATAGAAATTAAGAAGACATCAACAACAAAAATGAGATAAAAACATATCTGAATTTAATTAGGGCAGAAAGAGTTGGTACTGAAAATTGAATCCGAGAGAAGAAATCCCCTATCTTTGTAGAACACAAATTCAGCAAAAATTGGAGTGTGGATTGATCTAGAATTTGCACTTGAAAACCAACAAACCTTCTTTTTGTTTGAGGTTTACCTTCAAAATCAGTAAAATGAGAGGAAGAAAAATGGTGGAATTACAAGGTAAGAGAAGAAAGAAAACTTGTTTTCAGGATTTACTTTTGAAAAGAAAATAAAGACACAAAAATTTCCCTAGCTAGCTGCTCATGTCCAAAACGTGGCATTCATGCCTTGACTCCCGTAACACCTACTAATTAGGCACCTTAAATCCACTAAGGGATAACCACATAGTTAAGAAAACCTAAATTTGGTTTAGGGCACTCTCCATTTTTATAAACATCCGATACTAGGATCGCACGCGCTCACTATGCAGTCCTAGCCAAAATGGTTAGGCTCAGCTCAAAGCCAAAGAGAAATTTTAGCGATGTCACACCATTACCCACTAAAAAAAGAATTTGGTCCCCAAATTCAAAATTAAGAGAAAGAGATAGAGCTATCAGGATTACCTTCAACTAGCTTAGAATACTTCTCGAATTTTGGATTTCAAATCTCAAGTCGTCTCTTCCAAGTCGTGACGTCGCCATCTCACTTCATTGTTTCCGTAGTGTTTTCCCAAAGAAATTGATCATTACACCCGACAACGCACAATAAAATCCGGTTATAAGTCTTGATGTGCTTCGGTTGGAAGTCATGTGACTCAAGATGCCGGATAAGAGTTTTGTCCCTCCTCCAAAGGGAGATGCCGGATAAGAGTTTGGTGATAATGAAATGGGAAGAATCGTTCTCGATATGTACCGGAACATGAACAAACTCGAAAGGAAAATCTTTTGGGATGACATGCGGACAATCGTTTATCCGCACACTTCGGAGAATGTCCAAGAACCGAAAAAAGTCAAGGGAAAAGGTAGGCCAAGCACCATAGATACAAAAAAACAAGTAAGACAATATGCAAAGGTGTTGGTTAGGAGGCAAAGTGGAATGAACGCTTGTACTAGAGATCCTTCGGTGCATGAGCATACCGCGGCGAAGTACCAAAAGGATTCTAAGAAACGGGTTAGGAGTATTATGGAAAAGGGAGAAACTAGTGAACGAGATACGTAGAAAAAAGGACCGATGTTACACTCTCCACCAACCCAACTTACTCCACCGGAACCGAGCCAACCAACTCAACGAGATGTGAAGCTTAAGGCTCCATTGTTCCCCATCCAACAAAGGAGACGACCAATTGATGATATACCACCACTTATTAATAAAAGCTATTTGGAAGAGATACCTCTTTACATTAGAGAGTACGTCATATCCACCGACGACGTCCCTCAGGATGGTAATTTCGGTTTCCACGTTGTCGTACAACAACTAGGGACCTTTACCCAAGGTGCCAAGCTCTATAATGATTGTCCAATCACTCATGTCCGGCAAAGGTTTTTTATGAAGCTAAAGGAGAACCCGGAATTTTACAAGACAATATTGTGCGATGGGGATGCTAGTCTCAATGTGCAGTTTGTTAGGTATTAACGCCGTCTCTACGGGGACAATCCAATCACAAGGGATCATTGGATGGGCATTCCGATATGTGGGCACTTAATCGCCGACACATTCAATTGCGTGGTTCACTATTTCTCAAAAGATGCTAGTTTCACATTCACTCCGAAAACAACCATATGTGTCGAGCAACTTAAACGTAGGAGATTGGTGATTGCGTTGATTAAGAACAACCACTTTATAGGCCTCTGATTAGAAGAAAATTTTCCATTGCTTCTGATATCCGGAAACTCTTATTGGCATGGATTTAACCCCGACAAAATGTTGGATTAGTGCGTTGTGTATGAGCATAATATGGAGATGTGGAAAGCTTTGAAGAAGTAGGACAAAATTATACACGAAGGTCAAATTCTCCTTGAGGACGATTAAATGTACCATTAATTAAACGAAGTATGCTTTGAACATCATATTATGAATTAAAGATTGTGTTTTTTGGAATTTGGTCTTATTTTTGGGTGTATTATAGTGTAGTTGTATAATTTTTTAAGGTTTACTGTTGGGAATATATGTTTAAAACATAAATTAAATTCCCAATAAAAAAATGTTATTAATAGCAATTAAGTTTTTCATAAAAGAAAATTAATTTTGTTAACATTAATTTTGACCGTTACATATTTGTGGTTTTTAATGGTGTTAACTCCACCATAATAACATTTTTAATAACATTTAAATGTTTAGAAACTTTTAATTATAAATCAGAATTTTGGTTGGGAAAAAAAAAAAAAGAGAGATGAATATTCTTTAATGTCTTAATTTTTGGTGAAAAGAATGGGGAGAGTTGTAGAAGCCTTTTTCTTATGTGGGAGTTTTTTATTATGTCTCTTGAGTTTATTAAATGAATTTTTGTGAGAAAGAAAAACAAGTGTGTGATCATCCTTAGTTTTTCTTAAGTGTTTCTGAGCAAGAATGAAGTGTAGAAGTTTCATATCCTCTCATCGTGCAAGAGTGATTGTGTAAGAGAATGAACTCGGCTATTTTATCATGGGGACTACGCGACATTGAAGAACTGCTTGCACAATCTTGGGCAGAGCCGCGAAACGTCTTAAAGAAAGCGACCTAGTCCGTGACTCAGCCATAACATAATTTTTTTTTGTATTTTTGATTATTTTGCAGGCATATTTCAGCAATTTTTCTAACAATTTTAAGACGTTTATTCTGCCACAGATATCAAAAGACAATGATTGTTGAAACGCGATAAGTATCATTGTTTTATTTCGTTTTATAAAACTATAATCGGTATAGTTTTTCTTTGACGATTAAAATTATGCTTGAGATTTTAGGTAACCTGATACCTAGAGTTAATTTTATATTATGGGATAGGATTGTAAAACGGTTGATATATTTTCATGAATTTTTAGCATAGAAAAATATTGTTGAACATACATGAACGTTTTTGACATGTTATTGAATTCGCTTTTCCTTATCTTCGTGTAGAAAATTTGAATCCGTGTGTCACATGAAACTTGTATATTAGGAACTTATCTTCAAAACTCATTTTGAAATTTCCTATTTGGATATTTAGTTTGAGACATTTGGTAATTTCAAAATCGTTGTGTATGTTTGTTCAAAATATAAGACATGATACTTGAGATTGGAGAAATTAATAAATTACATTAAAAATATGTTTGGATTTTTATTTCTTTATACTCTTTTTTTGGTTAATGAAAAAAGAAGATTATGGTTAGAAATCAAACTAATGCACCCCATATGTTTGATCATATGCTTAATAGAAAGTTATAAGTATATGTATGATGTTATAACTATATAACTTTGAATCTTTGTTTGACAATTAAGAGAAACTTGGAGTACTATATTAGTTGATTTTCAAGTAATTATGTAAGTACATACCTTACTTATTTTTTTTATTTAAAATACTCACATGTACATGATTGTGACAGGTGAAAATTCACTTACTTGAGCAAGTTTTTATTTTCCAATGAAATAAAAATTACGGGAGATTAATCAATGTTAGGATCAATGGGGTTGTTGATTTCTTTGTTGGTGCGCAAATAATGGACAATGGTTTAGAACCAGTTGAGCTTTAAAAGAAATTGAGCTTTAAAAGCAATTGAGGTATGTTTGATGAACTATTTGTAGTTATTGTAGTGATCAAATAATGACATTCTAAATTGAATAAATTGATTGTTCAATTTTAGAATAAATTTTAGGGAAACAAAATATTGAGAATTATTGTATATAACAATAAACATGTGACTCATATAAGTTTGGAATTTATGAGATGAAATTTTATACGAACCCAAAACCGAAATAATTAGAAACCTAGTCAAAACTAATGTGAATATCAACTTTCACCAAGAAATGAACATAATATTGATTATGAATTTATTTTTTATTCTTGCACGGCATTGTAAGGATATCAAATGTTATTAAAATGCTTTTCAATCTAAGTTAATGTAAATTGTGGATACGGTGAGAGGTTGGTATATATTGGTGTTTTACACCATGTTTGTTTTGATAGGTTATGGTTCAAAGTTGAACCAAATCGTTTGAAAGAAAGTGATGTTAAGATATACTCATATCACTAGGATTTTCGGTATTGGTACGATCTCAAAGTTTACTTTGGGTAGAACAATCTTGTTAAAGATGTTCATACTTCCGAAATAAGAAAGAATTCTAGTTTCCGCCTATCTTGTTATTAACAAGATTGAGATTTTAAAATTTGTTGAATTTGATCATTGCACCACTATAAATGATAGGTTATGGATAAAACGTTTGAATATAATATTACAATTTTATCATAACATGAATTGAATTTTGAATATTTGAAATATGAGTTTTTTTCATGCTTTTAAGAAATCGATGAGTTAGTGATGAATATGAGCATGTTATATTCTCTTATAAACTTGGTGCATTTTTTGAGTAACATGTATGTGATATTACCTAACTCATAAAAACATGTACATTTTCAAATCTTATGCAAGCTGCAATGATATTTGACGAAATAAAGTATTTGAAAATTTTATAAAGATGCTTCGAGTAACTTGTCTTGATATCAAATATGATTTTTGAGTAGTGATTAGGCAGTGTTGCTTTCAAGAAAATTGTTTGAATTTTTCCTCTATATTGTGCAAAACGTTTTAGGTTTAGATCATTGGTTTATTAGTTTTTTCACAATTTTTGGAATCTTTGGATATTGTTTTGAAATTCTTGTTTGAGTCAAAAATAGTGGGGGTTCCATACCCTATATTTTAACAACTTTGATTTAAAATAGAAGAACTAGAAAAATGAAGATGAACGATCCTAGAAAAGCATATTTATAGTGAGACTAAAATGTAGTCATGGATATTTTATTGCTTATAATTTGGAAGATAACTTCTCATAAAAGGTAACTTTGTTCATTAAAAAAAATTATTTTGAAAAATAAATTCGTGAACCTATTATTTTTAGACAAGCAAACAGAAAATTGTTGACACTTGCATTCAGGTCGCTAAATTAAATTACATGCTTGTTTTGTTGATGTTGTTTCTACGATGTATGATTTGTTATAGTCATAAGTAGAAATATATACTTTTGTGTAAGTTAAAAATGAGAATCTATGTAAACCAAACATGGAAAACTGTGTAGTTTCTACCATAAAAGAAAGCATATAAGTTAGATAAGTTATCACTGATATTCTGAAAACAACTTTAAAATAATTTATGATTCATTCGAATGATTTCAGAATTGATGAAAGTGAAATTCACAATACTCTTTGTTTGCATGCATAGGTGATTTTTTGAATTTTTATTCTAACTTATAGGATGAAAATGAAATTGAGAACATGCTTAGTTTACTATTGGACATGAAAGACTTGAGTGAAGATGGTGTATGTTTTTTGAAATGATTTTTTTTTTCTTTGGATCTGTTTCATTTCAATAAAAATAGAATTTTAAAAGAGATAGAAATATATATATATATATATATTCTGACTGTAAATTAGTTTTCACTCATTTGACTCAGTGCTAATGCTTTTGAGATTGCGTGTATTGCACTAGACATGAGTATGGTAGCTCAGTATGCTTCTTTGCTACGTGATTGATTATATATATATAAGTATTTTTTGTAGTGGGGGTATAATATATTGCTTCCATCGTGGGGGTTTTATATTTAGATTTACCAATCCTAGTATGGAAAATTGGTAAAATATTGAGAAGGTTATGAGGTGTTTCAAACACATCTTACGCCTATAAGTACACTATCTAAATGGTTACCGAAATCCTTTAAGGATATTGCGAAGCTGATTGGACATCCTATCAGTTGAATCCTTTAAGGGATGGAGCGATTTGATCCTCTAATAGATAGAGGAACAAACATATTAATCCAATGTGATAGTACCGCGGCTATTGCATGAATTGAGAACGTGACGACAACTACAAGGGTTGATTTTATGATAATATGGATTATACAGTGTCTGAAAAGAGTATTCGTTAATCCTTTGACGAAAGGATTAATAAGAAGATGTGAATACATCTTATGGGATGAGGTTGATGCCAATGAGATTAAGTCATTTATGATGGATACCCAACCTAGAAATAGGTTCAAAGGGACTAGACGAAGTCATGGATGATATGGAGATGAGAGAATCATGCTTTTGAAGAATTCATCCGACGACATGACTGAAACGAGTAGAGGTTGAGTTAAATTTTTATTTTAAAATTTTAAACTCTTAATGATGTTTATATCTCTATTTAGAGTGAAGTACTTTCAGGAGTACTCTTGATAAACTCACTTATATGAATGTGAAAGTTTGGCCGCTTTCTATGAGAATATGGGAAATTATCTAGATCATCCATTAAACTGGGATACAAGCGCAGGGCCATAATGTGATGGCTTTAGACTTTACACTAGTATAGTCGTGTGTGTTAGGTAATCTTTTATCTCACAGAGTTCAAGACTTATGATCACTCTATGGTCAGATTTTAAGAGAGCTTATTAACACTACGTAAAGGTTCTAGTTTCCAGACACCTTTGCTTATGCACAACTCTGTACGTTCTTGCTCAATGTTTAAAAATATAAGTGGGGGATTGTTGGGAATATATATTTAAAACATAAATTGAATTCCCAATAAAGAAAAATGTTATTAATAGCAATTAAGTTTTTCATAAAAGAAAATTAATTTTGTTAACATTAATTTTGACCCTTACATATTTGTGGTTTTTAATGGTGTTAACTCCACCATAATAACATTTTTAATAACATTTAAATGTTTAGAAACTTTTGACTATAAATCAGAATTTTGGTTGGAAAATAAAAAAATGAGAGATGAATATTCTTTATGTTTTAATTTTTGATGAAAAGAATTGGGAGAGTTGTAGAAGCCTTTTTCTTATGTGAGAGTTTTCTATTATGTCTCTTGAGTTTATTAGAAAATGAATTTTTGTGAGAAAGAAAAACAGTGTGTGATCATCCTTAGTTTTTCTAAAGTGTTTCTGAGCAAGAATGAAGTGTAGAAGTTTCACATCCTGTAATCGTACAAGATTGATTGTGTAAGAGAATGAACTCAGCTGTTTTATCCTGGGGACTACGCGACATTGAAGAACTGCTTGCAAAATCTTGGGCAGAGCCGTAAAACGTTTTAAAGAAATCGACCTAGTCCGCGACTCAGCCATAACATAATTCTGTTTGTATTGTTGATTATTTTGCAGGCATATTTTAGCAATTCTTCTAACATTTACAATGATATATTCGGTTAGGAAAAGAAGTTTATGTAGCAACCGAACTACTGAGTTCGGTTACCTGGTACAAATTCCCAGGTAACCGAACCCTACGATGAACTGTCATTCAAAGTAGTTTGATTACGTATTAAATTTCGCAGGTAACCGAGCTACTTTTACACTTTCCATGGTTTTGGAAGCATTGAGTTCGGTTACATGATAAAATTGTACTGGTATCCGAACTAACCTATAATATTAAATTTTTGATCAAGTTTTAGTTCGGTTATATGCACATCTATCTAGGTAGCCGAATATGTCTATGTAAGTTCTGAAAAAAGTACCACTAACCCAACGTCCATTATTTTTGAAAAAAGTAGTCGTTAGGCCTAAATTTTCTGTAAAAGGAAACATATCACTTGTAAACTCTCGATCACATTCACCTATCTCGTTCTACAAACACATTTGAATCCTAAGCAACCATGGCAGCATTTGACCCCGCCGAAGATTTAGCAATCACCAAAGCATGGTATGCGGAAAGTCGAGTTCTAGATCACACCTCATCCGAGACTTTTTGGGCAAAGATACATACGAAATTTAGGCAAGATTATGGAAACCCGAAGAGAAGAAGTGTTCAACAAATCCATGGTAGGCACCAAGTCATTGTAGATGCAGTTGTTGCTTTTACCAAAATCGAACATCGTATTTTCAATGCTATCCACTTATGATTGTCCATGAAACAATTTGCAAGTATTTTCTTATGTTTTTTTTTTGAAACAATCTACTTTTAGAAACTTGTAACTAACAAAGTGAGTTTGTTTTGGGTTTTTTAGACCGAACTCGCGAAAGCTCGCTACTTGGAGGAAAAGGGAGAAGCATTCAAATTTGATGAAAGCTATCAATTTATGATATTCAAATTTTCGGAATACGGCGGTCCATTTATGATGGTTGTATTAGACTCAGATTCTTCCAACGAAGGTTGATAGTTTTAAGATTTTTGTGTAGATTTTGTGGGTAGATCTCTATGTAAACCCTCACGAAACTATAAAGGCTTGTTGTATGTGCTAAGTGCATCCGTAATACCCACGACAGTGGTTACGTTACTTTCAAATGAATGAGTAAGTTTTTTGAAAGTTGTTTTTTTGTTTTCAGAGCAGAATTCAGTTAGAAATTGTATTTAGCGAAACAACCAAACCACTAGTTCGGTTAGCCAAAAAATTTGCGAACGTACCAAAGTACGAGTTCTTTTGTTTTCAGAGTCGCATTCAATTAGCAATTGTATTCAGTGAAACAATCGAATACCGAGTTCGGTTAGCAAAGAGTTTTGCGAACGTACCGAACTCGTTGTTCGGCTTGATCTATAACTTGGAAAAACAACCAAACTTATAGCTGGACAGAGCAATTAGACTAGTTTTGGGTCATTAAAGTTCTATAATTTAGTTAAAATTGAAAAACATAAAAACCAACCAATTTTAATTGAAAAGTAATTAAAATGAAACACCAACATAACAAACAGAGGTTGAGGGTGATACTAAAGCTAAATTTTAAACATACTAACACTCAATATAAATACTGATAGTACAACGTACTTAATATCCGAAACGAACACAAAAGAACTTCCTAAGAACATAGAAATTAGCTTCATATTTGAAATTCTTTCTTTTCCATCTTCGCCATTCATTTTGAGATCTTTCTACGGTTTCCTCGAATGTTTCACCTTTAAGTCGGTACCGCTTTGCAATTCGAACTAAACCAATAAATTCTTTGACCCTATCTCTTATCTTTGCAATTAAATAAATAAGGATGCACGATCACAGTTTCGGGGGTTTCCGGTTTTGGAGCAGAATTTATCATGAATCTTTCGCCAATAAATCTGACTCATTACGCCATTCATTCGTCGTTCTTCACCCCTCTTAGGATAGTACACTACATAATTACTGCAAAGAGAAAGATCTTCATCGAGAGTAAATTTAGGACGTCGCACTGCCATTTTTAAGAGGTTTGATGTGGAGAGTGAGGAAGTTTATTAGTATATATAACAGAGGTGGGCAAGCAACGACTATTTTTTTCAAAATAAAGTTGTGGTGTCTCGACAAATGTGCAATGCATCTAAAGTTCGATTTGCAGTGTGATTTTTCGTGGTAACCGAACTTAACTATGAAAGACTACCAATAAAGTTCGCTTAGACCTGTGCTAGTTTCCCAGCCAAACTTTGTTGAATTTCAAAAAAAAATCGGTCTTAACGGCTCTATTTCGCCTGGTTTCCAAACAGTCTAAAGCTTTGGAAATTAAAAGTTGGGTTACCTGCTGTTTAAGGGTAAAAACTGTTTCTGCTGGTTTTGGTCAATTTGGGTGTGTGGATGAGAAACGAGCCTAAACCTTAAGCAAATGCACTGCACGGGAGTACTTTAGATTCGAGAGATCAATCTGTACAATCCTGTCCTAAACCAAGAAATGGCCGTTCCAGGCTTGCTTCGGTCACAAAGTGAAGGAGAATGGTTGGTCTTAGGGAGGGAAGCGAAGAAGTTGTTGTGACCAGAATGGTTAATTCTGAAGGTGTGGCTATCTTATGACTTGTATCAGAATGT
This sequence comes from Papaver somniferum, assembly GCF_003573695.1. Lineage (NCBI taxonomy): Eukaryota > Viridiplantae > Streptophyta > Magnoliopsida > Ranunculales > Papaveraceae > Papaver > Papaver somniferum. Next base: position 124,617,570 of record NC_039365.1, read on the forward strand.
GGAACTGTCTTGCGGAATGTAAGCTATCAGTTCTTTGGTGTTTTCTGGATACTGTGTTGTTGTTAGCCAAAAACTTGTTTTTTGGTCGAAATAGGTGAAACCTATTTATACAAGTCATAACTGAACGCACCCTGGTCTCATAGGAAGTGGGATTCATTGAGTGATGGAGAAGAGGGGTAATACGTAAATTCCAGAAGCCACGTTCCCACTATGAAGGAAACGAGTTTGTTTACACCCACTACTTCTTGCCGCCACTAACTGCCCTGTTTTCATGACACTTTCTTATGATGGACGTGTTGCACGCCGCACGCTGTAAACCGCCAGACCAATATCCTGATGAGCATCCCCCAGTCTGTGACATGTTTGATGTCTCCAGTATGGAAAAGTGTAGCAGATTGTTGAGTGGGTCTTGTGCACAAGACCTGGCTACCCTGATTAATTGTACGCCAACTAAGTAGCAGATGGCCATGTGTGGCGAGTCAAAGTCAGGAGACTTGACGCAAGAGAATAGTGTGTGATGCTATTAGGCTTGCTGGTCGCCTAAAACTTGCCATAGGCCTGTCAATTATGTGGAGAATTTGGACGGCTGAGATTGTAATTCATGTGAGAGGGTGGCCATTGATTATGGCCGCATTCCGTAGGCATCTTTTAATAGCATAGTAGAGCCATTGGCACATTCCAGTGACATGGTATCATGTCCAAAGATAGGATTTGGCATCGTGGACAAAATTAGGGCTTGGCGGCATGGCCAAGGCTAGAATTTAGCGTCGTGGAAAAAATTAGGGCTTGGCGGCATGGCCAAGGCTAGAATTTGGCATATTGGTGTTAGACCCAAATATGGATTCGGGAACATTGGCTCCAGTTGCCACATCAATCCCAATGATCTGTGTAGCATTACTTGGCTTGGTTGGCGCACCAACTTTTCCTAAATTAGGGTTTGGCATGCCGAAACCCTAATTAGTGTGTGTGTCATGTGGCAGCGGCACAATGGCGTTTTTTGTGCAAACGGTGCCATAGCCATGCCAAAGGGACTATAGCAAAGCCATAATGTGGAAACGGCCATAGGAGCAAGGGTTGCTATGAGTGGCTATGATATGGCGCCATTCCTAAGGTTTCCCGGGTCCCGCATGGCTCGTGGCATGTTGTGGGGCTCAAAGTGGCGTAATTTGAGCCACAACTGTAAATTATGGTTTTGGTTAATGCGCCTAAAGCAGAGTCGTGATTATGACTAGAAAACCCTAATTTAAGCACATCATAACGTTGACCACGATCGGGAGGTATGTTAGCACGTAGGCGCGCTATTTTACGACACGTTGGCATGTTTTGGCATGCTACCTCAAAGTGGCACGTTTGGCGTGGCGGAGTTGCATGTTGGCATGCCGTTCAGCTCATTAGCGCAACATGGAACGTTTGGCATGCACGTTTAATGCATTGGTGCGGTTTTTGGAAAGCCAATGGCTTTGTGACCATCTGGCGCAATTTTGCCTCTTTTAATATTATGGCAAGTTTAGAGAGACCTGATTGGTTAATAAAAAGGGCGGCCATGCATGGGCGTGGCCACACTTCTGGTGTGTGTGTGGCGGATTTAAAGCGACCTGATTGGTAGATGGGAAATAGGAACGGCAAGTATGAGCCCAACCAGCGTGTGGCGGGTTTAAGGCGATCTGATTGGTCGAAGGGAAATAGGGTCAGTCGGGCAACATGGGGCGTGGCCAATTACAAATGGCGCCGGCTGGCCTAAAGCATGGCCACACCTCCCTTTGTTGCTGATCCTATTCCGCGGATCCTTTCTGATTTTGGGTAGGATTTTGCACCTACTAATCCATGGTGGATTAATTTTTTAGTTCGCTGAAGCTTAATTTCGACCAACAGGGTCTAATATATTGTGCAAGGAGCAAAACCCTAATTTTTGCAAATTAGTCAGGATAATATTTGAATCTTGTAAATTATCACAAAATTGATTGAATTTTATGTGTTGACACAGAGTTCTTCAAGTTTATTGCCAGAGAGCAGTATGCTTTCTGACTGAGTACTTTTATGCAAGGACCTTAACATCGATACTTGGAAATTTGTGATATTCTGCTGCGAGTAAATTGTCATGCCATATCAATACTAAGGGTTCGGCCGGGGAACATAGCATAGGAAAAATACTCCGCAGGTTCTGGTATTAGTGAGTAATGCAGCTATGAGCTTATATACTCATTAGGCTCTATACTAGTGAACAATTCATCTAGGAGCTTGAGTTTCAATATAATATGAAGAGAGATATAGGCACTCATCAGATTTTGATATATTCTCCAAATTCCCTGCTGAATATAGACATATGAATGTCTACTACATCTGATGCCGGGTCAGGTAGATAGACTTTTACAGTTTTCGCCCTATACTAAAAACCACTATCAACATTAAGTCCCCCGCTTAGCACGTAACAGTGGCATTGTTGCGGGGTAAGCATGAGATGGTGACAGTCAAGGATAACAAATCGAAAAGGCGGGACATAAAAAGGTTACTAGGAAAAAATCTGATTGACCTTTGGCAAGAGGCATGAACAGTCCGTGATCTTTGTGTCAACGCGCCTCTGGCTTGGCCACGGAGTACTGGTGTTATAGAGTGTTGGCGCCGCGGAGCATTGCAAGTTGAGCGGCTGGCTTGGATACAGAGTATTGCAGGTTGAGCGGCTGGTGTTCCTCATGCTGGCACGCTGCTGGTTCGGCCATGGAGGTTGGTACCATGGAGCGTTGGCGATGTGGGCCCAGCTAACTTCTTCCGTACATGGCCCAAAAGGAAAATCTTCCTCTACTCGAATTACAAAAGCGCTATGCATATAAAAGGGCGTGCTAACTTCCTCCCTTTTTATTATTCGCTCATTGCTTCTTGTGTTCGTTTGCAGCACCTCGATCATAGGCGTGCTTATCGTCCTCGTATTTTTACTCTAAGTGTAATATCCATGAGTAATTGATCAAAATTGGATATTTAGATCGGTGTGAATGAATTTATTTGTTAGCGGCAGTAGAGCGATAGTCAAAGGCAACAAAGAAATCTCCAATAGTTATAATCAGCAGCAAGGCGAGCCAGGAGAACTCAAGGTAGGTGTTGTTTTCTCTTTTGCACATGTAGCCACCCGACAGTAGTATTGATCTTCTCCAGAATGTGTAACAAGGTTCTGACTCCAGAAGAATGAGTATCTAACCTTTTTAGTGGATTTTAAAATTTACCAAACTCAATTGCACTAATATATGCTCGGCAATGGTCATGTCAGGGCTAATCTTGGAGAGTGTAGATGCGTTGCTGATCCGTCCTTGACTTTAAGTTATTTGGTGTCTGGACTGCTGAGCCGGTGTCTGGAAGGCTTATTCTTTCCTTTCTGGTTGCAGTGATGATATGATGTGGATGCTTGTATGGTCGAAATCTTCCGGAACCGCTGGATGAAGTAGACGAGCTGAGAGGTGTTGCGTTGATGACATGCTGCTATCAAGTCTCCAAGGACTTCATTCCAAGCGACATCCTTCGAACCATATTCTGAATCTTGGACTATTGTATCGAATGGGATGCGATGAGCAGTCCCCAGTTACACTTCCGTCTGGTCATAGATCTGATGGCGTGGCCGGATATGTGAATATCTCTGCGGCGTGCTTTTGGAATCTTTGATGCATGTGTACGGCTTCATGTTGAGAAATTCTTCTATTGCATTTGCTGGTAAGGTGGTTGACGAATTGATGAAGGAGGCAATCTTTTGGATTCGTCATTTGTTGATCAGTGGGCGGGAGTCGCACTTTATAGCTCTGCATTGTATCCAACTTCTGGCAGCCCATGCACCCCTTCCATAGGAAATTGGAAATCTAGAAACACCGAATTTGGCTTTGTCGGCGATGTGTGGCTTCATGCAGGCCTTTGGTAGGCGGTGTTGAGTTCTTAGGTTATGCGACAGACATGGTGTAGTTGGTATGTGTGGATTGCTGGGGAGCGACTTTCCTCTTTGATTCTTCACTAACAACAACGCTTATGAATGGCTGAGCCAAATACTACTTGTTTGTCAGGCGCCTTCCAGACAAGGGGGTGGTGGTATCCTTGCGCTACATCTTTGAAGAGTGATGAACTTGTCACGGTTATGACTTCTTGGTTGGTTGTCCCTTCTGAGTTGAAAGGTTCTCGACAGTGAAGGGATTCCGTCTTGAGTTTCTTTCCCCACGTGTGGTTTTCGTAGTTCTATCTTGTATGGTCGGTGGGTTAACCATGATAAAGATGTCACATCTTGCCTCCATATTGGTGGATCCATTACTTCCTCCATGGGGAACTAAAATATACACAAGTTCGGATTACCTTTGTATAAAGTGGTGATTGTTATAATGAAGCTCTGGATGGTATCAACAAATGAGCAGCAACGGTTCTTTGCATCAGCTGTGATCAGAAGAGACTGCGTTTTCGTGGGAACAAAAACAAGATGGCTGGTGCCTGGATGGCTACGGTCACGATCCTTGACAGGGAGGAGTGGTGACTACGGGCACAAATCTTGGCAGGGAAGAGTGGTGGCTACGACCATGGATTTTGGAAGGAAGGAGCGGCAGCTATGAGCACGAACCTTGGAAGACCACGGCCATGAAAATTGACGGGCTTTGATAACTCATATATGTGAGTCTATTATTATTATTATTTTTTAATTTATTTTCGGTAAAGCGGCGGCTTCGAGAGAGAACGTCGAAGCGGCTCCTGGAGTGAAACATTGAAGCGGCTTCTGGAGCGAAACGTTGAAGCGGCTTCTAGAGCGAACATTGAAGCGGCTCCTGGAGCGAAACGTTGAAGAATCTCCTAGAGAGAAACGTTGAAGCGGAGCGGCTTCTGGATAAACGTTGAAGCAGAGCGGCTCTTGCGAAACGTTGAAGCGGCTACTGGAGAGAACGTTGAAGCAGCTCCTGGAGAAAACTCTAGTGAGGGCGCCATTAACCCTTGACTTCGAAAGACGAGTTGACACGATATGGTAGATGGAAAACGGTGCACAAATAGTGCTGGTCAAAAAGTCGTGTTTTCTCCTCCTGGGAAAGAATACGCTACTTCTGCTTGATTTTCCCTTGCAACTCTCAGAGTCTTGATGGTTACAATGTTGAAGTAGGAGGCCGCGTCAATCAGTGCGCTTTCAAACTCGACACCTTTCAGGTGAGTAGTGGTTAGAAGTCCCCAGTTACATTTACCAACCGTACCTTCCAAGAGAGACTGGGATTTTGGAGTAGCTTATCCAATTGAAGACAATCACCTGCCCGACACAACACGGTTGAGGTCTGAAAATACATGCTCCATCATAGATTACACGGTTTTGTGAACAGAGTCCCCAGAAAGCGTTAATGCACAACTCCACCAATTGATGTTCAGTCACATTTGGATCATGACAATCTAACGCCCGAATTCTGAATCCCTTGACATAATCATTCGGATTTTCGTTGCTTCGCTCCCTTTGAGTTGTGGCCATGTCCGTCTGAGTTGTGGCAAGAACTTTCTGTCTCTCCATTAAATCGACAATGGTAATAGGAGGTTGGTTTCCTCTAGATCTTCCAGTCTCTCGTCCTGACGAAGAAGTGGAAGCATCCCTGGTGATGATTGGAGGCGTCATGATCAAAGGAATATTAGGAGTAGCGGCGGCTCTGGATCTGGTAATAGGAGGTGTCACGCCGGAGAGGATGCTTCCGGTGTTGCTGGTGTTGGTGGTAGAGGATTTAACGCCATGGGACGTGTTGACTGTGCTTGCAGATGGTACATTGGTGTTGGTCATTCCCTTTTTACTCTCGTCCGATACAGACACATGTTCTATTCGCTTAGGGTCTCTCCAAAAAACTGAACTTTCAGGTTGCAAATCCGAGTTCATTGTGTAACGCAATCCTGGCCGTGAGAAGTCCTCAGTCATCCTTTATTGTCTCTGTAACATCTCTATGTCGATACATGGCAAGGCGGAGAACCTCCAGTCCCCAGGCGTAATTTCCCCGAATCAATCTTTTCCTGAATAATGCGCTTCAGAGTGTTGCATTCGTTGGTAGGATGATAGTGGAAATATATTGAATCTAGCATCTCCTGATCAGTTGGTGGACGCCCTACTGGGGGTTGTTGGACTACTCCCTCTCGTACCAAAATTTCCAGTAACTCTATAACTCTTCTGATAGGCAACGGGAAGCGTGGATATTTTGAGTCTGGCTTCTCCCGCATCAGTAGTTGTTGTGGAGGAAATTCTTGCAGGCTTTGGCATGAAGCTCTCTTTGAGGGAGGAATTGACGCTTGAGCGATCATTGATTCATGAGCGGACCGGTTCCTTCTACCGTATTGCTGAAAGGTAATTTCTCTTGAGGGGCCTACGTCAGCGACGACGACACGCGGTGGATGATATGGATATTTTTCATTGGCACAGTGTTCGTTTCCATAAGCCTCTTGGTAGATTTCCCCCTCTTCAGGTGCTTCTCTCTTCAGCAAAACAGTCGTAGTTGTGGACTGTTGGACACCTCTTTGAACTTCTGCAAGGGTTTGGAGATAAATGTTTTCCAGCAAGGCTTCATAGGCCGGCTCTTAACTTTGTCTTGCAGATGTTGTGGCGCACCTGGAAAGTATCCTCCCCTGGTCTTTTGAAATTTTCCTGGATCTCTGTGTTGGCAGAATCCAATTGGCCACTCTTCTGCTGCTCCTTTATGGTGTGGCTACGTGCTCCGTCAGCATCCTTGTTGGTAGAGGCGCAGGCTTTAGACAAAGATTTAACATACTTCGTATTACTCTTGAAATTGGAGGGATCCTTCGGATAAGACTTTGCTGATTCTTCCCACAATCGGATTATTATACTCTTCAGGATACGAAGCGTCTCGTTTTGCCGCCTGACAATATCGACTTGGATGGCAACCATATCCTTTAGCATTTTTGTCATGTCTTCCATCGTAGTTGGCTTCCAGCTATTCATTGCTTATGCAAGGTTCGAATGACTCGAATACATCTGGAAAGAATCTTTGACTGAAATGGGTTTCAATTAACGATTGAATTGGGCCTATGACCAATTGGGATGGAAATGAAATTTAGAATTCAATTTGCAACCGAGAGATTTAATCTCCCACTGTGGTCGCCAATTGTTTATGGGTAAAAACTGTTTCTGCTGGTTTTGGCCAATTTGGGTGTGTGGATGAGAAACGAGGCTAAACCTTAAACAAATGCACTACACGGGAGTACTTTAGATTCGAGAGATCAATCTGTATAATCCTGGCCTAAACCAAGAAATGGCCGTTCCAGGCTTGCTTCGGTCACAAAGTGAAGGAGGAGGGTTAGTCTTAGGGAGGGAAGCGAAGAAGGTGTTGAGTCCAGAATGGTTAATTCTGAAGGTGTGGTTATTTTATGACTTGTATCAGAAGGTGGAACTGGCTTGCGGAATGTAAGCTATCAGTTCTTTGGTGTTTTCTGGATACTGTGTTGTTTTTAACTAAAACCTTGTTTTTTGGTCGAAATAGGTGAAACCTATTTATACAATTCATAACTGAAAGCAACCTGGTATCGTAGGAAGTGGGAGTCGTTGAATGATAGAGGAGTGGGGTAATGCATAAATGCAAGAAGCCACGTTCCTACTATGAAAGAAACAGGTTTGTTTATACCCACTACTTCTTGCCGCCACTAACTGCCTTGTTTTCCTGACACTTTCTTATGATGGACGTGCTGCACGCCGCACGATGTAAACCGCCAGACCAATACCCTGATGAGCATCCCCCAGTTTATGATATGTTTGATGTCTCGAGTATGGAAAAGTGTAGCAGATTGCTGTGTGGGTCTTGTGTACAAGACCTGGCTACTATGATTAATTGTACGCCAACTAAATAGCGGATAGCCATGTGTGGCGAGTCAAAGTCAGGAGACTTGCCGCAAGAGAATAGTGTGTGATGCTATTAGGCTTGTTGGTCGCCTAAAACTTTCCATAGGCCTGTCAATTATGTGGCGAATTTGGACGGCTGAGATTTTAATTCATGTGAGAGGGTGGCCATTGATTATGTCCGCATCCCGTAGGCATCTTTTAATAGCATAGTAGAGCCATTGGCACATTCCAGCGACATGGGGGCATGGCCAAAGCTAGGATTTGGCTTCGTGGCCAAAATTAGGGCTTGGCGGCATGGCCAAGGCTAGGATTTGGCGTCGTGGCCAAAATTAGGGCTTAGCGGCATGGCCAAGGCTAAATTTTGGCGTCGTGGACAAAATTAGGGCTTGGCGTCGTGGCCAAAATTAGGTCTTGGCGGCATGGGCAAGGCTAGAATTTGGCGCCGTGGCCAAAATTAGGGCTTGGCGGCATGGCCAAGGCTAGAATTTGGCATATTGGTGTTAGACCCAAATATGGATTCGTGAACATTGGCTCCAGTTGCCACATCAATCCCAATGATCTGTGTAGCATTACTTGGCTTGGTTGGCGCACCAACTTTTCCTAAATTAGGGTTTGGCATGCCGAAACCCTAATTAGTGTGTGTGTCATGTGGCAGCGGCACAATGGCGTTTTTTGTGCAAACGGTGCCATAGCCATGCCAAAGGGACTATAGCAAAGCCATAATGTGGAAACGGCCATAGGAGCAAGGGTTGCTATGAGTGGCTATGATATGGCGCCATTCCTAAGGTTTACCGGGTCCCGCATGGCTCGTGGCATGTTGTGGGGCCCAAAGTGGCGTAATTTTAGCCACAACTGGAAATTAGGGTTTTGGTTAATGCGCCTAAAGCAGGGTCATGCTTCTGACTAGAAAACCCTAATTTAAGCACATCATGGCATTGGCCACGAACATGAGGTAGGTTAGCACGTAGGCACGCCAGTTACGACACATTGGCATGTTTTGGCATGCTGCCTCAAAGTGGCACGTTTGGCGTGGCGGAGTGGCATGTTGGCATGCCGTTCAGCTCATTGGCGCAACATGGCACGTTGGGCATGCACGTTTAGTGCATTGTCTCGGTTTTTGGAAATCCAATGGCTTTGTGACCATCGGGCGCAATTTTTCCTCTTTTGATACTGTGGCAAGTTTAGTGCGACCTGATTGGTTAATAAAAAGGCCGGACAAGCATGGGCGTGGCCACACTTCTGGTGTGTGTCGGATTTAAAGCGACCTGATTGGTCGATGGGAAATAGAGACGACAAGTATGGGCCCAGCCAGCATGTGGCGGGTTTAAGGCGACCTAATTGGTCGAAGGGAAATAGGGTCGGTCGGGCAACATGGGGCGTGGCCAATTAGAAATGGCGCTGGCTGGCCTAAAGCATGGACACACCTCCCTTTGTTGCTGCTCCTATTCCGTGACTCCTTTCTTATTTTGGGTAGGATTTTGCACCTACTAATTCACGGCGGATTAATTGCTTAGTTCGCCTAAGCTTAATTTCGACCAACGTAGTCTAATATATTGTGCAAGGCACAAAACCCTAATTTTTGCAAATTAGTTAGGGTAGTATTTGAATCTTGTGAATTATCACAAAATTGATGGAATTCTATGTGTTGACACAGAGTTCTTTAAGTTTATTGTCAGAGAGTAGTATGGTTTCTGACTGAGTACTTTTATGCAAGGACCTTAACCTCGATACTTGGAAATTTGTGCTACTCTGCTGCGAGTGAACGCAAATTGTCATGCCATATCAATACTAAGGGTTCGCCCGGGGAACATAGCATAGGAAAAATACTCGGCAGGCTCCGGCATTAGTGAGTAACGCAACTAGGAGCTTATATACTCATTAGGCTCTATACTAGTGAACAATTCATTTAGGAGCTTGAGTTTCAATATAATATGAAGAGAGATATAGGTACTCATCAGATTTTGATATATTCTCCAAATTCTCTGCGGAATATAGACATATCAATGTCTACTACATCTGATGCCGGGTTAGGTAGATAGACTTTTACAGTTTTCGCCCTATACTAAAAACCACCATCAACACCTGCTAAAATTGCTCAGGTTATCGAACTGTTAGTACATTAGGACTGGTTTTGGAAGCATGCAGTTCGGTTTCCAGCTAAATGTTTACAGGTATCCGGACAACCATTACACTCTCCCTAGTTTTGGAAGCATTAAGTTCGGTTACCAGAAAATTTTATACAGGTAGCCGAGCTAACAAGACGGATTCAAATAAAATTGTTAAGTATTAAGTTCAGTTAACTATTTTGAAACACACAAATGATAATTTGACGGGGTACCTGAATAAGGGTGTATAAGCCACCAATTTGACAAGTGATACGTATGATCTCTATACCTTGGTAGCTATTACTATAAAGGCGGAATTCAGAATAATAATAGGCGAGAAACTTAGAAAACAGAACATAAGTAGTAATTCAAAGAAATATATCTTCTCTAGATTATGAACAAGAAAACATTTTACAATTCTCTCTTTGTTACGCTCACAATCTCTCTAAACAGTAGTTAACCCTAAATTTTTTTCTAAGCTTGATTTTACAATAATCAATTGTCTCACAAACTTCTCTAGGTTTCTGTGTAAACCTTTCTTCTCTAGGTGTGTCTGTATCAAGAACACACTCACTAGATGATCTTAGTTATGAGCTAAACCACTCTATTTATAGCTTTAACGGTTTCCCAAAACCTTCTAGGAATCTATTTCCCTTTCTAGAAATAATTCCTTTTCTAGGTATATTTCCCTTTCTAGGAATCTATTTCCCTTTCTAGAAATAGTTCCTTTTCTAGGTATATTTCCCTTTCTAGGAATATTACCTTGTCTAGGAAGTATTCCCTTATCTAGGTATACTTCCTTACTTTGGTTTGGTTTCCCAAACCTCTTAGGAATCTATTTCCTAACTAAGAGTATTGCCTAAAACAAAACCCTTTCCCAACTAGGAATTATGTCCAAATAAGGATTCCTTCCTAATATAGGATTCTTCCCTCAACTTAGCTTGAGTTTTATCGGTTCCCAGAGAGGGGAAGATACACATGTATCAACAAGTCTTAAGCCTCGAAGCTTTTCTGAGATCTACTTGAACGAATGCAAGAACCGCCGTGCCCCAAGAGTAGTTGTTCACTTCATCAAGGTTCTCCAAAAGCTGCAGGTAATGGGCATTTACCAAGTTCCCAGAAGTGTCGGGGAAGAAAATGGTTCCTAGTTGATATAACAAATAAGCAGTCACATGGTGTTTAATCTTCTCTGGTGTCATCACCAACTTTCCATCATTCACCAAATCTTTTGTCCTTCCAAACTCCTTTTTCAAAACAACCAGCTTGAACTTTTTCAACTTCTTCTTTAACAAGCGTTCTTCCTCAATCTCATTATACTCTTCACCTTTCATAGGATCTTTAACATCTCTTCTAAACTCACAATGTGCCTTGCCCTTTCCCCATCCTAGACACTTTTCAACCAATTTTTCAAGAGCTTCATAACTCATCGAGGGATCGCAGACTTCTCGAACACTTTTTCCCATAATTGGTAGGCTAGTGATTCTCTTGCAATCATCCAGAGTGATTGCCATCTTTCCAAATGGTAGATGAAAGGTTTCCGTCTCTGGGTAAAGCCTCTCGGAAAATGCAGAAACAGTGACAGTATCAAATTTTTGGTGCGCATGTTGTATCGCGTTCCATAATACACATTCAAATACCGCCAACCGGACCTCATCACACTCGTCCGCTATATCCCATATTTTGTTCTTCGGATGTTTCAAAACACGAACCACATTATTATGATCCTATAAAAACAACATCGTATCTTATATACTAATCTATAGAAAAATATATGTCAAAATATCTGAAAAATCTTGATGGTTAAGATTCAATACCTTTGTCGCAAAGATCTTGGCAGCCCATGAGTTTTTGTAGCCAAACAATACCTCCCCTTGGTCTTTCGGAGTACCATAAGTTGGGTTCTTTGGCGGAAAACACAAATCCTTATGAGGAATGCATGCATATCTAGCACAAGGCTTTTTAGGTGTCTTTCTAGGTTTATCTTGAACTATTTCTCCTTGTTCCTCTTCCTTGTCATCGTCCTCCGAGTCCTCCTCTGATTCGTCATCTTCATTTTCCCCATCCTTATCTCCATCTTCCTCATCTTCTTCACTGTCATCATTATCATTTTCTTCATCCTTATCTCCTTCTTCTTCTTCAGCTGGTTCCTCTTCTCCACCTTGATTATGTTCTTGATTACCCATCTCTTACATAATCTCTTGATCAACTTGTTGGATTACACTGTCAAAATTATCTCTATTGACATCATCTTGGATGACAACACCCAGTAATGACTCGCCTCCAAACTTAGCATTTTTGGTTCCACGCTTACTGGCACCACAATGTACTCTGCCTCGAGGCGTGGGAGTTCTCATATCTTCCAGTAAAGGTTGGTTGGATTTTTTTACCTTTGCCACTAATCAAGAAAACAAAAGATATTATCTTAACCGATAAATGATTGACTAAATCATACGCAACATAAGGGTTCTCAGCGTAAGGTTTGGTTAGTAACAAAAGTTCACGAAAAATAGGCCAACTCTAATTTTGTGTTCTAGAGAATAGTTCGGTTAGTCAAGTTTTTTTGCGAACAAACCGAACTCCACATATATGTAATTACGGAAGAGTTCGTTTAGCCAAGTTTTCTTGGGAATAAACCGAACTCCACATATATGCAATTAGGGAAGAGTTCGGTTAAGAAAATATAAAAAAAGAAATATGCGAAAAAACCGAAATCCATATGTATGCATTAATGGTAAAGTTCGGTTAGAAGGAATTTTTTAAAAAAATGCAAAGCAACCGAACTCCACATATATCCACTGAGGGTAAAGTTCGGTTAAATCCAAACTCAACATAGTGGGAAAAATAGCAAAGTTCGGTTACAAAGTTTCAACAGTTTTTTTGTTTGTAATGTTGGTAAAGCTCGGTTACAAAATAGTCTTAGCACTTTTTGTGAACCAACCGAACTATCAATTATGTTACCTAATTTTAAATTTCATAGAACCGAACTGTTCTTCGTTTTTTTCCTTTCAGGAAGCTCGGTTAAAAAACAAGGGTTTTTTCGAAACTCCTCCTAACGGAACAACACACTGTAACTTCCATTTGAACCCTATTTTGATGATTTCTATTCAATTTAACGAATCAAAATCAAATTAAAAGTAATGGGTTTGTTGGAAAATACCTGCGGATTTTCATAGTGGCAGTTTCAGGGTTCTTCTTGCGTATTTGATACCCTATTATGATTTCACCTTCCAGTTCCACTTCTTTATTAATATCCAATTCACTTGGCAGATTTTCTATATGTGCCAATCCAGGACCTTCTCCTGGGAGTCTTGGGGTTTTCTTTCGACGAACCATTCTTATACTTGATTGATTAATCAACGATGAAAATATTATGAATCGAAGATTAATCGAAGAAGAAGATGTTGAAAGGAAGAAGAAGAAGAGAAGCAAAAAAAAAAAATCTCCCCAAAACCTATTTTGTGCGGCTAGGTAGAGGAGGGGTCTGATTTTGGTTTTTTGTTAATAGATTAGGATTATGTTAAATTTATATTTTGGTGGTTATTAGTTTAAATTTAATTTTAATTAGGGTTATGGAAAATTAGTAATGTCTATACTTTAGGACATCCCTTATAATTATAGGATATATAGCCTTATAAAATAATCCCCCCCAAAAAAAAGGCTGGTCCCCAAAAAAATCGTTCTTCATTTAAACGGGATAACATTTGGGGATGTACTCAAACTTTGTTTCATTTAAACGGGCTAAATTTGGGTTTGTACTCAAACTTTGTTTCATTCAAACCGTAGCTTTTGGGGATTTTTGTGTTTTCATTGTAAGGACCCTAAAGCTCGTCAACGCTATTAGACCGGTCAAGCGTCGAATTAGCCGATAATAACTCGATTAGTCTAACACGAACATTAATTAATATAAATTAATCTAGCAACGACTTAGATATAAAATTAGTACTTCTAGATAGTTCTCGAAAAGTTACGCGGAATGGGATACTCGAACGTGTCGTTCGGACATTGGACGAAGAAGAAATCTCCAGTTTAGCATGAAGGGAAGAATAGAATTTTTGAAGTAGACCACCTGGTTGCCCATATCTTTTGGATGGGTGCCTTTATCATTCGTATTTGGCCTTATCAGCACCGAATCGAGCAGATAAGATCATTATTTCTTCTTATTCTTTCTTCTTTCTCTTCTCGTTTCTTCTCTTTCTTCTTCCCTGTCTTCTGCTGCTTGCGATTTTGAGTGAGGTTTGAGAATTTGTTGAGAGAATCAGTTGATAAGAAGGAGTAGATTAAGTGGAGGATGTTGTTGATGTTGATGATGAGATAAGAGGGTTCGGTTTGAGTTCAAGATATGGAAGATTTGATTAATTAAAGATGGAGTTGAGTGGTTGATGACGACGAACAAAAAGGGTTGTTGTTCAATTGAGTTTTTGGAGTGTGAATCAGAGAATCGAAGTTTGTAATTTGAATTAGGGTTTCTCAGAGAATTGAATTGGAGTAACGATTAAGGAGAATTAGACAGAATTATTAGATGGGTGTGGTGTTTTAAGAAGTGAATCGAAGTGCAGACTTAAATTGGAGAAGAGGATATTTGAGAATTGGTTTTAGGGTTCTCCTGAGAATAAATGATGGAACTGAAGAGTGAGATATAAAGGCTAAGGCTCGGTTCTGTTAATAAGAAGGTGATGAAGATGTTATTAGGGTCGAACCTGAACTGAGGTAAATCTTCTAACTGAATTGAAGATGTTTATAATTATTTTGATTGTGTTGTTGTTTGTTTTTATGAAGTTGTTAATGGGAAAGTGATTTCTGATGGCTATGAACCAGAGATTTAGATGTAGTGTAGGTTTGTGTTGAATTACAGGAAACTGTTGGTAGTGGTTATCTTGATACTGAATAAAGATGCAGGGTAGTTGTAATTTCTGGTAGTGATTGAGAAAAGGATGTGCTTGGTGTTGAAGTGGTATCTAGGGATGGTGGTGTTGGTGATTATCTGAATTGAGTATCCAGTGGTTGTTTAATGAGTTACAATGCAAGCTAATTGAACTGAGTTAGTGGTGTACTGTAGAAGTTGTTGGCGGAACTGTAGATTGAAGTTTAGATGAATATGGTTATAGCAGGGGAATGAGTGTACCAAGTTAGTGTTACAAATGGTATTAGTCTGGGTTGGTTGTTATCGAGTCCAGTAACTCTGTGATGCCGAGAAGATATAAATGGTAACTGATGAAGAACTGAGATTACAAGGATTAGGTGGAAATTGTAAATGATTACTGGTGATGGAAATAAGAAATGAGTTCAATTGCATAAGCAACACATATTGGAGGTAACTATTCTTTTAAGTTAATTTTGTGCTATTCTTCTTGATTGTTGAGTGTATGTTGTTAATGGAGCTGAGATTAAAATGGAATGTGATTCTGTAATGGGAGGAACATATGAATTGAAATTACATGAAGACAGGTTAGCTATTGTTGGTAGTGTAAGTGGTGACAGATTCATGAACTGGTTGTGTTGTTGGTTGTCTGTCTGAATTGAGATACAGTTGTGACTGTTGAGAATGGAATGAGATGAACTGATATTGATGTTGTGGGAGGTTTTAGCTCTGACATTGCAGTTGAGCTGTTGAGCTTTGGCAGTGAGGTTTGGAACTGAACTCAGTTGAATGAGATAGAGAAGTAGATTGTTAGAGTTAATCGAAGTGTTAATGATTCAGGTTGTAAGAGTTGTTATGTGACTGAAGTTTTAGAAAGAGAATTAGATGATTGTGTTGAGATGATCCGAGTATGGCTTAAAGCTGCAATTGCAGGTAGGTTGTGTTATTTTCGTAAATCAATTTTGAACTATAATTTGAATGAAATGTATGGGGATTATTTGAACTTCTATTCTTGAGACTTAGGCCTGTTAGTCATCCCAGTCAGTTTGTCTGACTGAGTTAGTTTAACTGACTTGGTTTTCTGACTGAATTGAATCGGTGTTGACTCGCCGAGTTACCTTGTATTGACCTGAGTTGACTCAGTTGACCGTTGACCAGACTTGGACCGTGACTTGGACTTGACCTCAACTGACGTTGACTGTTAGTTGAGCCCGTTGATCGCTAGAGACCGTTAGTGGACCAAATAGACCAGGCCTTAGTTTAATAGACTGGCTTAGTGGACTTGGGCCTTTGGCCAGATTTTTCAATTAGTGTTTTTGGACCACTTATGGTCTGAGTTAGCCTTTTTACTTATTCTACAAAGTGTAGATATTCATAAGACTTAGCTATGGACTATAAAGTCAATCTAATCGGACTAGTAAACTTTTAGTTATGTTAATGATTGATAGTAAAAAGGTGTAGAACTATAAATGGGCTTAGAATCATTAGATAGACTTGTATGATTCTTGTATGAGCCTTTTGGCTAGATTCTTAGACTTCTTGTGTGATTAACAATTAGTCTATATTAACAACGATCGATTCAAAAGATGAACCAGTGGATCGTGGATCTCGAGGTAGGCGTGGCTTGTCATCAAAAGAGGTGGGAATACTTTTAACTCTTTTGAAACCATTGTTTCTTTTACAAAAGTTTATGTTTAACAAACTCATGCATTGTCAGTTTATGCATTTCGTGCATTGTTTAGTTTGTATTATGATTGTTCTGTTGATTCTTTGAATCTTTTCATGGTTTGGAAAGGACTTGTAATGTTTGAATGTCAATATGAATTTTTATGGGAAATAAGAATTTCCACCTGTGGTATATAGGATACGCTCCTTTACATTTATACCTAGAGTTTTTATGATATATTGGTCGGCAGTTTGCGAGTTCGGAATTGTCGACATCCATATATACGATTAGGTGTGGATTTGCGAGTTCGGAATTGCACAACCATATTATACATTGTTTGAAGAAGGAGTTTGTCCATATACATATTTGTGCATTTCCAGTGACTTAGTCACTTTTATGTTTGGGAAAAACATGTATTGTTTTCCAAATCTTGCTCATGATTTCTTTAAAGTTAAATGTTATTCCTGCTGGTCACCCCTTCTAGGGATGATGTACTCACCCTTTCCAATTTTCAGTTTCAGAGACAGATCAGAGTTGCGCAACGAAAGCTTCGAGGAGTTGACTCCGTTAATTAGTTAACTTCTGCTATGTTTATTATGTTGTTTATTCTATTTGCAAACAAAATGACTATTGTATATGTATCATTTGAGAGAAGTTCTTGTATATATATTTCTGAGCAGGGTTACTTTTTGGTTGAGTTTTATAAAAGATTTCTTAATTAATTGTTTAAGTAAATGATTTAGGTTCTTAGTGACTCTTTATTTAGTTAATCTCTTGGATTAGTCAGCTGCTATCTTTGGGGGCGTTACATTCATGTCTTTGTTTGGTGACTGTACTGAGCAACGTCTTTTGGCAATTGGATTGTATCTGTCAGGCGTATCTCTGATACTCCCTATCTTATAAAACTTTATATATACCGAGGGAAAACAATAAGTAAGCTTTATCTTTGACACATAATAATGGTGTGAACCTTACACATGCATACAGTCTAGACCAGGAATGACTTTATGAACAAACTTATAATATGTATCAAGTAATATAGTTTTACAAGCGTAACTAGCTGTATTTGGTGATGCTTTACAAAGAAAGTAGAGGTATGTAGTAAAAGGGTCGTAAGTTTATGGTTGAATTAGGTCGTAGAAGAGGTGGTTTATGCACTGGGATCTTATATAGTATATTGACTTTGACCAGAGATGAGTACTGAGTTATACAATTCAGATATGAATATATTCTACCTCAACATATATGTAAATACTAAGAGTATAGTTGATGAGGCTCTAGTATATATACATGCCATATGGATCAATATAGATGCACCTAAGGCCATTTATTGAGCATATAATCATAAAGTATGAGTTTCTGATATGCGTTCAATCGCGAATTTATAATTTTATCCTTCGGAAAAATTCCACCATCAACATTAAGTCTCATGCTTAATGCAAAATAGTGATGTTTCGTAGTAAACATATATTGTGACAGTATGTTTAACAAATACTTAAAACTTAGCTTGGGAGTGGTTACTTAGCTATATCCCTTCAGGCAATGTCTTTGATGCAGACTTTGGGGTTAGATGCATTAAACTCTCCAGTAAGCAAGTAGAAGTCGGTGCTCAGGGTTTATTTTGTAGCGCCAAGTGTTAGTGATGACATAGTGATCCATAGTAGAAAAAAACTAGAACACCGGGATGATAATTTGATCACGACCGATAGCAGTTGTTAGAGCATAGCTCGATTGAATCCACCAAGCGTTGGTATGTCAAGTTTGATTGTCATATTTTAGTGTGTCAAAACTCATCTAAAGTCACTTGATTGTAGAGTCAACTTCGTTTAGGTTAGACTAGAAAGTCTATGAATGTTGAGACATACAAGTATTACTCCGAAGACCTGAAGAATGTGAAGAAGAAGCGAACTACAACGAAAACATCACCCTTCCTCTTGAGGTTAGTAATATTGACTTGAAATATTTCATTCCTTACGTATCTTTCAAGTCGTTCTATATTGAAAACATAAGTGCAAAGCTATATATACTGTACATATTGTATAATACTCTAGTGATGTGACATGGTCATATTTGTATGATCATAGTATTAGGGAATTAGACTATGAAGTATAACGCTTATCTTTTGAACTTCGTAGATATGACATCGACATAATCTTATATATATTGTTATGATTATGTGAATAGGTTATTGAAAAAGCGGGGGTCTAACAACCACATCTAATATTTCGTTCCGTCAATCTGTATGGACTAACTCCAATATACTTCCAAGAGAATCAACTAGACAGTCAGACTCAATCAAGGAAAATACATCCAAGAGTTATATCTCTGTTTCTCAATGTAATCAGCAAATTAAACAAATAAAAATCCGCAAGCCTGATTATTATGAGAAACAACTTGAACGGTACCAAAGACCAATGTTCAAGTGCCAATCAATTTATTTCAACAACCAAAGGTTTGATTATCTAATTGATTGAACTACGCACAACCTGTGACATTTCAATTATATAAAAATATAATGCGGAAAAGAAATAGCACAGACAACTGAAATTTTATTAACGAGGAAACCGCAAATGCAGAAAAACTCTGGGACCTAGTCCAGATTTGAACACCACACTGTATTAAGCCGCTATAGACTCTAACCTACTATAAGTTAACTTCGGACTGGAATGTAGTTGATTCCTAACCAATCTCACACTGATTAAGGTACAACCGTGTTCCTTACGCCTCTGAATCCCAGCAGGACTCAGCACTCAACGCACTTGATTCCTTAGCTAATCTCACCCACAACTAAGAGTTGCTACGACCCAAAGTCGAAGACTTGATAAACAAATCTGTCTCACATAGAAAAGTCTATTGAATAGATAAATCTGTCTCCCACAAAAATACCTACGAGTTTTTGTTCCGTCTTTTAATAAATCAAGATGAACATGAACCAATTGATACACCAGACTTATTTTCCTGAAGAACACCCTAGTAATATCAATCACCTCACAATAATCTTAATCATATGGTAGCAAAACACGATATTGTGGAATCACAAACGATGAGACGAAGATGGTTGTGACTACTTTTAAGTTTTTGGCAACATCGTCTAAGCCTCCGTCATCTAGAGGGCTATAATCTGTAGACATTTCCATCACTTTGAGAGTATATTTCTCCAACCATTTTGTCCATTCAAATCTTGCTATGTGTTTACAGTGCTTCTAATGCAAGGCCCTTCTTTTAAGGGTGATCTAAAAAAAATCATGTTGAAGGATTAGAACTTCCGAAGATCATGTTGAACATCAAAATTCTCATGTACCACTTTATGTTCTAAGATTGCTCATTGTGTTGTTTGGCTTTGTGATTTTCTTAGTCTCAGATTTATAAGTTTAAAATAACATAAAATGATGTGGGCGTACCAGCGCTTGTTGCATTATGCGGTCATTGTGATTCTTATAGCAAGTTGAAAAAAAATGTATATGCAAGTATGTAACCTTTTAATTTTTAGTATACCTGCATATGAGTATAAACCTGCACCTTATATCTCCTACTCTCTCTCTCTCTCTCTCACACACTTCTTCTTCTCCAACAAAACCATCAAAAAACAACCCCTCTCTACTCAGATCTAGTCCATTTTTGGACTAGATCTGTGCATAATTCTTCATTATCCCTTGTTTTCTAGGTTAGCTAGTAGTTTAGTGTAGTTTTTATTATGTTTCCTACTTATCTACACCATTATGATGGTTTTATCTACTCTTTTGAGGTTTCTGTTAGCTTTAATGGCGATTCTTGGTTATTGGGTTGGGTTTTAAGACCAATAGTGATGTTCTCCAACGACGAAATCTTCATATTGGTTGTTTCCGGTGATGGAATCTTCATCGGAATCTTCATCATCGACTTATCCGACGACGAAATCTCCATAGGTGGTCTTTTTGACGATGGAAGCTTCATCACTAGTTACAAGAGATTTGAGCAAATCACTCCTACTTTGGGAGGACATCTTTCTATAGAAGAAAAACAAACTAAATGGTTCGAATTTAATCCCAAGAAAAACCATCCTTCTCTGATTTAATCGGATCTTATTCATACTTGTATTTGCCTTACTCCAGTAATCCTTCTCTTTCTCTTGTCGGATTTCTCGGTATTGTACTTTTACGGTACGTTCTACTTTTTATTCTTTTATTTTCGATCTTAAACTCATTGTTACCTCGAATTTTCATTAATGAAAAGGTTCCTTGTTTAACAAAAAAAAATAAAAAAAAATAAAGCTGCAAACAAGGCCGTCTTAGGTACCAGGCGAGCTAGGCGGTCGCCTAGGGACGCATTTTCCAGGGGCCCAAAATCTCAAAAATTTATTACCTATATTTAATACTTTGTGTGAGAATATCAGAAGTTTCCTATTTTTAGTAGAGAATGGACCTGTAAGAAGAAACAACACTGATTTTGAGAGATTGTGCAAGATGAGGTACAAAATGAAGAATAAGAACCAGTAAATATTCATGATCCATGGAATTGGAATAAGATTAAGATTAACCAGTATTTGAGAGATTTATTAGTAGAGAATGGACCTGTAAGAAGAAACAACACTGATTTTGTTTTTCCTAAAGACGTCGAAAAGAGAAACTTTAATGCTGACCACTACACAAGATGTCTGAGCAATGGGGAAACTGAAGACATGAGATGGCTAGTGTATTCAAATATTTCGGAACGTGTGTTCTGTTTGTGTTGCAAATTGTTCAAGCAAGGTGGGCGTAATATGCAACTGGATACGAATGGTAGTAAAGATTGCCATAATATGAGTGCTAAGCTTTCACGTCATGAAACGTCTACTGGGCACTTAAATGCCATGAATACATGGAAAGAACTTGAAATCATACTTTGCAAGAAGCAAAATATTTTTCCGTAATACTTGATTGTACTCCGGACATAAGTAATGAAGAGCAAATGTCTCTTATTATAAGACGTGTCGATGTTTCCACGTCTCCGACCAAAGTTGAGGAGTACTTTTTGGGATTTGTAAAGGTGGACGAATCAACTGGAAGATGACTTTTTAATAAACTTGAAAAACTCTTGCAGAACCTAAACCTTGATATTCAGAACGTTAGAGGACAAGGGTACGATAATGGAGCTAATATGACAGAAAAAATGGATTCCAGGAGGCATTGAAAGAAGCTAAAACACTTGCAGCATCTATAAATATAGAGCCCGTTTTCTATGAGGTACGAGTAAGAAAAAGAAAGAAGCACTTTGATGAAATTGATGAGATAGAGGAAGTACAACCACCGCTGCAAGGTATGGAAGCTTTCCGAGTTGAATACTTCATTTATATAATGGACCAAGCTATTTCTTCTCTTAAATGTAGGTTTAAACAATTTCAAGCATACGAGGAAACTTTTGGGTTTTTGTTCCATATATAAAGATTAAGGTCTCTTGATGATAATACTTTAAGGGATTCTTGTGTTAAACTTGAAAAATACCTAACCTATGAAATGAAATTAGATATTAATGGGAATAAGTTATATACGGAGTTGAAGGTTTTACGAAGTTTTTTTCCTAAGGAAGATGGAAAGGCTATCGAAGTGTTGAATTTCTTAACAGATATGGGCGGTTGCTATTCAATTGTGTCTATTGCGTATAGTATTTTATTGACAATCCCTATTATAATTGCGTCTGCAGAGAGAAATTTTTCGAAGTTAAAGTTGATCAAGTCCTACATGCGATCAACGATATCTCAAGAGAGATTAAACGGACTAGCGATGTTATCTATTGAAGCGGATATGCTACATAGTATTGACTACGAAAGTATTATAAATGAATTCGCAGCGGTAAATGCTGAGAAGTCGATCTTTACATCCATTACCAGCATTGTGTCTCAGAAAAAAATGATAAATGTTTGTTGATATTACACTTGAATCATCATTTACTGTCAGGTAAATTTTTTGTTTGTTAGTATTACACTTGAATCATCATTTACTGTCAGGTAAATTTTTTGTTTGTTAGTATTACACTTGAATCATCATTTGCTGTCAAGATTTTTTTGTTGTTGTAGTGTGTGGGTGATTTTGTAATACAGAAAAGGTCCATTTTGTTTTGTTCGCCTAGAGCACCATAATACTGTAAGAAGGCCCTGGCTGCAAAATCTAAGAACAATTGAGTAAGTAAGGTCGGTGTTGCATTTAGTTAGAATCTCTATGTACTCAGTTTTGTTGGTTGGCATGATGCCATTAACAATGTGATGCTATAAAATAAAACATTTGCAGGAAACAATGTGATGCTAAGTGAAACAATGTTCTTATTGCTAAGATACTTGTGTACTATGTTTTTTAAACTAGTTCGAAATCGTTTCGTGTGACCTTGTGTATTTGATTTGAGGTGGAGCTATCCAATTTGGTAGTTGTTGGGATATATGTTTTAAAGCATTTATTTTGTACATTTATTTCAACAAAGCTTGGCCCAGTGGTTAAGTATTTTGGGCCTTGAGGGTGAGGTCTCAAGATCAAATCCCCCTTACTGATTGAGTATATATATATATATACATAATATATATAAATATATATCATTAGTCCGGGAGCGGGGCCTTGGTGTCTTGGGAGATCTCTTGAATTTGGAAAGTATTTTTTCTTTTTTTAAAAAGATTTTTTCAAAAAACGTTTTCACAGGTTTTAATTACGGATTCAATTGCATTTATTCTGGCATAAATTATTTGCCCGTTTTTTTGTAACTGTTGAATGGAAATTCTAATTACAGCAATTAACTCAATTTATTTCCATTAATTCATATTGATTTCTTGGCTATAAAATCAGTTTTGAGAACAGAAAGAAAAACAAGTTTTTTACACAATTGTTTTTCTAAGAATCAAGAGACCAGAAATACTGAGCAAGAATAAAAGAGAATATAAGTAATCGATTTCTTATTGTGTGCGTGAGAAATCGAAAGAGAGTTTTTCTCGGCTGTTTTATCCCGGGGACGTTGTGACGAAGAAAGAACTGCTTGCACAAAACTCAAGGCAGAGCCACGAAACGTCTTAAAGAGAGCGACCTGGTCGTGACTCAACCGTCACTTTGTTTTGTGATTAATCTTTGTTTTGCAGGTGTGAAATCGGTAATTGTTCCAACAGTAGTTAAAGAGAACCTTTAAAGAGGGGAGATCCATGGACACTCTTAGATGGACAAGGCCAGACATGATTTGCGTCATTTTCTACGCTAAACCCAAACGATAATGAATTCAAGTCTAATATTTTGGCGATATGTTCCTCTTATAAGACTCTACATTTCTACAAAAAATGAGCACAATTCGAGATGTATAAAACCACCATTCAGCCCTTTGAATATCAGCCGTTCAAAATTAACGGTTGAAATTAAGATTGGTAGATGGTGACGTTTGCTATCGTGAATTGTGCTCATTTTTTTGTAGGAATGTAGAGTCTTATAAGAGGAATATATCATCAATATATTAGACTTAAATTCATTGTCGTTTGGGGTTAGCGGAAAAAATGGCGCAAATCATGTCTTACCTTGTCCCTGGATCCTCCCTCACCTTTAAAATATGTATGTGATGTTGAAACTTATTAGTTCTACTGTAATTGATTAAATGATGGTGCGTTTTCTTAATTTTTCAAAATTAAATATCAATATCACAGCGATTAGACGGATAGTTGAAATTTGAATCTCCTGTAAAGAAGAAACAAACTTACGGATGTCAACCTTCTGAGTTCAAGTACTAGAGAAATTATTTTATCTTCTGTTGTGGTTGCTTAGTTACGAATATTCCGATGATTAGTACGCGTTCACCTTTAATGTGAGACTGCATACGAAGTTCCTCAACGTGCCCACTCACTTTTTAGTTGCCATTCCTTGCAGAAACTGGTCAAAGACATAGGGAAAAGGATGAATAAAGAAGCGTGTAAGAAAATGTTAGATTGAGATTGAATCTAGTGGGGTGTAAATAAAACGACGGTAAAAAAAAATGACGTCGGTAACAGTGTAAATTATTCGGGTGATGTTTTTCTTTTTTACTTTTCTTCTAGTGAAGTGAAATGTTGGTTCCTCCTCTTCCTCTTCCTCTCCTCTCATCAGTAGAAAGAGATAGACAGAGATTGAAGGGACGAGCCTGAAGATACTTTTGGTGGCAGTGGTGGTGAATCTTCATGGCGATGGCTTTGGTGGTGAATCTTCATTAGATAGGTGCATTTTCTTATCTCATTTTTTATATGATTGCCAATATAGCTTGTTTAATTAGTGCATCTTAACTGTTTTTCAGTAATTTGGGGTTTAGGGTTTTTTAAGAAATTGGGTTTCATAATTTCATTAAAATCTAAACGATCCCATCCTTAATCAGTCTTACTAGTAATTCAGCCACACTTTAGGTTTTAAAATTCAATCCCCTTTGCTGCCAATGAAGATTGAGAGAACTTTAGTTTTCTTTATTGATTAAAGAGTTAACCTTCACAGGATTATTACAAAGCCTTTAATACTAATCATACAGTTGACCTCACACACTCTTTACACACAAGCACAAATACTTGTGACACACAAACAACTCACACAAGTATAATATCTAATACACCCCCTTCAATCTGATACTAGCAGCCAAAGTAACAGATTGAAAAACACAAAGTAACATCTACTGAATAGGAAAATTATTCTTCAACTGGAGAAAGACACACTGAAGAATTTGATGATGAAGCAACAGAAGAAACATCTAACAGCTGTCTAAGTAATCTGGAGAATGTTGGATAGCATAAACCCTTAGTGAATAAGTCTGCAATTTGATTTTCAGAAGCAATATGCTGCAACACCAAGAAGCCTTCATCCACCAACTCTCTTACTGTATGATATTGAATCTCTATATGTTTTGTCCTGGCATGAAAAACAGGATTAGTAGCCAAAGGCAAAGCACTAGTATTGTCACAGAGAAGTAAAGCTGGAGAATCAAGTTTAATATGTAGATCAGCAAGAATATATGAAATCCATTTTAATCCAGCAGAAGCAACAGATAAACACTTGTATTCAGCTTCTGCAGATGACTTTGATACTGTGGGATGCTTCTTAGAAGACCATGACACAAGATTAGGACCCAAAAACACAGCAAAACCTGAGGTGGATCTTCTAGTATCTGGACAACCAGCCCAGTCAGAGTCTGTAAAAGCTTTCAAAGTACACATACTACCTTTAGTTAAAGTAATTCCCAGACCTATAGTGCCTTTTAAATACCTCAGAATTCTTTTGACTAGCTGAAGATGTAAATCTGATGGAGAATGCATAAATTGTGACACATAATTAACAACAAAACATATGTCAGGCCTTGTTACAGTAAGATATTGTAATCCACCCACTATTGCTCTATAGTCAGTTACATTATCAAGTTTAACTCCATCATGAATAGATAACCTTGCTCCCTTAACAACTGGAGTATCACAGGGCTTAGAATCCAACAACTTTGCCTTGTCTAATAACTCTAAAGTATACGTCTTTTGAGTGAGAGTTATTGAAGTAGGAGTTCTAACAGCTTCTCACCCAAGAAAAAATCCTAACTCTCCCAATTTTTTCATAGCAAACTCTTTCTTTAAAGAGACAATCAGATCATTCATCAAAATGGAAGAGCTTCCTGTGAGTAAAATATCATCCACATATAAAAGTAACACCAACATACCATCTTTAGAAGCACACACAAACATAAAATTATCTGAGACTGATTTCTTGAAACCATAAGAAATTAAGAATGTGCTAAACCTATGAAACCAAGCTCTTGGTGCTTGCTTTAACCCATACAAACTCCTTTTCAATTGACACACATAATTTGAAGGATAATCTGGATTTATAAACCTCTGAGGCTGTGACATGTAAACATCTTCATCTAAGAATCCATGAAGGAAAGCATTACTAACATCTAATTGTCTAATCTGCCAATTGTATGTAATTGCCATGCATAACACAACTCTAACAGTGGTACATTTAACAACAGGGCTAAAGGTTTCATTAAAATCTATTCCATCTTGTTGATCATAACCCTTTGCAACTAATCTAGACTCCAGTCTGTCAATAGTACCATCAACTTTATGTTTGACCTTATAGACCCATTTAGAACCTAAAATGTTCATGTGTGGCTCAGGTGCCACATAATCCCATGTGTCATTATCTCTCAAAGCAGTATACTCATCTTTCATGGATACTTTCCAGTCAGGAATATTAAAAGATGTCTTAAAAGTCTTTGGTTCAACAGTGGTTAATAAAGATGTATAAGAGGAAGACATTGGATGTTTAACAGACATATGAGAAACAAAATCAGGAAATTTCTTAGATTTATCAATGCCCTTATGAGACCTAGTAACAATACTACTAGTAGGAGCAGAGGAATCTGATGAAGGAAGAATAGATGGTAATCCAGAATTATGCAAAACAGAGTCAGGCACTGAAGTTTGAAAATAAAACTGATGTTCATCAAAAACCACATGTCTAGATATATAAGATTTCTTTGAAAGAGGATTATAACATTTGTATCCTTTATGAAGAATACTATAACCAAGAAAAACACACTTCACAGACTTTGGAGATAGCTTATCATCTCTTGAATGAGCAAGATGAGGGTAGCACACAGTGCCAAAAATTTTAAGAAAAGAATAGTCTGGACTTTCACCAAAAAGAACCTCAAAGGGAGACTTGAAATCTAGAACCTTGGTTGGTGTTCTGTTTATCAAATAAGTAGCAGTAAGAAAAGCATCATACCACATTTCTTTTGGACAAGAAGAGTTAGACAAAAGAGAATTACCCATCTCAGTAATGTGCCTATGCTTTCTTTCATCAAGGCCATTTTGTTCATGGGTTTGAGGACAAGAAATCCTTACAAGAATACCACTTGACTCTAGCAAACCTTTAAAAGGACCTTTAACAAGCTCAGCTGCACCATCAACTTGAAAATTAATAATTTTAAAAGAAAATTGATGTTCTGTATGGGTTTTAAAATGAGAAAAACACTTAATTGCATCAGATTTCAATTCCATTGGATAAATCCAATGAAATCGACTAAAATCATCCACAAATAGAATATAGTACCTATAACCTTGTAAAGAAGGTACTGTTGGACCCCATACATCACAGTGAATTAAAGAAAGTGGCTTATCAGCATGAGAATAGGAAAGTTGAAAAGGAAATTTTTTACTTTGTGCCAACTGACATGGATGACACAAAGTTACAGAATGAAGTGAAGTTAAAACAATCTGTTTATTGGAGTGTAACTTTTGAACAATAAAATTTGAAGGATGTCCTAACCTGTCATGCCAGACTTTAGATGATGCAGACAAGATAGAAGAAAAAGCACATGGAGCAGTAGAAAAAGACGATTTATAATGAATGGGATACAAGTTATTAACCACTGAACCATGAGACAACAAAACATCTGAAGACAAATCTCTAATTTCATAACCAGTAGGATATAGCTTGAAATAACATGAATTATCCTTAGTAAATTTAGCAAAAAAAATCCAATTATGTTTCATATCAGGTACTAGAAGAACTGTGTTCAACCTAAAACTAGTTTCAGGTGTTTGTATAAGAGAAGTGCCAGTGGAAGTAATGTTTAATGACTTACCATTACCCACTTGTACTATGTCCTTCCCTTTGAAATTAGAAGTATTTTGTAATAGCGTCTCATTTCCAGTCATATGAGCTGTTGCACCTGAGTCAGCTAACCACTGAGGAGTTTCAGAGGTTGAAGGTTCTGAAAAAATATGTTCTTCACTGATAGAGTTGAAAGCATGTTGTTGTTGTGTTGTATTTATTGAAGATGAAGAAGCATTTGCAGAAGTAGGAGGATAGTATCTAAAGTGACATCTACTAGCATAATGTCCCTTCTTCCTGCATATCTGACAATCTATCTGAGAAAGATCCCTTCTACCACCATTTGCTTGACCATAAGAACTAGAACTACTGCCTTGTCCAGCATTATAACCAGAACTTTGAGCATTTTTATAACCAGAACCATTACCAGGAGCATTCTTATATCCAGAAGTATTCTTAGACTTTCCTCTTCCATTACTAGAATTACCATTCCTACTATACAGAGCAGTAGGATGTTGAGTATCAAACACAGAACTAGAATCTTGATGTTGTTCTAGAAGCCACTGTTCATGATTGAGAAGTCTTGGTTTTAACTCAGCAAAAGTATATGGAACTTCTCTATTATGAGCAGCTACAACAAAGTTATCATAATCTCTACCAAATCCATTCAATACATACATAGTCAAGTCAGAATTGCTAACCCTTTCTCCAATAGAAGCTAAAGAATCTGCTATGGTCTTGATATTTTTCAAATACACAAGTATTGTCATATTTCCTTTCTTGACATTATGTAACTGATTTCTTAACATATTCTTTCTAGCCATGAACTGACTCTTAAAAGTTACTTCAAGAAATTCCCAAATTTCTCTTGCAGTGGAAAGCCCCAATACATCACCAGACACAAAATCAGTAAACGTGACCTTCATACAACTAGTTACAAAACAATCAATTCTCCTCCACAAAACCCATTGTGAATTCAATGTTAAAACTCCATCAATTTCAATCTGTTTCACTGGTTGTTCAATCTCACCATTAACATAGCCATATAAATCAGTAGAAACAAGAATTGATTCCATCTGATCTCGCCACAACAAAAAATTATTTGGCCTTAATTTTATAAAAACAAAATTGGAAATATTGGTAAAGGGAAACGTAAATCCAGAAGAATCATTACCCATTTGAGCAGCGGAATTTGCTTGAGAACCCATATTTTTTCTTCTCCTGTAAACGATTGTTGTAGATGACATGAACTCAAAGCACCAAGAAATTGTTGTAAAAGAATCAGATCTTGAATTTAATCTGAAGAAAGATTAACAAAGTTCTTATAAAGGATGTTAAATCTTGAAAAAGTATTGTGAAAGATGTGTGATTCTGTTGTGTGTGAAAAATTATTGCAGAATTGATAAGAATGTCTCAGGATCGAAGGAGTGATACCATAAGAGAACTTTAGTTTTCTTTATTGATTAAAGAGTTAACCTTCACAGGATTATTACAAAGCCTTTAATACTAATCATACAGTTGACCTCACACACTCTTTACACACAAGCACAAATACGTGGGACACACAAATAACTCACACAAGTATAATATCTAATAAAGATGTTATATAAACCATTGAAATGGACGAAGACTTAATTCATAGAGTGTTGTTGCTGATGATGACGAAGAAAAATCGCATCGGTTATTAGAGCAAGTCTTATGGTGGAATCCATCCATCTTCCATCTTCCACGCCACCTCAGCACTTGGAACTGTGGATGGAAGCGCAGGTGTAATGGTGGAATAGTAGAAACGCTATTCTTAATGGAGCTAAAAAACGCAATTAAGAATGGAGTTTTTTTTTCAGCCGTTAGATTTCGACAACTCATTTTAAATCTACGGATAAAAAAAACGCAATTCTTAATTGCGTTTTTTTAGCTCCATTCTTAATTGCGTTTAACGCTATTCTTATTGGCGTTCAGATGGATTCCACGAACCCTTCCACGAAACCGTGGAACCTTACTTTGATTATCTGTGGAAAATCCCAACTTGGAAGCCATTAGACTTGACATTCCATGGTTTTTCCATACTTGAAATAATTTGGATTTCACCATAAGACTTGGTCTTACGGCATCATCGCTGCAAATGATCATATAGAGTTGTATAATGGACTTCCATACTAATCGAGACACTCAGTAGTTAGGAATATGAGTCTGATTGCGCTTCTTTACTTTAGGTCGTAGTTTCTTGGTCTTTTGTTAAAAAATAGTCTACAAGCCAGACCAGATATGCAGCACAATCTCAGTATAATTAGTAGGCTGATCATAAGATCATGTCTTTTACGTGAATGTTATGTGGACTTATTGATGAATCATGGGGTCATGAAATACTTCTGTCATTACACACTTCCTTCCCCGTGCTTTCATTGATGAGTGAGATCTATCAAAGCAAGAAATCGTGTTGTGCAGTTTCTGAAAGTTTGGGTGGGTACTTGAGTTTAGTAATTGAAACAAATTGGCACTGGTGGATGCAATTTTTGAGGGATTCCAAGAAGCTGACCTCATCACGTGCTAGTTGAATGTGAGCTGCTTGAGTGAATCTCTTAAACATGTTAGTTGACAACCTGTCTGTTTCTCGCATTTATTTTCTTGTCTTTAGCAACATCGTCTAAGCCTCGGTCATCTAGAGGGCTGTAGTCTGTAGATATGTTTCTCTATGTTCTCATCTTGGATTTGGATTTTGCACAAGTTGTAAACGTTTCTCTTTTATATCTAGTTCTCATGCAAGATATGGAAGAACAATGACCAACGTCTTAGTAAACCGGTGCCGAACGAATCACTTAATAAGGTTACTTCATTTGCGTTTAGTTGTGCTTTATGTAATTTTGATTTCCTATTGATGTGTTAGCTCTAGAATTCTCTTTAGATCAGACCTAACTCTGGAATATGTGAACTTCAGATGTAAAACATTGGATGCAGACTGACAAAATGTTTGATTTGCACACAGGGGTGGAAGACATTAAATAACTTGATTTACAGAGACAAGACAGGGAATATGGCTAAAGGTCTGCTATGGGCAACAGCCGAGGACTTAGCAAGGAATAGAGGAAGAGGACTTAGCAAGGAATAGAGGAAGAGTCGTCAGATATTAAGAAGCCTCAATTCCCCCAAACTTCCCATGAACTTAGCAGCAAGATTGGCCAAGAAAGCAGAGACTCGTGCTATCTTCATGCTGGGCGCAGAAGAGGAATCCCTTCACAATATCGAGGACCTAATTGATACTGGAGAATATGCTCTTTGCCTCTTAAGAAAAGGCGAAATCCCTAAATACATCCAATGAGTGCACTGCTGATTCCTGAGCCTCCCTCTCATTGCTGATTTTCGATAGTTTTTACATTGTTCAGAGTTTATATTTGTTCATACACTCTAGGAACTGAATAAGAATCGTCAAATTAAAATTTGGAGTTGAAAGTTTTGCTTTCCATTTCATTATTAGCATAAGAACGAGACCGAAAACAGGCAGAAAAAATAGAAATATGAGATTGAACATTTTTTTTTTCAATTTTGTATGATCGCAAGCGACTATTTGTGAACTATCTTAATTAGAGAAGCACCAAAGACGATTGAATCATATATGAACCTACATTTTACAAGAAAAGGAAGTATTACATCCTTAACATTTACATTGCAATGATTCATTAAAACATCTCGGAGTCTGAGACGGCTAGACAGGATTCAACATTATCGGTAGAGCAAAACTGACAGTGCAAAATGAGTTCCTCTTTTCAAGCCGTTGATGAAGGGGAGAGTCGTACTGTATCCAAAATGTTTGCAACGTACGATATCTGTCTCCTTACAATACTTTCTTAATTTCTTGAACCCTTTTTACTCTCATTTCACAAACGAAACCCCATTCTGTAACCCTCCGGAAAAATGAGCGATCGATGTCGTACCAGATCCGAATCATCCCGTGTTGCATTATCTCGGTGGCAAAAGTTTTATGAAGATGTTCAGGATGAGATATTTTGGAAGCTACCAGCGAAATCCGTCTCGGTATCTAGGTGTGTATGCAAGCTTTTTCGTAAGATACTTTCTAAACCTAGTTTTATCAAGATTCATGTTAATAAATCTATTCAGAGCAACAGAAGCAACCCTAAACTCTTGTTTAGTCATCGCTGGGTACTCGATTCGCCTAAAATTTATTCTGTACGTATAGATGATGCTTCAATTTCGGTGGCATCATCATCTTTTTTAAGTGTTGTATATGAAGGAGCAGTTCTGATGAATTACCCATATTGAATCTAACAAAATATATCATCACCAATTCTTGGGTTCATGTAATGGCTTGATTTGCTTCAAGTTTCGTGTTATTGACTGGGGAGCTGATTATCAAAGGAGACGTGAGGAGACTAAATATAGTGTTTTGAATCCATTAACACGACAATTTAAGGAATTTATTATGCAAATAGTGGATAGAATTGGTAATGGCATCACCTATGGGTTTGGTTATGACAGCAAAATTGATGATTACAAACTAGTAGCAATATCGAATAATGGTGATTCCTCCAATATTGAAGTTTATAAAGTGAGATCAAATGCAGAGACTAGTATTCGGGGCACCCCCAAATACTGGTTTTATTGTGGCAAAAGATCTTGTGGTGTGTTTTTAAATGGTTGTCTTCATTGGTTGGGATGTATTGCCCCCCACGCCGTATCTATATTTTGTGTTTTGATATCAGCAATGCGATAATGCTTAGTATCCCATTACCTGAAATTATTAGCCCCTCTATAGCTTCTCCTGGAGAAGTTCATAAAAGTGTGGGAGTGTTGGGAGACCGCATTTGTGTAGCGTTATGGGATTCTGTTAGACTTGATGTGTGGGTGATGCAGGAGTACAGAGTAAAGGAATCTTGGATAAATTTATTTACCACAAGCCGAGTACCGCACTCGAATCAAATGCCTTCTTGGAAGCCACTATTGTGCTTTGACGATGGGAAAATTCTTGTAGATTATGAATTTGAGGACTTGCTTATATTGGATCCAACAATTGAAGCAGCTAGATTAGTGGGGGTCCGTGATATCCCTATGGGCGATAATCGAGAGAGTTATGTGGAGACCATAGCCTCACTTGGCTCTAGTACTTATCTGGAAAGGCGGATTACAGATGAGACCGTGAAGAATCCCAAACAACGACGAATGAGGTAAAAATATCACATGGTATGAAGTTTTTTTAAATTTTCAGCCGTTATATGTTTTGAGTCTGCAACTACAGCATTACTTTAGTTGATTTCTCGTGGACATGTGATTATTAACCCTAACCAAGTATCAGAGCTTAGTGGTTTTGCTTTAGTGCAACTTGATTTGCGAACACTTGCTTGTATCAATTTTAAGGTGGGTTTAGTTATTTATTTGATGCTTATCTTTTTGATGTCATTAACGGTGAAGCTAGTCAGCATTTTATTTATATGTGGCTGTTATGGCCTTTTTGGGTTTTCTATAGCAAGGTTTAGTTCATGTGGTTGTTTAGTTGATATTAGAAGGTCAAGACTGGATTGATAGCTGAATTTGTTGGAGCTGTTTTTCTATCGATATTCTTGACTTTGATGTAGAATCTGTAGGTGTTTGATGCTATCAACCGAGCTTTGTAAGTAGAACTAACTGAGAATTATCTGGATTTAGTGAGAACCCAATGTGAAATTCGAGTGATTTGTGTTGAATCTGAGAAGAGCTAAAACTTTGTTGTAGCTTGGGAAGGTCCCATTGAGTACTATTTTCATGAATAGGCAACTGGGCAAATAAACTTCTGAGTTAGGAGGTTACCATAGCAAATTGTTTAACGATTTGTAGACCTTGTAAAATACTCCTCCAGATCCATATACCCATATTGCATTGGGTTCTGTTAGCAATCTCCAGGCTAGTTTGGATAACTTGACAAGGTTAAAAAGATGGGGATTTTTAAAGCTTAATCCACCAAGTCGTTTAGGAAGGCAAAGAGAATTCCAAGCTGTAAAGTAGTCACCTTTTGAGTTTGCTTTGTTCCACCAGTACTGCCTCTGGATTTGATCCAGAAGTTGTATAGTGGTCTGTAGCATATTGAATTAGTGCCATTAAATTTAGAAAATACTTTCATCACTGGAGTTAAGTACACACTTCCATATGCTTTCATGGATGAATGAAATCTATCTAAAGAAGAAATCGTGTTATGCAATTTTTGAAAAGTTTAGGTATGAAACAGTTTAGTAATTGAAACAAATTGTCACGGGTAAATGCAGTTTTAGGTAGCTGACATTCATCATATGCTAGTTGAATGTGAGTTGAATCTCTTAGCCTTGTTAATCGACCACTTAACTGTTTTCCTTTGCCATGTTTTATTTACTTGTCTTTGACAATGATACATAGTCATCTATATAGGGCTGTAGTTATGTTTCTCTATGTTCTCATTTTTGATTTAGATTTTCCGCAATTTCTCTTTTATTTGATTATTTCTGAATCGCAAAGGCAAGATATGGAAGAACAATGATCCATGTTTTACTTAATTAGTAGTGAATACACCGATGCAGAACTAATCAACTGAATAAGCTTACTTCGTTTGTGTTTAATTGTGCTTTCTTACAAATTTGATTTCCTTGGAACTTTTGATTTTCATGTGTCAGCTCAAGAATACTCTGTAGATTAAACCAAACTCTGGTATATGTGAACTTTATATATAAAACATACTGGACGCAGACTGACAAATCTCTGGTTTGCATACAGGGGTGGAAGACATCAAACAACTTGATTTACAAAGAGAAGACGGCTATTTCATTCTTGCTAGGGAATATGGCCAAGGGTCTGATATGGGCAACAGCTGAGGGCTTGGGAAGGAATATTAAGAAGCCTCAATTCCCCCAAACTTCCCATGAACTTAGCAGCAAGATTGGCTAAGAAAGCAGAGGCTCGTGCTATCTTCATGCTGGGTGCAGGAGATGAATCTCTTCACAACATTGAGGACCTTATTGGTACCTGAGTGATCCCTAAATACATCCAATGAGTGCACCACTGGTTACTGAACCTCTCATATGCTTTGCTATACATAGTTTGCTAGTTTTTTTATAGATTTTAGACCGTCCTTCAGATTTTATTTGTTTATGTCCAATTCTGTACAAGACAAACAGGAGGAGAAAAAAATGCAGATTTTAGCTGCTGACTTTGATTTTTTTTTTTTTTGGATGTTAATACTTTCTAACAACTGTGATATGATGAGAATCAACAAAAAATTGGAATTGGAAGTTTCGCTTTTTGTTTCATCATTCGTCTTGCTTTTGGAAGTTGAATTTTATGTAAGACAGAAATTTAACATAAGCATAAACAAATATAGGACATACAAACAGAATAACAAGCTTTATAGTATTAGCTTAGCTAAAGGATTTGGACAGGAAGTAGTACTAAATGGCGGAATGGTACAAGCTAATTATAGTATTAGCTTAGCTAAAGGATTTGGACAGGAAGTAGTACTAAATGGCGGAATGGTCAATAAGCTTGAAATCACAATTTACATGGGAATCGTTAGACGTTAACGCTAGCTAAGAAAACCAACACTCCCAACTTTTTTTTGCTTGAAATGTTTGAGGTCCCAGAAATTTTGTCAAAGACACATAATTTGTTTGATTGAGCTCACATAAATGGTGTCAAAAGACGCCGTAATTTTTTTAATTGTTCATTGAAACTTCAAGGTTTGCCATCAAAAGAGAGCACCTTCATTTGACACGCAATTATAATGAGAAGGTCCGTTACTCCATTTACATGCCTCGCAAGCTACCTATATCAGTGCGTGTATCCTTTTTAAACAATTTTGTTCGGGCATATCATTTTTATCAGTTTTCTGAATTGGGTATTTATTGGGCGTGAATCGGGGTTTTCCGACTAGGATGTTAACTGCTTTTAATTGTATTCGTCTTGTCACACCAAATAAAAAATGCATCACCACGAGGTAAAATCCGCGCACACCAAACCAAAAATATGTCTCCATGGGGAGGCGCGATGCCCCGCACTCACCAAATTGAAAGGGAAAAGATGCCCAATGCATAGCACGGGTATAAATCTAATTTTATTATTTAATAGCTCAAGTGGAGATTTTATAAGAAAAACTTCTTATTTCTGTCGTAAAATTGCTTTTTGGCTTATAAAACCCATAAACTTGGTACCTCTGCACGCATTTCAGTAAAATTATTCCATATATTTATCATGTAAATTTTTATAAACATGCGAATTTGAATATCTGAAACGCATTACACGTGAATTCCGTATTTTGACCAAATTGCTCATAATTGGCTAGATGTTTGACCGGACTTATATTTTACCTAGCTGATTAATACTTATATTTTTATCGTTCCCCAAATTGCTAACCAGACTCCGGATGTGCAAACTCCTAGTCTAACTAGATAATGATGGTTTTTCGAAACTCCAAACTTTGTACAACGACAGCGAAAATGACTAATTAACAACATGGTTTCAGATATGATTTAATGATAACGAAGATTTAGTACATACCTTTATGGATAGCAGCTGTCTATATATTAACTAGGAAAGATATTTGTACCCCGTTTACTTATTTTTTTGTTTTAAAAACCCATTATTAAGATTCTGTATATATACAACCCATAATGTGTTATAACTAAATTAAGATTACATGAATAATCTCTAGAAAATATAAATCCAGGACTTTTTGTTTTTAAATAAAAACTAATTAAAAATTCAAAAAATTCAAGAATCGACGTTAATCTCTAAATTTACCTTTCATGCCCGTTATGACTCCTAAAATACCTTTTTACATTTACTTCTTCGTTTACCACTATATTTGACTATGCAAAACTAGGTGGATAATCATAATTTAGTGAAAATTAAGTTTTGCAAAAATCATTATAACTAACTCTATGAAATTCGAATTTTCAATCTTCACAATTCAGTGATAATACCAATTCTCTCGAGTAGCGTTTTGGAAAACCGCAATTATCACCGAAATTCTAATTTTCCATTTTGAAAAATTACAATTATCACCATGTAACTGTAGGAAATCCTACAACACACCCAAACCTTCATGCATATATCAATTCCTAGATCTTACATCATTCATCATTCAAAATATGAAAATAAGAGCTAAAAGTGCCAAAAATGTAAAAGAGACTCAAGATTGTTACATGGTTCGATCATGAATTGATCTACATCCATGGTTCTTCACTATGATATAATTTGTTTACATGAGACTCCATTAAAGATCAGTTTTTGTGAAGCTCTAAATCTAAGTTTTGGGGAAGAAGAAGATGATAGAGGAAATAAAATCAGATCCCTCTCTCTCTCTTAGCTTTTTTTTTTATGTACTAGAGAGTAGAAATGAATTTATATTTGAGTCCTTACTAATTAAGCTAACTAAGGTAAGATGGGGTCTATTATATCCTAGGGATGCTAAGTTACATCGGATTTCATTTGGCGCCACGCGTTGAGTGTGATTTTTGGTATCCACATTTTGCCTCTTTTTTCTTGAGTGTTGCTTGGAGAGCGATACTTAAGAAAAAATCCGTCTTGGTGTAGTTCTTGGAGCGAGACGCGTGGTGCTTGAGTGAACTATTGCGAGCTTTGACCTTTGTTGATGAAGGAACTGAGTGAAAGAATACTAAACTTTGAAAGTATATCCTTGCCTTTATTCTTTTGCGAAGTTTCGAAGCTTTGCGAAGTAATAAGAAGTATCATTTCCGAAGTATACGAAGTATGAAGTACCAATCCTTGAAATATAAGAAGTATAAGAAGTATGAAAAGTATAGAAGTATCCGCGACTAGCAATCTTCAAGAAGTATGAATAATAAGAAATCCGAAGTATACGAAGTATTAACTCTTGAATTATGCGAAGTATAAGAAGTATCCGTCCTTCAATACGAATAAGAAGTTCCAAAGCTTTGTTGTTGTTGATCACGAGTTTTTGTTGGAACAATTCATTGCTTCGATTTTGCCTCTGTATACTTGGTGTTGGGGTGGTTTGGATAGTGTTGAAGATATTCTTCCAAGTTCCATTTTCTTCATTCATGTGCGAGGTGGATTGCAAGTAATGGCTTGAGCTTGGGCGATGATATCCTAGCGTTGATGTTGTTATCAATAATGAATTGCTGGTTTCGCTTCTCGTCCTTGTGTTGCCTCAATTGTAGCTTTCTTCGCATGCGATGGATTTAATTCGTTGTTGTAAAGGAGTTGAGCGAGAGAGTTGTGTATTCCTTTGACGATGTCATTCTATTCATTTTGCCTCAGTTTTTTGCATAATATTTATTCACTTGTGATTTGTTTAGCGACCTTATTCTGCAAAACAAAAACAAGAAAAGGGTAAATTCTGAAAAAATTTGTGTGAATTGTAAAACGCATTTCCTGCATATAAGTTTAGACGATGTTGCCAAAGACAAGGCCCGTCTAAGTTTTTGTTACCTATCGGAGATTAAATCTCGAGCAAATCTTAGAGAAAATAGTACTCAATACGATAGAACAAAGTAAGATCAGAACACGCAACTACAGAGAAAATAGTTGGGTCTGGATTCAGAATCCCAATGAAGTATTTAAGTCGTTAACCTATAAGGGTTTTAGAAAAACGTAGGTTAAAGGAGAATCGACTCTAGTCGCAACTAGTATCACACAGGAGGTGTTGGGATTAGGTTTCCCAGTTTCTAGAGTTCTCCTATATATAGTCTTCAAATCAAGGGCTGTAATCAATGTTACCTTGGTAACAAAGCATTCAATATTTATCGTTAGATGAAAACATGATTAGACTCAAGATAATACCTTTTAACCGTTAGATCGAACTTCGCTTGTTATACACAAATGAAAAATGACTTCATTTAGATATGGGTAACCTTACCTAAACGTGTACACTTAGATGGCTCAACAATATATAATCTAAGTTAGCCATATGAACACTTTCATATCAACCTTGTTAATCTCAATCACAACTAGTTCAAATAACTCAAATGAAACTAGTTCTAGAGTTGTTCAATTGTTTATATTCTCATAGAAGTATACAAGACACAGTTGAAGAAAAATGGATTTTGATTCACTCGAATAAATTCATGAACATTATAGCCACGGTTTGCAAAAGATTGCATTCCTTATTATATAAATGTATTTGTTCATGAACAACCCGATTTTAGAACTTAACCCACTCAATTATGCAAACGGGTACGCATACCTGAGTAGCCGGACTTGGTCTGGGTTCGCTAGTATGTGAACGGGTACGCATATTGTCGTACACCACCAAACTCAGTTGAATTACCATACTTGAACTTACGCCAGTACGCCTACTGGTATGCATACTAAGTTCCCAGATTTCAACTATCAAACCAGTACGCATAGTATGGTTCCCGGACTTGGAATAACTTGAAACAGTTAGCATACAAGTACGCATACTGTGTTATATCCAATCAATGGTTAATTTTTCTAAAATCCATTTTAATCATTGAAACATTTTGGAAGACATGAATAACTGTCTGACACAAACTATTAGCTTCAAAGCAATTTTCAAGTGATCAATAGATCAATATGAAACATTCCGAGTCTACATCAACTGACTGTCTCACACAAATCATGTAAGATGTTACCAGACGATTTTCACATGATCATCTTTTGACTTTTGTGATGAATAAAAGATGTACTTGGTTAAAACGAAAGGTCATCAACACATATTTCGAGAGATATGTAAGCGAGTTAAACTCAGCTCGAAATATCAAATGTGTATAATATAAAGTCTATATATCTATACGACTTTTGTCTCAATAAAAGATATAATAGAAATAGACTTCTCAGTGATAGATGAGTTCAAGTCTCCACATACCTTTTGATGAAGTTCCACAAGCTCCCCTTAGTAGTTCTTCGTCTTCAATCGATGAACGCCGTGAAGTTTAAAGCTCAACTACACATTCTATCCTAATCCGAGACATAGCTATAAGTAGACTAGAAATCAGGAGTTATACTTTTGGAAACTAAACTTGAAAAACAATCTTGAGATAGCAACACTTACGAGTTCGACCAAGCAGTGCTCTAACAATCTCCCGCTTTGTCAAGTTTAGTGAAAAACTATAAATACATATGGATTACAAAATAAATAAACTTTATAGCTTCTCATCCAAATGCTTGATTTCCTTGGTTCTTCAACATTACTCGAAATCTTCGTCACTTCCAAGTACTCCAGTGATTCTGAACGTGTTCAACTCAGCATCATAGTTGTTGAAGATCCGTAGCTATAACAATAAGAAAACCATTGTTCTTAATTATTGTTATACAATGTCATAGTATTATTACACAGTATCAAAGTTCAATTGTATCACAACTTTGACAATAATACTATGGTGATATGTATCACTCCCCCTTAGTTAATACTTCATCTCACATGAAAACCACTCCCCCTTACATAATGATTCATAAACCATATGTATTTATAGTGTGAACTACACAATAATTCTCTCCCTTTTTGTCAATATAAATTGGCAAAGGTACGAAAACTAGCGGGATTATAATGAAATTCTCATGGAGATACTTCATGACTAAAAGAGAACATATCAACTTTGTTTCGATGATATCACATAGTCGAAACTTAGTGTTTTCATCAAGGAGTTTATAAAGATACAAGAAAACTCCTACAATATTCCACAACCACGCTCCCCACAAAGATTTGGCAATTAAGCACAAGTTCAATTAAGAACTTTCCCCCATAAAATGTCATTCCTGAAAGAACAACAAGAGCGACCTTACTTTCACAAGAAAAGAAGGATCTCTTTGGACATTAACAAATAACATGAAACATGAATTTGTATCCAGAAAACTTAATTAAATTAACCACAAGAGAACCCATGATTAATTTAACCGGAAATGCTCAATATAAGAGAACTTACAGAGCCATACAATATTTTCACATAGAAGTGGATCCGGGAAAGATCAATAATGCGGAATTTACAAAGATTCATTCTATTTTTCATCAATATTTGCATAATGATTCAATAGAATTAATCTTTGTTATCAAAAGTTCATTCTATCTTCCATCAATATTTGCATAATGACATAATAGACTTAACTTTTGACATATATGGGACAATCATAGTTCACGGACGCAAACACACAAATCTCATAACAATTTTTTTTTTTTTTTGTAATATATAAAATCAATAAAGATTAATACTGCAAAATCATCTTCCAAATTAGAATTTAAATAAATCTAAAAACATTGCAAGATAAAAATCGTCGGCAATAGAAATGTGTAATCACAATATAGGCTATTCCAAACCCTAGTTATCCTTCTTAAAACACAAGAATAAATTCTTATAATAAGTTTCCTAGACACTAAGACCTCTAAAAAATTCTTTATCGTCCCCGAACTCCTTGTTGTCAACAGCCATTGAAATATAAGGTTCATGAAGAAAGGAGTCAATTCCAACAAACCTTCTTGACTGATGCCGAACCAAGGCCTTCTGAATTTCAAGAGTCCTTAAAACAATAACCTTTATTTGCCGAATCTCCTTCCTTGTTTCCTTCAACTCTTCAAGAACACCAGGAAACTTCTGAAGATTAGAGGGGATAGCCCTTGGTTTCTTCATATTCTTCTTTTTTCTCTTCAAAGTTGTGGAGGAAGGAGACTTATCTTTTTCCTTCATGATTGATGGCTTAACAATCATATTAACATCTTTTTCATCAGAAAACATGATACTTGGAGTCTCCATACAAGTATGGAATTGTGAAAGAAATACACAAATAAATCTCAACAAGCAACCTTGTGATAAAAAGAGTTTTTCAGAGAAGGAAAAAGAAATGTTGGGTTACGGAACCTATAAACAGAGTATGATTCACGTACGACCAATTCATAACCTAAAGAAGGTAGAATTGTCGATTTTAACCCTATTTTTAATGAAAAAGGAAATTCTTTTCAATACCAATTTATGATATGAAAAGATCAAAAAAATTCCAGAAAACAGCAACCAAGAAAAAAGAAAACATTTCTTTTCCTAAATCATGAACTGTGCAAACTATTGTCTCTTTGAAGTCATGCACATGAGACAAGACACACTTTCAACACAATTAAGATGTGTTGGGGTGAACAATAATCTTTCCACCATACACTTCTCGTACGGAATTCTTAATACCCCTTTTCACAGAATGTTTAGACCTTGTTCTTTTCCGGAGAGGTCTAAGTAATTCTTTAGAAATTAACTTATTTGGAGAGGAATTGAGTTTTTTACTTACCTCAGGTGAATTCGACTTCTGAACAAGTTTGAGCTTTTTTTTCTAATCAATATGCTCTCCATTGAAGTTTATTACATATCTTATTTTATGTTTGTACTTGTAACACTTAGAGAGTTCATGACCCTTAAAAGCATAATAAGAACATGTCAATGTGGAGGATGGTTCAGACACCATAGCTGAGCATGCTGCTAAAAAAATTGAGGTACCTAAAACATGTGAAATAGGATTTTCAATAGACAGGGAAAAATCCATTTTATCCTCCATAGTGGTTGAAAATGTACGTATTGCTACAATTATCA
This sequence comes from Papaver somniferum, assembly GCF_003573695.1. Classification (NCBI taxonomy): domain Eukaryota; kingdom Viridiplantae; phylum Streptophyta; class Magnoliopsida; order Ranunculales; family Papaveraceae; genus Papaver; species Papaver somniferum. The sequence continues at coordinate 124,660,071 of NC_039365.1, forward strand.
AAATCAATATTTTCACCAAGGAGTGAAACACTTGACTTTTCATCTTCATCTGAGTCATAGTGATCAGACATCTCATCAAGAGTTGGAGCAAGACCTTTGTTCCGGTGTATTTTCTACGATTTGGACACTCATTAGCAAAATGACCAAATCCTTTACACTTGAAGCACTGTGGCATATCCTCATCATCAGTATCAACGGTGTCCCTGTTTTTAGGAGGAGCACGACCACGAGGTTTGACTGATGACCTAGGTTTATCTCTGATGAACCGTTTACTTATCTTCAAAAGAAGATCCATTAACTGTCTTGTGATCAGTGAAACTGAGTTGTCAAGATCTTCATCTGATGAATCAGTCTCAATAGGATCAACCACATAGTTTCCAACACTGTTACTTTTGTCAAGCAATTTAGTGTTCTTTTGTACTTTGAAAGCAATATCCTTCCTAGATTTGGATGCATGATTACGATCAAAGATCTTTAACTTCCCAAAAAGAGTATTTCTGTATAAGGTATTAAGGTTATTTCCTTCAACGATGGCATGCTTCTTAGAATCGTATTTGGCTGGTGTTTTGGGGTAAAAACTGATTCTGCTGTTTTTGGTAAATTTGGGCGTGTTGATGAGAAACGAATTAAAACCCTAAACAAATGTACTGAACATGAGTACTTTTAGATTCTAGAGATCAATCTGTAAGACTCTGTCCTAAACCAAGAAATAGTCGTTCCAGATTCAATTCGGTCACAAAGTGAAGGACAAGGGTTGATCTTAGGGAGGGAAGAGAAGAAGGTGTTTGAGATCAGAATGTTGAATTATGAAAGTATGGCTATTTTATGATTTGTATCAGAATGTGGAAATAGCTTGCAGAGTGTAAGCTATCAGTTCTTGGTGTTTTCTGAATACTTGTGTTGATCACCTCTGTTGTTATCGAAATAGGTTGAAAACCTATTTATACAAGTCATTGAGCGCACCCTGATCTCGTAGGAAGTGGAGGCAATTAAGTAGTGGAGAAGCGGGGTTGTGCAAAAAGGTGGTGACAGTCACGTTTTCATTGTGGAGGAAGACTGGTCAGCCCTTACACCCACTACTCTCTTACTACTATTAACCGTTCCCCTTTTTCCTGACAATTTCTCGTAATAGGCGCGTTGCACGCCGTAAACCGTTAGACCAATACCCAGTGAAATCCCCCAGTTTGTGACATGTTTGATATCTCAAGTATTTTATAGGAAAATATATGCAACAGGCCTAGACTTGCCGCTTAAAACATCACATAGTGATTTTAGGCCAAATAATAAAATTGTTTGTGAAATCAATATGTATGAAACATCGTTTATGATTGATGCATATAAAGCATCGCTTTTAAACAAGCAGCTCAAAATAATCGATGTTCATGAAGCATAGTTTTTTTAGAGCTCGTCTAAGCTAGTCGCGGAGCTTAATGTCTTAAAAGAAGCATGACCGGCTGTTTTCAGGGAGCTGATAGAAGCTATGCGCGCATGCTAGAGGTTGGCCGGTCGGTCCCTATAGGAGAGTGGCGGCTGGTATCCATTCTAACATCCTATCAGTCGGCCCAGGTTAGATCTGGACCGGTTAAATCGGCTAACCAAGTTGAGTGGCTAAGATGATTTGCGACATTTGATGGATGCAACTGGATTATATAAACAACACGATCAGCCTCTTTTGGGTGATCGTTCGGGGCCCACATGGGCGAGCCGTGGCCTGGCCGATAGCTCCTCATAGAAGAGGGGTGGCCGGTGATCACATCGTCACTCTGTTGGCCATCAAAAATCCGATCTAAACCGTCCGACTAAGCCGACGAAATTGGACGGACGAGATGATTTGCGGCAGTTGTGTAACGCCGCTACTCAAATTAGGGTTTTAAATTAGTGTGACCATCCCTCTTTAGGATGATCGATTCAAGGCATTGGTTGTTGATTCAAGCAGGCCGATTGGCCACATACAGAGGTGGGTTGCCGGCAAGCATGCTGACATCTTATTGGCCGCTTGAAATTGGATCTAAGACAATCAATTTTGCTGGCGAAGATGGACGGCTGTGATTTTTTTGCGACGGTAGCACGCTGCCGCAACGAAAATTAGGGTTTCCAAAACAGCGCGTTCACCCTACTTTGGAAAAGCAGTTTGATGCACTCCTGGCTTGGCGTGTGTAGTTCGATCGGCTGGAGACGGAGGTGAGTCGCCGATGAACACACCGACACCTTTTTGATCGTTTGAAACACGATCTAAGTCGTCCAATTAGGCTGGATAAATTGGGCGGACGCGATGGTTTTTAAACCGTTATGGTCGGTTTTAACTCGTTGGAGTTTCTCTTTCACAGCACAACTAGCCTAGTTATGGCTAGCGATTAGTGCCGCTATTGGCGGGTTTATAGGATTCGATTGGCTGAGACAATAATGGGCCCGCCGGTGGACATCGTGGAGTTTGCCTAGTTCCGTTAGGAAGAGGCTAAGCTTGTTGAATTGGTCGGCCAAATCGTGTGGCCATGATTGTTTTAAGAATGACATGGTCAGTCTAGGCTTATTTTTCTTAAGGAATTTAAGCACGTCGACCGTGCACTTTTAACTAAGAGCGTGTTGACGCAAAGAAAATTTCTTTATCAGAGAGTGACGTAGTATGTGTGCTCCTGAGTATTTTCACGAAGATCTTAATACTGACACTTCGGGAGATTCTAGGCAGCTGGGGAGTGAACATTAATCGTCATGTCATGCCAATATTGAGAGTTCAGCTGGGGAGCATAACATAGGAAAATTCTAGGCAGGCTATACATTAGTGAATAATGCCGGTGGAAAATAAAATTCATAGAATATTTGGGATTGTTGCTATATGCACCATTCTGAATGAATTATATGTATATATATGTACAAATATATTGAATTACTCAATTCATCTGTAAGCGAAGAGGTTTATGCACTCATTACTTTTGAATTTGTTCCTTTGCAGGATGACAACATATTAAATACAGAGTTTACGATTTAGACATGAACTAAAAACTACCATCAACATTAAGTCCACTGCTTAGCACGTGATAGTGATGCTATTGCGGGGTAAGCAATGGATGGTGAAATACAAGATGGAATAGAGACGAAATGGATGGGCTTACCAGAAGGAGTCGACCGTCGGAAGTGTGCGGGACGGCATTGGGGCGGCCATGGGGCGCTAGTACGGCGGGCCTAGCTGCCTTTTCCTCGTATACAAACCAAAGAAGGAAACCTTCTTTCATTAGAATTCCGCCAAAGGTACTTGTATAAAAGGGTGTCAACCCTATTATTATTATTTTTTGATTTGTTCATTTGCTTCATTTCTGTCCCTGGAAGCGTGCGTCTCTTCGCCATTGTCATGATCATCGATGCTTCAACCACCAGTGCATTGCGTTTTCTATCTTCTTTTTTTGTGTGGATGTGAACCCTAGCCTTAGGTGTAGCTTCCGTGAACTCGAAAACTTATCCCAATATGAATGATATTCCTGCGTTGGAAATATTGTAGTGAGCCTCGAAAGTAGCATCAATAACAAAGTAATCAACATAACTGGAATCACCGACAAGACGAGCAAAAAATCATAGGTGGGTGCCGTTGTTTGCTCTTTTTTTTTTTTTTTTTTTTTTTAATGAAAACCTAGTTTTAGGTTTTGACCATGGGTGTACTACCCACGGTAAATTAAATTGTTTTTTTTGTTCGAAGGGTGTAAGTCCCCACTCGACCCAGATGTGGGCGTAATCCGGCTGTGGGTGTATATCCCGCGGCCAAAGAATGTCTTAAAGAAAAACTTGCGTGAATGTTGTTCCTTCATTATTCCTGCTAGTTTATGATCCACATACTTCTTCATCTCTGAGCTTCGACTATTAGCGATTACATCGAATTTTGATAAGAAGTTGTGTGCATGATTCCCCCTTTTTAGCATGGAGTAGTGACTCTTTCTTCTTTGCTCCATTGTAGTTATTTGAAAGTAAACGTAAGAAATTCTTGTTAAGATGTCACCTGGAAACATTTCTTCCGCTAAGCTGGGAAGTGCTAACAATTCCAAAGATATTCCAAACATAAATGATGAGCTCTTTCTCGTGCCTTATCCGAACGTTAGAACTCATCCCGGTCATAAAATAACCCTCCTTACGGGTTTAGAGAATGAAGAGGTCTCTCCGTCAGTTTCTCCAGTGCGTGTGATGAGGTTTTGTCTCCAAAAGAAAGAGTTTCCAGCTTCTCATATTGATTTCATAATTTTCCATAATCCGCTGCGCTCTTATGAAGGATGGATGAGGCATATGCTGGGAAATGAGGGTATCAAAAATAACCTTACCAAAGCGCAAGTTATTAAAGCTGTCAAGGAGTCTGCAACACTTCGCATTATGAAAGATGCTGCGGGTTTGATCACTTTCATTTCTCAATGGTGTCCCTCGACACACACGGCCATATGTAGATGGGGAGAAATGACCATCTCCTTAGAAAGCGTAGCCATTTTGCTGAGTCTTCCAATTGCAGGGAATCTTGATTTCAAGTTTTCCGATGAAGAAGAAGTGATGTTCGCTACTCTAGTTAAGAAAGAGGAAGGATATAATTAGAAGAAAAATTATGAAAAATGTTTCTATACTTGGTGGGTGTCTGAATGGTTTCTGTTAGAGCATAGCTCGGTTGAACCACCAAGCGTTGGTATGTCAAGTTTGGTTGTATATTTTAGTTAACCAAAACTCATTTAAAGAGTCGCTTGATTATTTACTAGAGTCAACTTCGTATAGGTTAGCTTGAAAGTATTAGGATATGAGACATTACAAGTATTACGTGAATACTTGAAGAATGTGAAGAAGTAAGGAGCTACAACAACGACATCATCCTTCCACTTGAGGTTAGTAATATTTGACTTGAACTGTTTCATTCCCTAACATATCTTTCAAGTCGTGCATATTGAAAATATAACTGCGTAGCTGCGAATGATTATACTTTAGTTAGACATAGTATTAAGGAATTACAATACGAAGTATAACGTCTATCTTTTGAATTTTGTATATAAGACATCGACATAATCATATGAATGCTGTTGTGATTATGTATGGGTATGGGTGAATATTTCGTCCTAGGAAACAATGTTTTACATTCGTTTAAAGGAAGTAAATTCATAAACTTGTTTTGTGAATCGAAAGGGAAATCGCTAGGCTTATTGGTATTGTTATTCATTGCAAATCTTTTGAATTACCAATATGTGTGTTTAGTATAACCGCTCATAACTTGTTTATGTATCTTGGTAAAACTATTCACAAGGCCTTACTTTTGTATTGGTATGACTTTTATTAGTGAAACCGATCTTAAGTAATCACCTAAGATGGTAAGATCAATATCTTAAATTTGGTGTGACTAAATACTAGCCATTGGGTAACCGATCCTAGTAAGAGGTGTGACCGATCACAAAAGAGAGTGTAACCGATCCTTGTAAGAGGTTTAACAAGTTTTAGTAAGTTGGTGTAACCGATCCTATAACTTGATCAACCGATCACAAGTTTTACCATAAGAAGTGGTAACCGATCCTAGTACTTAGTTAGCCATTTTATGGTAACTAGTGTAACCGATCCTAGTACCCACTTGGATGTAGAACCGAAACTTTATGTTGAGGTAGAACCGTGAAACCCATTAATGGTGATTTGATAGGATAATGAATCACGTAGTTCTTGGAAGTCATATGAACCAATTCTAAACTTGTTTGGAAGTGTGGCAAATCGGTTCCAAGATTGTAAATATGAAAAAGGATTTACAAAGTAAAGATGTCGACATATTTTGAACATGTGCAGTAACTCTTATCTTTTATTGTTCAAAGATATTCCTTAATAACTAAAGGAAAGTCCCGGATCGAAATAAATTGAGAATATTTTAATTAAGGTTTTTAGTTTTATATGCTTTTAATTTCCAGCAATTAAAATGCATATCTTTAGAAAAATAAAAATTAGTAATGTGCATTTACTAGTTGGAGATTTTCTATTGAGATTACGATCATTAATTGGACAGAGCATTTCCAGGAATTATGAAAACCGATTTTGGCTTTATTGCATATCTTTGAGAATATTCAGTTTTGGAAATTCCTTGGTGTCCAAACTTCCTTGGTCTATAAATATTGAAGTTTGCATTTCGAGCAAACTAATCCTCAGAGCCAGCAAAATTACCTAGTTGTGTTGTTACTGGTGGAGCCGCCTATTCGGAGAGGAAAGTACCCTAATTAGGTGAAATCTCTTACGACCGCTCGGTTTAAAGACTTCTTTGGTATTGAGAAGCTCTATTAGTACCGTTGGTGGGAAACTAGATAATTGCAGTTTATTATTAGTTTTCGATTGATTTGATTGACTAAAGGTTGTTGAAATTTGATTGCACCTAGTTTGTTTATGCTTGAGAATCTTCTCTTCTGATATAAGATTCACTCAAACTAGATCGAAGTTTCGACGAGGATCTTTAGACTGTTTGTAGATCTAAAGACGTCTTGTGATAATCCGTTGTTAACAGACTCCGTTTTGTGTGTGATTGATTACAAGAGATTCAAGTTTATTGTGTGCAGGTGTTTATTGAAGATCTAAGAAGATTTGAAGACGAAGAAGATTTCTGATTTGGGTTCATAATCTTTGGTGTGCACAATACTTTTTTCGGCTGGAAAAGGATCCAACTATAATAGGTTTATCTTTGTGATAGATTGGATTGATTAGTTGAGTAGATCGGCATCAATACGTTTCTTTGTGATTAAAAGTATTGATTGCAAAATCTAGATACAATTACTTTGGTAGTTGTTATTGATATAGATCTAAGAACCTGACAAAAGAGTTTATTGGGATAAACGGAAGAGCCTTTTGTCAAACTCATATCACATTGTTTGAAAAAAGTTATTACCGAACAGATTTCTTGTTCCTTTACTGTTTGGAATACGAACCAAAGGAATTGTTCCAAGTGCGTGACTTATTACAAGTTGGAGGCGCAGGGATACAGACGGAACTAGGGGAATTATAGTTTTAGTTGCTTGGTCTCAACTATACGAAGTTGGTTTAGATTTTGTATAGCGGCTTAATCCTGAGAGTATTCAATTCTGGACAAGGTCCCGGGCTTTTTCTGCATTTGCGGTTTTCTCGTTACCAAAATCTTGATGTGTCATTTACTTTTATTTTCCGTAATTATAATTTTTATTATTATAATTTAAAGTAAATTACACAAACGTTAATTACTATTTACTTGATAGCAATCCTATTGCGTTTGGTTAAGTCCGAACCTTTTTATTAAGTAAACATACTTCATTGTTGTATTGTCTCGATCTTGTATCCATAGTCAATCACACAAGTTATCTTGTTGTCGTGTTATCTCGATCTCGTATCCATAGACGCTCACACGAAGTGTGAATGGATTAGTTTTATTGTCCCGACTCAGTCCATAGACAATCACTTTCAGATAAAGGACTTATAGGTGGAAAAGTTTTAAATTGATGTATATTTGGGTACCCTCGTCTTTTCAGTTTCATATGAAACCGAAAGAGGGCCAAGTGTTGGATGATGTACTCAACGTTGCTGCGTTTTTATCCTTGTGGCTGTCTAGAGATGTTTTTGATGATGGATATGGTAAGAAGACCATAAGAAGGAAGCTTGTTATGTTTTCTATTAAGTTGGCGCAAGGCGTAGTCCTCCCCCTAGGCAGCTTGTTCCTTGGGTCTTTGTACTCTCATATGGTTTCCCTGGCAGAGGACATGTATGCTTCCAACGGATATATGAAGGTGGAGTCACATGTTCACATTGCTTTTCTCCAAGCATGTTTATGGGAGCACTTCAAAGGTTATGCTCCTTATCCTTCAACTTCGTTCTCAAGTATATATGGGGGTTCCAGAATACTCCGTTGGCAGAAGAGGCGTCCAAAGCCTGGGTTGAATCTTATTCATTTTTTCGACAGCGTGCATGCCATAGATTTCCGCCCGTGGGAACCGATTCATTCTTCTGTAGTTCAACCAAAAACCTTTGTCGTCGTTCCTGATATAATGTTGCACACCGATGGAGAGGATATGAGTTTTGGAGAGACCATATTTATGCGAAGCTGCACTCCAGGATATATTCCATCTTTCTTTAATGAATCCTTTACTGACAGGGCAGTTGGTTTAATGGAATCTGTCTCTCAAGGAGACAAGTAAAGTGTTAAAGAAAACTCAAAGTGGAGCATGGTCTTCTGTTAGATTAGGTGGGCTAGGTCCATTTTCCTCTACATGTTCAATCTTTTTTTAGCGGTTTCCCCAGAGATCTTTATCGAGCTTCTGAAGAGCGGGAGAAATTATTGTAATTCCATGAAAGAGTCCCGGGAGCGAGGATGCATGCCAGTTTCATACGACCAGGTGGAGTGGCACAAGATCTGCCTCTTGGCTGGGATTCGTTAGCGCAAATGGTCTTGGTTTAAAGCGAGAGGGACCTGGGTTTGTGGATTGAGAAGAAGCTGCTGGGCTTGACATAACGGAGTTAGGGCGCATCATGACATCTCTTGATGTCTCGACCGAATGAATTATTAGGTACTTGGAGATCTTTAAAAGACTGGTGCTGGTGGAGTAACTACGTCAGATGGGTTAGCTGGGTTAGCTAAATTGTTTATATAACATAGAATTTAACGGGCACTGATCTCAAAAAAGGTCTCTATGTAGCATACACCCTATATATCTTGAGCGAGGTCTATCTCTTAGTGTTTCCCGCCGTAATAAAAGAAGCTGAGCCGACCTGCCATTATTTCCGAAGCTTAGCCCCAGGTTGAGATATTCAAGTACGCATCATATGGATATAATTCTTTCCTTTTCTATCGTTCGGTTCCTTACTTGCTCCGATAGTGAGACAAGTAGTAGCTGTGCCAGGCTTTAGATATCCACCAAGTAGTACTAATTTCTCCCTTTTTAGAATGGATCTAGTGGCTACATTCATGTTCAGTCTGGTCGCTCGGGCCATTGTATCTTTTGATTATGGTATGGTATTGTCAGATCCGAGCAATATAAAAAGTAAGGAGGAGAAGGCATCACCAGAAGAATTGTGTAAAATAGGTAAATTGATCCAATTGAGGCATGATGGATAGAGATTGAATGATTCCCCCTAGTTCCTTCAGAGAATATAGTAAAGTGCTTTTAGGAAAAACAATGGTGAAGCGACCACCCTGCTCCACTTGATACTATAAAAATTGAATGTTGATCAATGCGAGTTACTACTTGACTTAGCAGTGGCCTTAAAAAGTAGCCTTTACGTAGTGCAGTGATCTGGGAAAGCAACTTTGGTCTAGGTGCTAAGTGATCTTCGAGCGCTTTACAAGGAGTAGCTTTCTCTTTTTCCGTTCAACCGGAGGAAATGGGATTTGAACCCATGATAATTCTTTGGTATATCTCGTGGTTAAAGTGATTAAATTCATGGTCTGACCTCTCAGATCTGTCAGTTCTATCTAGTCCGTCATCGTAAAGTTAAAAAAAGGGCTACTATGTTAGGTGGGTCAAGACCTGGAGAATGTGCAGATCTTGCGGATGATGGGTTATCTGGTTCCTAAGCATCTGCTGGTGATTCAGAAAAGGTCCAGTCAGGTTTCTTAGGTACATTTTGATAGTGAGTACTTTTTATACTAATAAGTAAAGTAAAGAATCTAACTGACGGAGCTTGCCAGGATGTCTTGGTTAGCAAGCAAGCGTAGGCGCTAACTCCCAGTGAACTCTCTTTCTCTTCTTTCTTTTTGATTGAATATATAAGAATGTCTTTCCACTAATGTAAGCCCTCTAGGTTGGAGTTAGGGGACCCATTCCCGGTATCTTTGACCAAGAAGACCCAGTATTTAATCATATCTAGTAGGATCTGCTCCAAGCTGTACAAAGGTAGATTCCTCCTCAAGATGACTAAACCCTGTTACTGTACCAAGGAATAAATCACTTCATGGCTCTGCCTAATCTACACTATCTCCACTAGCTAATCCCGGTCAACTTAGCCTTTATTCATGCCTTCAGCGCAATCAAATCGAAGTGAATACTAGAGGAAGATTTGCGTAAGTTCGAAGAACATGATATTACATAAAAGAAAGGTCAGCAGGAGCATATCCTCAATCTAAGCCCTTATCAATAAAGATGATCGATTATCTACCGAAGAAGAGAGAGTCCCACATACGAGAAAAGGCTACGCTTTGATAGTCTCTTTCTTTATCGAGGAAAGAAGGAACTACCGCGAAAGGCTACCCCTTAGTTTCAGCTAGTCAGCTTGGGCTAAGAAGACACTAATAGAAGGATTCTGAAATAGATTGAACTTTTTCTGCCGGGGCTCTCAATATTCAAACTAGAATTGTGCGATAACATTCCCTTGGCTGTAGTGCAAATACGAACATTACAAGGAATTGAGACTACTACTACAAGCTTATGGACTCGACTAGGTCTTGCTTAGGGTTCTAAGCTCTTTCATAGCTATTTCTTTGATCAGACCATCTCAAATGATAAGTGAAATGTAAACGCTAAGTTGGAGATCTTTGAAAGCCTGGTGCTGGTGGAGTAACTACGTCAGATGGGTTAGCTTGGCTAGTGTTCATACTAGATTAACTGCTAATTAAGAGAAACACTCCAACATATTTACAGTATGTCGCTTTTGACCATTAGGCCACTCTCCCTAAATTGAACTCTCCTCAAGTAGGAATTCAACCCACGACCAATCAGTTAACAGCCGACCGCTCTACCACTGAGCTATTGAGGAACAACAAACGACAACTCTTATGATTATCTTCCTCGTGAGACGCTGATCTCTCCGAAGCAAGAAATCAACGTCATTTTCCTCCCTTTTCCCATTAAGTACACAGGGTGGCACCATTGGGAGACTTCCGATAAGCTTGAGTACATGATTAACGGTAGGTGGCATTTCAGCCTCTATTACTTTACTTACTATACACTCCGAGCTACTTTCTTCTTCATGGCTTGCAGAGCCAGTACCAGGAAAAATATAAGACCTTCCATCGATTGGATAAGGAGTAGTGGATAGGGAAAAGTCTCCCAAGACCTTAAGTCTCTTAGGCGAGGAAGTTCTCTTATAGGCATTGGGAGATCAAGTTTGAGTCGTAAGCCGCTCGTCAGATGTAATTTGATCAGGGAATCCCGTTTTGTCGCCCGCCAACGCCTTCAGTGGATCTTTTGACACCTGTTTTCGACACTAGCGTCTTCGCAACAAATAAAAGCCTACCATTCTTGCTCCCAGGAAGAAAACCAGTGGCGAATGATAAGTATAAGGAATTCTGGAGAGAAGAGCTCCTAACTTTTCAAAAATTTGCGGAACAAGTTGTGACAGTCCCGCACGACGGGCCATCTCCTGAAACTTTGAAACAACATAAGCTGTTGAAGTCCCTTCCTTCGGGTAAACGAACCAGTGCTCGTATTTCCGAATAGAGTGAGTGCAGTCCCAAGAAAAAAGAGGCGACGTCGAAGACGTGTGCAGGTGGCATTCGAACGACTTCAACAGCTCCGGTAATTTTTAATTCTTCCAATATGCAGGTACATACGTGATTTCTCTTAACCATCCAATTTTAGTTATTTTGGGGTAGCCTCACTAAAAATCTTCCTTCTTTAATATCAGGGTTTCGGGAATGTGAACGCTTTTGCTAGACTCGCATGTAGTACCAACATGGCGTCTCTAAAAGAGAAATCCGGTGATATTGGGTTTCTCGAAGATGAAGATGAGGCTGAAGACGAAGAAGGTTCAGAATCCGGCAGTGATAAAAGGAAGTAATTCTAAGCATAGTAGAGAATCTAACTGTTCCAGCGAGCTGGAAGATGAAATGGTACGTCTTCTATACATTTTCTGAAAAATACTCGTTTTTTGACTTGAAATAAACATTAACCAGTGATATTTCAGGACGAAACCGTAATGGAAAACAATCTCGATGTGGAGACGGACGATGATGCAGGGAACATTGCCGCCCCTTCTGATGAGAATGGAGATGCTGCGTCCATGGATGTAGAACTGCCTCCAAAGAACCTCCCGGAAATGGTACGACATTAGTTGTGCATTCTATTGATGGAGCCACTTTTGATCCCCCTTTTGACGTCCCCTTCATAGACCATGTGCTGGTTGGAGGATTTAGCGTGCCGGCTAAGTATGCAGAGTTGTACACCAGGATATGGAATAAGCATGGTCACATTGCCACTTTAAAGAAGATTAAGAGTCGTTTTTCACTGGTTAAACGTATCAAAAAAGCTCTATCTTCCATTCATGACATGTGCAGCGCAACCGTGTGCGCCGTTTCTGAGGAAGTAGTTCAAAACTGGGAGTTCCACCGGGATATGTTGTGTTAGAGTTTAACGCCTCCTAGTTCTGTGAAGGATTTTCCAAAATCCAAAAGCTACAGACTGAAATGGCTGAAGTCCCTTCCGCGGATTTTATTAACCAACAGGAGGCAGAAGTTGAGAAATTATCCCAGGTTTTGAACTTGAATCAGGCTGCTCTCCAAAATATGAAGGACGCTTTCGCCAAGAAGAATGAACCATTGTTAGACGATTTCCCTTGAATGTTTTTACTTCATGAATTTTCTCCTTTTAGGTTTTTTTTCTTTTGAAAAGGCAAAAGACGTCTCTTTTATGGTTTTGATTTTCTGATTATGAACTAGTAGGTGATTGCTCTGTGAGGATTTTTGAGATTACAATGAAGAGTAAATTCAAAATTGGTATCCTTCTAAACAATTTGAATTTATAAAATACTTCATGATCAAACATAAAATTTCATAATATAATGCTAATTAAACAAAATGTGGATATAATTAACTCAAAAACGTTGTAATTAACAAGTAACATAAATTTTTCAAAAGATTGCAAACAAGGGTTTTTCATGCTCAATGAGAGATGATGCATTATATCGAACAACAGAGAAATTGTCGGACCTTTTTCTCCGAGAAGGAAATCAAAATATCAAACAGCAACGCGGTAGTTTTTGCTGAAAAGAGAGAGAAATGGAAGAATTTTCTTATTGGCACAACGAAGAAGATGTAGTACGTGGGAGCCTAGTTAGTAAGTTCGCGAATCATTCGCGAATTTTTCCGTATCACGAATTTTACCGTCTTATTCGCGTACGTTTGCAACTCCGAACCCAAGTCGCGTATTATGTGGCATTTTCGAATTATTCGCGAACCGTTCACGAATTTTACGTATCCCGAATGATACGTCCGTTTAATTCGCCATAAATTCTTTAGCTTTTACTTTTCAAAGACTCCATTTTATGGGCTTTACTGCCTCCCGAGCATACACGACCGAATATTAGACGTGTTGTGATTTTTATGAAACAAAAACGACCGAAGAGATTTGAAGGTGAAGGTGAGAGAGATCTCAAACTCACTAACCAAGCATCTAAACCACCATACGACGTCCTCTTGGATAACTAATGTTGTATATATTATTAATATCATCATATTAAGTTTATTTTTTCTTTAAATAACTCACACATATGCATAAAAATTGGTCTATGACCTTATAAATACAAATTATTTGTTATATATAGATACCGAATTTTCAGAGCCGAACTCACATTTATAAATCGAATCATACACGTACGTATGCCGTTCCGAATTACTGACGAATCACGTCCCATTGACCGAATTTTGGACCGAATCTGAATTCATACTCGTACGTTTGCCGTTCCGTACGTTTGCCGAATCCCGAATTACTAACTAGGCGTGGGAGTCATATACACCAAAATCAGAATGATCGCTGATGATTATACAGAATCCTATGTGGGTCCATCTTGTACCTTTTATTTTTTTAAATACGGAAGTCCTAGCTTGTACTTACATAAATATCGAATTGATTTACTCTTAAGATGATTTTGCGAGTAATTTTTTGGAAGTGATAATATTTGGATGAACTAATAAGTTGGAACGCAAATAGCGCAACCTTTTTGGAGAAATTGTGAATGTTGCATGAAAGAGGGAAACACTAGAGTAATATGATATTTTTAGAATAATCGTATTATTGGCTCTATTCTAAAAATGAGCTGACGCATGTGTCGAGTCCCCAGTGAATTTCAAAACAATTGGCTGTGTATGGTTGTTTTTCGAAACTTACTTGTTCATGAGACCCAATAACAAAACTGGCTTTCCTGAACAATTGCTTCGAATCCAGGTTATGACGCGCCTCTCAACAACGAGAAGTCTCCAGAAAATTTGTTTGTGTTGACTGCACATGTTGACTTGTAGAGAAATAGAGAATCTCCAGTTCATAGACGTAACTCTCCGGAGTTAATATTTTCCTGGACAATGCGTTTCAGACCGTTGCATTCACTGGTAGGATGATGGGCGAACCTGTGGTAGTAGAAATATATCGAATCTGTCATTTCTCGATCAGTTGGCGAGCGCCACACATGAGGTAGTTGGACTACTCCGTCTCGTACGCATTCTTCAAGCAACTCCAGAACTTTCCTCTTTGGAAACGGGAAGTGCGGGTAGCCTGAGTCTGGTCTCTCTCGCGTTAGTGGCTGTTATCGTGAGAACTCTTGTGGTCCTTGATACGAAGCTCGTTTCGAGAGTGGAGTTGACGCGCGAGTGTGTGTTGACATAGACACGGATCGTTTAGTTTGGCGGTTTTGCTGAAGTGCAACTTCTCTCGAGGGCCATGCATCGGTGACAATAACACTATGAGGTGGTTGAACTGAGTACTGTTCATCAGAGCAGTTCTTGTCTTCATGGAGGCCTTGGTAAATTTCTTATTCTTCACGCTTCTTTTTTTAGTAAAGTCAGAGTGGTCGTGGCTGCGGATTGTTGGACACTTTCTGAAATTCTGCGAGGGTTTGGAGATATAAGTTTTCCAACAAAGCTTCATAGGCTGGCTCCTCCCCCTTATCTTGCAAATATTGTGGCGCACCTGGAAGGTCTCTTTCCTTGGCCTTGTGAAACTGCTTCAGCTCTTTGTCATTGGATGAGTTTAGTTGGTTATTCCTTTTCTGCTCTCGTCCGATGCGGCTACGTACTCTTTCTGCATTGTCGTTGGCGGAGGCACATACTTCAGACAAAGACTCAACATTTTTTGTGTCACTTCTAAAATTGGTGGCACTTCTAAAATTGGTGGCGTCCTCCGAGCAAATGTTTGCTGATTCTTGCCACAACTGGTTTGCCGTACTCTTTAAGAGGAAAAACGTATCATTTTGCAGCTTGACGATATTGGCCTGATTCGTGACAACGTCTTCCAACATATTCGTCATATCTTCCATGGTGATTGGATTTCGAGAATTCGTGATTTTGGAAGAGTTTGACTGACCCGGGTAAATCATAAAGGGAAAGTTGAAATTGGTGATTGAAGTGAATTTTGGTTATTATATCTAAGATCTACCCTCTTGAAATTGAGAAAATTGAAATGAAATTGAAAATTGATCTTGCAACCGAGAGATTATTCTCCCATTGTGGTCGCCAGTTGTTTTGAGGTAAAAACTGATTCTGCTGTTTTTGGTAAACTTGGGTGTGTTGATGAGAAACGAGTTCAAACCTAAACAAATGTACTGCACAAGGGTACTTTTAGATTCGAGAGATCAATCTGTAAGACTCTGGCCTAAACCAAGAAATGGGCGTTCCAGATTCAATTCGGTCACAAAGTGAAGGAGAAGGGTTGATCTTTGGGAGGGAGGCGAAAAAGGTGTTTGAGATCAAAATGTTGAGTTATGAAGGTGTGGTTGTTTTATGACTTGTATCAGAATGTGGAACTGACTTGCAGAGTGTAAGCTATCAGTTCTTGGTGTTTTCTGAATACTTGTGTCGATCACCTCTGTTGTTATCGAAATAGGTTGAAAACCTATTTATACAAGTCATTGAGTGCACAATGATCTCGTAGGAAGTGGAGGCAGTTAAGTAGTGGAGAAGTGGGGTTGTGCAAAAAAGGTGGTGACAATCACGTTTTCATTATGGAGGAAGACTGGTCGGCCGTTACACCAACTACTCTCTTACTGCTAGTAACCATTCCCCTTTTTCTTGACACTTTCTCATAATGGGCGCGTTGCACGCCGCGCGCCGTAAACCGCCAGACAAATACCCAGTGAACATCCCTCATTTTGTGACATGTTTGATGTCTCGAGTATTTTATAGGAAAATATATGCAGCAGGCTGAGACTTGCCGCTTAAAATAGCACATAGTGCTTTTAGGCCAAATAATAAAATTGTTTGTGAAATCAATATGTATAAAACATCGTTTACGATTAATGCATATAAAACATCTCTTTTAAACAAGCAGCTCAAAATAATCGATATTCATGAAGCGTCGTTATTTTAGAGCTCGTCTAAGTTAGTCGCGGAGCTTAGTGTCTTAAAAGAAGCATGACCAGGCTGTTTTCAGGGAGCTCATAGAAGCCACGTGCGCATGCTAGAGGTTGTCCGGTCGGTCCCTAAAGGAGAGTGGCGGCTGGTAGCCATTCTAACATCCTATCGTTCGGACCAGGTTAGATCTGAACCGGTTAAATCGGCTAGCCAAGTTGAGTGGCTGAGATGATTTGCGGCAGTTGATGGCTGTCGTTGGATTATGCAAACAGCGCGATCGGCCTCTTTTGAGCGATCGTTCGGGGGCCACATGTGAGAGTCGTGGCCTGGCCGATCACTCCTCATAGAAGAGGGGTGGACAGTGATCATAGCGTCACCCTGTTGTCCATCTAAAATCCGATCTAAACCATCCGACTAAGTCGGCGAAGTTGGACGGACGAGATGATTTGCGGCAGTTTCATAACGTTGCTAACTCAAATCAGGGTTTTAAATTCATGTGACCATCCCTCTTTAGGTTGATCGATTCAAGGCACTGGTTGTTGATTCAAGCAGGCCGATTGGACACATACAGAGGTGGGTTTCCGGCGAGCATGCTGACATCTTATTGGCCGCCTGAAATTGGATCTTAGCCAGTCAATTTGGCCGGCGTAGATGGGCGGCTGTGATCGTTTTGCGAAGGTAGCACGCTGCTGCAACGCAAATTATGGTTTCCAAAACACCGCGTTCACCCTACTTTGGGCAAGTGGTTTGATGCATTCCTGGCTTACCATGTGTAGTTCGATTGTCTGGGGATGGAGGTGATCGTCGGTGAACACACCGGCACCTTTTTGATCGTTCGAAACACTATCTAAGCCGTCCAATCAGGATGGCTAAGTTGGGTGGACGCGATGGTTTTGATACTGTTACGGTCGGTCTTAACTCATTGGATTTTCTCTTTCGCAGCGCAACTAGCCTAGTTATGGATAGCGATTAGTGCCACTACTGGTGGGTTTAGAGGTTCCGATTGGCTGGGACAATAGGGGGCCCGCTGGTGGACATCGTGGAGTTTGCCTAGTTCCGCTAGGAAGAGGCTAAGCTTATTGAATTGTCCGGCCAAATCGTGTGACCATGATTGTTTTAAGAATGACATGGTCAATCTAGGCTTATTTTTCTTAATGAATTTAAGCGCATCGACCATGCAATTTTAACTAAGAGCATGTTGACGCAAAGAAAATCTCTTTATCAGAGAGTGACGTAGCATGTGTGCTCCTGAGTATTTTCACGCAGATCTTAATACTGGCACTTCGGGAGATTCTTGTTACTCCGCTATGAGTGAACATTAATCGTCATGTTATGCGAATATTGAGAGTTCATCTGGGGAGCGTACCATAGAAAAATACTAGGCAATATACTAGGCAGGTAATACATTAGTGAATAATACCGGTGGAAAATAAAATTCATAGAATATTTGGGATTGTGGCTATATGCACCATTCCGAGTGAATTTTATATATGCACAAATATATTGAATTGCTCAATTCATCTGTAAGCGAAGAGGTTTTTGCACTCATTATTTTTGAATTTGTTCCTTTGCAGGATGACGATGCATTAAATACAAGATTTACGTTTTTAGCCCTGAACTAAAAACCACCATCAACAGCTGGCAACGATCTGAGAATTTTCATCACAATGTCCTTTTCAGGAATAGTCTTACCCAACGCAAAAGATGCATTAACAATTTCAGGCACTTTGTGATTAAACTCATCAAATGAATCTTCATCAGCCATACGATGGTTTTTCCGATCAGAATTTAGGTTTTTGAAACCTAGCTTCTTTTTCAAAGGAATTTCCTTTAAAGACAGTTTCTAAGATATCCCAGGCTTCTTTAAATTAGTGCACGTAGTCACATGGTGCTGAAGATCTAGGGTAATGACATGGATGATAACATTTAATCCATCAGAATTTTTCTTTGTAGCAAGAATCTGGGCAGGATCATAAGCACCAATATCCTTCAGAACAGTTACATCGCCTTCTGCAACAACCGGGGGATCATCGCCAGTAACCACACAAACCCATGATTGAAAATCACGCGCTTGAAGAAAGGCATGCATAGCAATTTTACACCATAGATAATTCGAGCCATCGAAAACTGGTGGTACGTTTATAGAGATAACGTTTCTGTCCATAAAGTCAGATTGCTACAAACACAGAATTATGAGGTCTTAAATGTGTTTTCCTGCTCTGATACCAATAAAAAAATCGGGGGTCTAACAGACATAACCAAATATTTTTTTTCGGCAATTTGTGTAGACTAACTCTAATATACTTCCAAGAGAATCAATTAGACAGTCATACTCAATCAAGGAAAATACATCCAAGAGTTATATCTCTGTTTCCCAATGTAATCAACAAATCAAACAGATAGAAATCCGCGAGCCTGATTATTATGAGAAACAACTTGAACGGTATCAAAGACCAATGTTCAAGTGACAATCAATTTATATCAACAACCAAAGGTTGGATTATCTAATTGAATGAACTACGCACAACCTGTGATATTTCAATTATATAAGAATATAATGCGGAAAAGAAATAACACAGACACCAGAAATTTTGTTAACGAGGAAACCGCAAATGCAGAAAAACCACGGGACCTAGTCCAAATTTGAACACCACACTGTATTAAGTCGCTACAGACTCTAGCCTACTACAAGTTAACTTCAGAATCGAATGTAGTTGAGACCTAACCAATCTCACACTGATTAAGGTACAATCGCGTTCCTTACGCCTCTGACTTATATCTGGACTCTACGCACTTGATTCTCTTAGTTGATCTCACCCACAACTAAGAGTTGCTACGAACCAAAGTCGAAGACTTGATAAACAAATCTGTCTCACACAGAAAAATCTATTGAATAGATAAATCTGTCTCCCACAGAAATACCTACGAGTTTTTGTTCCGTCTTTTGATAAATCAAGGTGAACAAGAACCAATTGATACACCAGACTTATATTCCCGAGGAACAACCTAGTAATATCAATCACCTTACAATAATCTTAATCGTAGAGAAACAAGATATTGTGGAATCAGAAACGATGAGACGGAGATGTTTGTGACTACTTTTTATCTTACCTATTGGAGATTAAATCTCGAGCAAATATTAGAGAAGATAGTACTCAATACGATAAACAAACCAAGATCAGAACATGCAACTATAGAGAAAATAGTTGGGTCTGGCTTCTGAATCCCAATGAAGTCTTTAAGTCGTTAACCTATAACGGTTTTAGAAAAACATAAGTTAAAAGAGAATCGACTCTAGTCGCAACTAGTATCACACAAGAGGTGTGGGGATTAGGTTTCCCAGTTGCTAGAGTTCTCCCTTATATAGTCTTCAAATCAGGGTTTGCAATCAATGTTACCTTGGTGACAAAGCGTTCAATATTCACCGTTAGACGAAAACCTTATTAGACTCAAGCTAATATCTTTCAACTGTTAGATCGAACATCGTTTGTTATACACAAATAAAAAGTGACTTCATTTAGATATGGATAACCGTACCTAAATGTGTACACTTAGTTGGCTCAATAATATTTAACTGAAGTTAGCCATATGAACACTTTCATACCAACCTTGTTCATATCAATCACAACTGGTTCGAATGACTCAAATGAAACTAGTTCTAGAGTTTTTCAATTGTTTATAATATCATAGAAGTATACAAGACACAATTGAAGCAAAATTGATTTTGATTCACTCGAATAAATTCATGAAAATTATAGCCACATTTTGCAAAAGATTGTATTCCTTATTATTTAAATGTATTTGTTCATGGACAAACCAATTTTAGAACTTAACCCACCCAAGTATGCAAACGGGTACGCATACCTAAGTAGCCGGACTTGGTCTGGGTTTGCCAGTATGTAAACAAGTACGCATACTGTGGTACACCACCAAACTCAGTTGAATTCCCGGACTTGAACTTACGCCGGTACGCATACGTATATGCATATTAAGTTCCCGGACTTCAACTAACAAACCAGTACGCATACATGTATCCATATTATGGTTCCTGGACTTGGAATAACATGCAACAGTTAGCATACAAGTACCCATACTGTTGTATATCCAATCAATGGTTAATTGTTTTAAACTCCATTTTAATCATTGAAACATTCTTGGAATAAGGGAATAGATGTCTCACACAAACTATTAGCTTCAAAACAATTTTCAAGTGATTATCAATAAACCTTCCAAGTCTACATCAAATAACTGTCTTACACAAATCATGTAAGATGTTACCAGACGATTTTCACATGATCATCTTTTGACTTTCATCAAGAATAAAAGATGAACCTGGTTAAAGCGGAAGCTTACCAACACATATTTCGAGAAATATGTAAACGAGTTAAACTCAGCTCAAAATATCGAATATGTATAATATAAAGTCTATATAGCTATACGACTTTGTCTCAATAAGAGATAGAATAGAAATAGATTTCTGAGTGATAGATGAGTTCAAGTATCCACATACCTTTTGTTGATGAAGTTCCACAAGCTCCCCTTAGTAGTTCTTCGTCTTCAATCGATGAACACCGTGAAGTCTAAAACTCAACTACACATTCTATCCTAATCTGAGACATATCTATAAGTAGACTAGAAATCAAGACTTATAGTTTTGGCAACTAAACTTGACAAATAAGCTTGATATAGCAATGCTTGCGAGTTCGACCGAGCAGTGCTCTAACAGTTATGGTGAAGATTTCATCCTAGGAAACAATGTTTTACATTTGTGTAAAGGAAGTACATTCATGAACTTGTTTTATGAATCGAAAGGGAAATCGTTAGGCCTATTGGTATGGCTATTCATTGCAAATATTTGGATTACCAATATATGTGAGATGGTAGAACCGATCGTAAATTTTTTATGTATCTTGGTATAACTAATCATAGTGCCTGACTTATGATTTGGTATGGCTAGTTTTTATTAATTGGTGTAACCGGTCCTAAGTAATCACCATGAGATGGTATGATTAATATTTGTAATTGGTGTGACCGATCCTAGTAATTGGTGCGACCGATCATAGAATGTTGTGTAATCGATCCTTGATTGGTAACCGGTCCTGGTAATTGGTGTAACCGATCCTGGTAACTGGTGTGACCGATCACAAGAAATACCATGAGTATATGGTAACCGGTCCTGGTAATTGATGTAACCGATCCTGATAACTGATGTAACCGGTCCTGGTAATTTGTGTGACCGATCACAAGTATTTCCATATTAAGGTATAACTGATCCTAATGATTGGTAGAACCGATTAAACCCATTTTTTTTATTGATATTTGATCAATCACATAGAGATCTTGGAATATAGGTGAACCAATTTTAAATTTGTTTGGAAGTGTGGTATAACCGATTCCAAGAATGTAAATCCATGTAAATATGAATAAGGATTTACAGTGAAAAGATGTCAACATACTTTGAACACGTACAATAACTCTTATCATTTATTGTTCAAAGATATTCTTTAGTAATCCAGGAGATCCTGTGCCAAAATAATTGAGAATCTTTTAATTAAGATTTTTGGTTTTATATGCTTTAGTTACCAACAATTAAATACATATCTCTAGAGAATAAAAATTAGTAATGTGCATTTACTAATTGGAGATTTTCTACTGAGAGATTTCGGAAATTTTGGACAAGCATTTATTGAAATTAGGAAAACCGAATTTTGCTATTCATTGCATATCTTGAGAATATTTTCGGTTTTGGAAATTCCTTGGTGTCCAAACATCCTTGGTCTATAACTACCTAAGCTTAAATTTCTAGAAAATATCCTAAGAGCCGGACAAACTTCATTATTATTTTTTCTGGTGGAGCCGTCTAATCGGAGAGGAAAGTATCCTAATTAAGTGAAATCTCTTACGACCGCTCGTTTAAAGTCTTCTGTGGGATCAAGAAGCTCTACGAGTACCATTGGTGAGAAACTAGATAATTGCAGTATTATTAGTTTTCGATTGATTTGATTGACTAAAGGTTGTTGAAACTTTGATTGCACCTACTTTGTTTATTCTTGAGAATCTTCTCTTCTAATATAAGATTCACTCAAACTAGATAGAAGTATCTACGAGATCTTTAGAACTGTTTATAGATCTAAAGACATTTTATGATAATCCATTGTTAAAAGACTCCTCTATGTGTGATTGATCACAAGAGATTCAAGTGGTGTTGTGCAAGTGTTTATTGAAGATTAAAGAAGATTTGTAGACAAAGAAGATTTCTTATTTGGTTCCCTTATCTTTGGATGTGCACAAACCTTGATCGGCTGGGATCCAACTAGAATCAGATTTATTCGATTGATTAGTTGCGTGAGACCAGCATCACTTTATAGTTTCTTATTGGAATCTATACCGATTGATTGCGTATCTAAACTTGACTACGTAGGTAGTTATTGGATAAATTGATCTAACCAGGCAAAGGAATTTATTGGATTAAACGGAAGAGACTTTGCGCATGACTAAAGATATCTTTATCTTGAAAGAATCGAAAAGAGTTGTTACCAAACAAATTTGTTGTTCCTTTATTGTTTGGAATACGATCCAAAGAAATTGTTCCAGTGCGTGCACTCATCGAAGTCGGAAGCACAGGGATACTGAGGAAACTAAGTGAACTAGGGGTAGTTGTTTGGTCTCAACTATACGAAGTTGGTGTAGATTTTGTATAGCGGCTTAATTATGAGAGTATTCAATTCTGGACTAGGTCCCGGGGTTTTTCTGCATTTGCAGTTTTCCTCGTTAACAAAATCTTGCCGTGTGATTTACTTTTATTTTCCGCAATTATATTTGTTTATGTAATTTAAAGTAAATTACACAAACGTTAACTCCGACATACTTGATAGTGATCCTATAGAATTTGGTTAAGTCCGAACCTATTATAAAGTATTACACTTAGGTAGTTGTATTGTCTCGATCTCGTATCCATAGACAATCACACAAAATATGAATACCGATTTGTTGCATTGTCTCGACTTTGTCTATAGATGATCACTTTCGGTAAGAGGACTTATAGTTGGATGAATAAAATATTGTGGTGTATTTCAGTACCCTCCTATTTTCAGCAGCAAAGTTGGGAACAATATAAGCCAGCAGGAAAGTCGATGATAGATCAGAATAACAAACGGGGCTGGCGGTGGACTCTAGTACTCTTTTCGTAGACTTGATAGTATCAATTATTTACGTACATAATACACAATGAATTCATCTCGTATCAACGGAAGCACTGAGCAACATGACTGGTAGCAGTAGCAGTCATGTGTCTAGAAGACGTCAAGCCTCAATAGCGGAGTAATGATGACATAAGGTTGATAACGTCTTCAATTGTGATGAATTTCGGAGTTGATCTATGAAAATGCGGAGTCTCTGAAAATTGAGAGCCCCTGAATAGCTATATCTCTGAAAACATGGGTCTCTGATAGAATTAGAGACCCTCGATCCCTTCTGGACACTCATGTTTGCGAATAGTTCATTCGAGATGATATAAAAAGTTTATATGATGTTGGATTTCGATGTTTGACCCCAAATTTTGAAGCCATGAGACTAAGCTATCATAGAAAAAAATCACTCAATTTGTAGTTTTCTAGGTCAGTCAAACATGCATGTAGTTTTCTAGTTTTGTGATCAGTAATCTCGTGCAAATTTTCTGACTCCCTAGCCTTCGGTAGAAGGGCCATATCTCTTAGCTCTTGTATTCGATTGGCGCTCCCGTTTAGTATGTCATAGCGGATACATAGATGAACACTTCTTATGAAAGATAGGATGTATTGCCTCATCCATACCGATTATTGCAAATTTTATAGTTTGTGGAATGTAAAGGTAAAAGTAGGAGCAACAACGACGAATAAAAGAGCTGACGAAGCTGGTGCTGCGAGATATTGACGTTGCGAGGAATGCTGGATCCATGAAAAAATATCTCAGGGATGGATGGAGCAAGGGTAAGGTTGTTTCCAAGATGGTATAGGTTGGATCGAATCTAGTATTAGCACCACGGGAATTTCTGGCACTGTGAGATTCCTGGGCAAGTGAGGTTTCTAAGAGGATATGAGACCCTGAGAAGGAAGAGAAGGTCTCATGAGTATGAGATGAGAGACTCAAAAAATAGATGATGAGAGTCACCGAAATAGATGATGGGAACCGCATGAATAGAAGATGCAGATCCCATGAATTGATGTAGTGAACCGCATCAATTGGAAATAAGAGCCTCATGTATTGGAGTCTCTGAGAAGACGGGGTTTCCGAGAAACCGGAGACCCTTAAATCCCATTTTGAAACTGCACATTGTTCATTTCAGAGACTGTAAAAACTTTATTTGATGTCCGATTTCAGTGGTTGGCCCTAATTTTTAAACATAACAAGCTCACTTTTCATCTATTAGAAGAATGTATGACTTTAAAGTTAATTTGGTTGGTGAGAAACACATTTAAAATTGTTATCAGGAGAAACCTTAGTATTTTCATATTTTGATGCACTTTATGCTAATTTCCATATCTCCTAAATGATAACTTAAAACACCAAGCCCTTTTGACATGTTGAAGTGAAAACATAAAATAACATTTCTATTGAAGGAGGCATCGCCCCGTTCCTCACCCTTTTTATGCTTTTGATTGTTAGTGAACTGAAGTGTGCATCATCTCATGCTTAGGAGTTGTAAGAACGTCTTGTAACAGAATCTGGCATTTGCATGTCTGTCGTGGGAGCTTTGTGATAAGTTTATATTCATCTCCCTGGATAGAAGCAACTTGCAAATAACATTCCAAAAGTTTGAAAAAGGAGGCCTGAAGCTGAAGTGCCTATGCTCGTTAAGTTTCCATCACGTGCTGGAGATGGTTGTGGCTTCCTCGTTGAAACTAATAGCTGAAAGGAGTACCATGACTATGGGTACTATCCTTGAGGGCTTGTTTTAAAAATGGGAGAACTTGATGACGTCACTTTATAATTTCCAAATTCTGTGTAACGTGGCTTCAACAACATACCAGTATAGTTGAAGTAAGTAGCAGCAATAGGGGTGCAATTCCCACTCTGGACGTGATCAAATAAATTGGGAAGCTTCCCAGTCGTATCATAGTTCTGATATGGAGAGGGGTACTGTTTGACTAATGATAACCCTCTGCGTCTTGCTAATATATATTTCTGGTTATGTTTTGAAGAGAGATGACTTCCACCCTCTTACTGAATGGAGTAAGTATCTGCTTAAATGGAATTGGGTTCATCCTTTAAACAAGATCAAGTCATTAAGTGTAGTATAATTATGAAACATTCACCTAGCAAAAAGACACCTGATCAACGGGTTTGTGACATCCATGGATGAATGATGATGCATCTGTTTCAAGTGTCTGGTTCAAAGACCCTAAGGCTTTGTACTCCCCTAGACGATGTCAAAAGCGAGTGGGAATTCGTGCGCACTCCTTAACGAGTGTATATTTCATATTTTAATCTCTATCCTTGATTTAATTTAGGAAATTATGTAACGAGGGTCGTGTTATAAACATGGAGGGTAACGGGGCCATCCGTTAAATAATCAACCTATGAGAAGAATATGTGAAATATACACTCGTGAGAGGAGTGTGAACAAATTTGGACTCGTCAAAAACAATCCCAGCATCTAATTTCCACGAGGATAAGGTTCTCTTCTAGAGGAGGTGAAAGTAGAGCAGATGAGACGTGAAGACCACAACTGTATTAAACGTTTCATATAATCTTTCCCGGAATTGGTGGATCTTATGACGTACCGGTGAAGAGGATTTACGTGTACACCTCCAGCCCCCAAATGTAGATTAATTGAGATGTTCCACTCTTTAGGTAGTCGAGTCATATAGACCATTGATAGCGTCGGATTCATGTCTATAACGACTTGATATGCGCAAAGTAGTTAGTATTGTGTTGGTATCGTATCGGTAGGGTCTGATACATCTACAAAATATTATATCGGTTTTTATCGGTGATCATCATCAAAAATTTGGTGCTATATGATGATCAAAAGCTTCACAATACAAATTCAATCTCATTCCACTATCTATCCCATATTTACCAATCTTATTACAGATGATCCTTCTGTTGCTACTAATCTGAGTTGATGATATTGAAGATAAAAGCGTCAACGATAATAAATTCTCATTTGATAAATCTTCATAAGAAAGAGAAAAAAAACAATAAAGAACATAGTTGTTTCAAGGATAAGAAACTCATTAAAAAAATGAAATAATTATAAAGTTCTTTACTGAATCAGATTACGTTTCAAGAGTACAAAAGGAGAATATTATTAGGAGGAAGGGTTTTGTTTACACATTTTCAGATCTAAGTAATTTATTCTACCAAATTACCTTACCGATATTATCAGTGTGTCAGTGAACCCGATATATTGGTTTGTACCAGCCGATACGAGCGTTTTTATCATTCAATCCTTGTAGCGCCGATATTTTAGATACCGTAAAGGTTTTTTCCGATACACGATAAAAACCGATAATATCGGCAGGTATAACCGATATTGACTACCTTGGATATGCGAAGGGAATCCGGGAAGGTCGGAGCCATCCCATGTTGTTTCGATACGGTGGGGCTAAAGCAAGAAATTGGATTAAAGTTGACGCCTACGTAGGCGTCTTGGATATCGAGCTATGCCAGAGTTATCCTACTACCTCTTGAGCATTGAATGAATGAAATCACATCTTATCCTAGTTTTCATTTCATACTCCTTATCTGTCAAGGGGATGCTCCTCTCCTCAATTATCTGAAATATAAAATGTTAGCATCTGATCCAAAAGAAGCAAGGAAAGTTGTAATCAAATCTGCAAGATACCAGTTAATATGAGATGAAAAGGCGAGGGTACCCAAATATACCTCAAGCTAAAACTTTTCCTACCTATAAGTCTTTTCTCCGAAAGTGATTGTCTATGGAATGAGTCGAGACAATACAAATAATCGGTTCACACTTCGTGTGATCGTCTATGGATACGAGATCAAGACAATACAACAACGAAGTATGTTTACTTGATATAAAGGTTCGGACTTAACCAAACACAATAGGATTGCTTATCAAGTAAATAGGAATTAATGTTTGTGTAATTTACTTTAATTATAATAAAACAATTATAATGCGGAAAATAAAAGTAAATGACACACCAAGATTTTGTTAATGAGGAAACCGCAAATGCAGAAAAACCCCGGGACCTAGTCCAGAATTGAATACTCTCAGGATTAAGCCGCTACACAAAATTACACCTAACTTCGTATAGTTGATACCAAGTAACTAACTATACCTAGTTCCGTCTGTATTCCCACGCCTCCGACTTGTGAATAAGTCATGTACTTGGAATAATTCCTTTGGTTCGTATTCCAAATAATAAAGGAACAAGAAATCTGTTTGGTATCAACTCCATTCAACCAAGTGATATGAGTCAGACAAAGGCTCTTCCGTTTATATCAATATAAACTCCTTCGTCGGGTCTAGATCTATCTTATGTTCAATCACCCGAAAGTAATCGGTTAAGATTAAGCCAACAACACCTTTAATCCGAAGAATAGTTTTGATGCCGATCTACTCAATTAATCAATCCAATCTACCACAAGGATAAACCGATTATTAATTGGATCCTCTTTTCCCAAACAAGTATTGTGCACACCAAAGATTATAAAACCCAAGTCAGATCTTCAATATCTTCTTTGTCTTCAAATCTTCTTAAATCTTCAATAAACACCTGCACACAATCACTTGAATCTCTTGTGATCAATCATGCACATAACGGAGTCTGTTCACAATGGATTATCACAAGATAGTCTTTAGAACTAACAACAGTCTAAAGATCCCCGTCGAAACACTGAACTAGTTTGAGTGAATCTTATATCAGAAGAGAATATTCTCAAGAATAAACAAACTAGGTGCAATCAGATTTCAACCACCGTTAGTCAATCAAATCAATCGAAAACAAAGATAAACCGCAATTATCTAGTTTCCCACCAGCGGGTCGTGCTAGAGCTTCTCAATCCCAAAGAAGACTTTAAAACGAGCGGTCGTAAGAGATTTCACCTAATTAGATTACTCTCCTCTCCGATAGGCGGCTACACCAGTAACAAAGACAAAAGAGGAAGTTTTTTGTTACGAAGGATTAGTTTGCTAGAAAGGCAAACTTCGTGTATTTATAGACAAGGAAGTTTGGACACCAAGGAATTTCCAAAACCGAAAATATTCTCAAGATATTTATAAATGCACAGATTCGGTTTTCATAATTCCTGGGAATGCTCTGTCCAAAAATACAATCGAAATCTCTCGGAAAATCTAATTAGTAAATGCACATTACTAATTCCATAATTTCCCTACAAAGTTAAATTAATAACCTTAATTAAAAGATTCTTAACTTACTTATGTTTCGATCCTGGGATTCTCTTCCATTATCCTTTAAGGAATATCTTTGAACAATTATAGAAATAAACATTCACAGCACGTGTTCAATGTTTGTCGACTTCTTTTCTTTGTAAGTTCTCTTTCACACTTACAACCTTGAAACAGATTTGCCACACTTCCAAACAAGTTTAGAATTTGTTCATCTGACTTTCAAGAACTATGTGATTGATCAAACCAACATTCAATCACAATCATGGGTATACGGTTCTACCAAAACAAGTTTCGGTTCTACCTCCATGTGAGTACTACGCATAGTCACACTAACTTCCCAAAGATTCGGTTGACTAGGTACTAGGATCGGTTCCCCACATATATATGGTATTAAACTCATATGTGTTGCACATGTCCATAAGATTGGTTCCCCTTTCTACTATAAACCTTGTTGCACCCCATACAAGGATCGGTTCCCTATTGCACTGCACTCCTTAGGTTCGGTTCCCTTTCCCTCACTAGAATCGGTTCCCTACCCCCAACAAGGATCGGTTCCCTTTCCCCAAGGCACATACAATCCGATCATACCAGGTGATTACTTAAGATTGGTTTTACTAATAAAAGTTATACCAATACAAAAGTCAGGACTTTGTGAATAGTTCTACTTAGAACACAACAAGTTGTGAGCGGTTATACTCTATCACACATATTAGTTGTTCATAAGATATGCAATGAATAACAAAACCAATAACTCCTGGAAATTTCCTTTTCGGTCCACAAACAAGTTTATGAACTTACTTCCTTGGAACACATGTAAACGTTGTTCCCTAGGATGAAATCCTTACGTTATACCCATACATAATCAAAATAGCATTCAAATGATTATGGAGATGTCTTATCTACAAAGTTTAATGGTTAAGCAATAAACCTCGTATTGTATTCCTTAATACTATGTCTATCTAGAGTTCAAACATACTTCGCAGTTATGTTTTCAATATGCACGTCTTGAAAGATACGTTAGGGAATGAAATAGTTCAAGTCAAATATCACTAACCTCAAGTGGAAGGATGATTGTTGTCGTTGTAGCTCCTTGATTCTTCACGTCTTCAAGACTTCGCAATACTTGTAATGTCTCATATCCTAATACTTTCAAGCTAACCTATACGAAGTTTAACCCTAGTACATAATCAAACGACTCTTAACATGAGTTTTGATTCACTAAAATATGAAAACCAAACTTGACATACCAACGCTTGGTGGGTTCAACCGAGCAATGCTCTAACAATCTCTCCCTTTGTCAATTTTAGTGACAAAACTCTTACATCATATGGATAAACAAATTACAAGAATTCATTACACTATGCTTGATTCCCGATTTAACAACACAATAAAACTGCTTACATTCAATCCTTGAAAATGTCGTTGTTGACATTATAATAACAAAGCTATTACTCCCCCTAAGGAAGATAGGTAGATATTAAATCCGCACGTCTTTGTTATACCAATCAATATGACATGTTACTCCCCCTTAGTCTGTGCTTTCACTCTTTCGTTAGATATAACATTCAAGCACCAATGTTCTTTTTCTTAGCGATACCAATTAATATAAAATCAATGCCAGTATCAATTGTTTATTCCATACATTTCTCCCCCTTTTTGTCACAAAAATGACAAAGAAACGAAAAAATAAAGGACAACACGAAAAGAATCTTACAAATCTCAGAATAGACTTGCAAACCTGTAGAGTTAGGCACGAGGGTTCCACACATCACGTTCTGATAACCAATTTCAAAACCGAAACTACAAGTAGTCTTATTTTAATATATTACCAAGGAAACAATTGCCCGAAATAATTTTTCCCATTTAGTTTAGCCAACCAAAAAACAACTAATCACATTAGTCCCTTTCCTAAACCGATTGTTCAAGAACAACCGCTTAATTCGATAAGACCAAAATAAAGATAAACTCCATTTTTTCTCATCAGTTTCTAATTATCCATATACTTAGACCTTTCAATTTCAAAGAAACCAAATACTAGGTTAGTTAACTAGCATTTCTTTGTTTAGGCATTCGATTAGACTTGAATAACCGAAACCTCACTTTGTTTCTTATCCAGAATCGAATTGGACTAAACAACTCATCCCGTACACATATTATTTCGTTAAGCCATAAATAATTCATACAAACCAATATAAACCAACTTGCAAAATTATTCACCTCAACCGGAAGCAATTGAATCAACATAGACATTAAAAGCACCGCAATTGCACCGTAATTTTGTAAGCCTAAACCATTGATACTATACGAAAGAAAAATACCAAAGGTTTTTCTTAACCGGAACCAATTGAATCACACACATCAATTGTACCGAAATTTTGTAAGCCTAAACCATTGAAACTATACAAAAGCAAGCTAACAATAGCTTTTCTTAACCGGAACCAATTGAATCACACATACATATCAATTGTACCGAAGTTTTGTAAGCCTAAACGATCTATACCACGCAATAAAACAAGATAACAATAGTTTTTCTTAACATGAACCAATTGAAACACACATCCATACACACATCATGGAATAAATATCAATTGAACATAAATTTCGTTAAGCAAAAGCAACAAATATATATAATATAAACTCAGGATTTTCTTAAACAGGAAAACAATTAACTAACAAGATTGTTACCTCAAATTCCGCATCCACTTCTTCAATATGATACCATTTTCGTCCAGGGAGAATTGATATCGAAATATCACCACGTTGTCATCCTTATGCGTAAACAAAAGAATAACAACATACCTCAACCTTTACCAGAGAAAGGTTGAAAACTGGTTTTAACTATTGCAAGAAAAAATTGAAAACCGTTGAAACACATATGCTTTTATGCTAAACCAAAACCGATTCAACATATTGTGACTTTTTCACATATTGTTTCCATTAGAACCCCTCATAATCCTTTGATAAAGCCTACCTACTAGGGATAGAACTTAATCCCGCTAAATCAAAAAGTCACCCAAACCATGAAGGTTCACAATATATGAGATCGAACATTAAGGTAATAAAATCGAAAACATACATCTCATAATCATACATAGCAATAAGATAAAAGCAATTAAGCACAAGCTATGTAAACCGAAAACTATCACAAGAAAAATTACTCAAATCAAATAACTTTATTCATAATGGTTTTATTCATAATAGACCAATACAATCAATGAAAGAAATCAAAAATTGATGTCTATTATACTAGATTAAGTATTACAGCAAACAACTTAATCTTTAATGGTGCTCTTGTTGTTCACCGAGGTCTCTTCAGTGTTCAAACTCTTAAAGCATGTCTCGAGAGACTTGTCCGCAACTACTTTAAATTTTATAAGATCTTCCAACTGAAGCTTCAAGTTAGCAAGATCACTCTTTGCCTCTTCTAAACTTTCTTTCAGTCCATCTCGCTCTTGCATCAAAGAGAAAATACTTCTTATGATTTCATCAAACCCATGCACAGCTTCATGCATAACATCGGTGGAGAACCACTTGGTAGATTATGAATTATCGATCGCAAAGAGACTAATTTCATCTTGAGATCTATCAGAGATATTGTCAGACATGTTTCTTGAGACAATCTTCCTGATTCTTCGATATGGTATGAACCCTTGACAGTTTCTTACTTTTCGTGCTTCCCTTCTATCACTTCTTGTAACACTGCGAGTTATAGCAGACATCTGTATCAAGGAAAGACAATAATCTTCAGAGAGAATTTATTAATTTTTTGAATCATGGTTTTTCGAAAATTCCGAACTTCTTCTTTTAGTAAAATCAAAAGATATTCCACAGTATCTCTTATTACTAAGACTTTCATTAATATGTTCCCCTTTCCTTTAATGTTCCTTTCTCATCCAATATTAGAGGCCAGAAGAGATGAGAATGCACAATTCCGATACAACTAAGTTGCAACGGAGTAAGCTTTTTCCAGCTTACAGTGAATATCAGAAACATAGTTCTTGTTTCTTTTAGGGAATTTCTGCCCAAGATATTTTCTCCCAAAACGATGATCTTTTCTAACTCTAGGGATATGATCATGTGGAGAAAAGTACTAATGTGAGAATTCTCGAGATAGCTAAATCTCTATTAATTGTTTCAATGAGATTTTCATAAGATTTTATCATTCTAAGGAATTCCTTATTATTCACATTAGTGTGATCATCTGAAACAACTATCGGAAATTCCTGATTGCTTCTTTTGGCAGAGATTCACTCTTTCCCTTCCTTCTGAACTCGTTCCTCATCAAAACCACAACTGTTTCGATATGGGTGTGGAGGAACCTTTTTCCAGAAGCGATTATCAACTCTTTCCTCTGACTCCTTTGAGTTGATCTTATTGGGATGTAGCATAATCTGTCTTTCTACTGAGGAATAAATAATCTTACAGTTTTTTAAGACAAGAAACTTCTTTCAAAAATATTACTACCGTATGTTGAAGAAGTATAAGTTTCCTGTCAAGTGACTGAAAATTGTATTCCTTAGAGTCAACACGGAATAGGATCAAAGTTTCCTCTGGACAAGATTTCGTTTGATCATCAGTAGATCTAGAAGATGGTTTCTCATCCTCTTCTGACTTGATGTAGTTTGGAAAACTACCATCATCTTGATCTGTTTCAGATGTGATTAACCCGGTTTTATCACAAACTGTAAAAGTCGAGCAAGGAATTTTAGTTTCCTCATCAGAAAAAATCACAACAGAATCATTAGTCAGAATCATAGGACGTGTCTCTTTATCTGTAAGAGATTTACCAAGAGCTTTTAGTTTGACAACGAGATTCATTTTCTGTTTGGCTAGACATTTCAGTTGAATGTCTTTTTCTTTGATCTCCTGCTTAAGAAGATTCGACTCTGTCTTTAAAATAAACACTTTAGAAGACACAGATTGTATTGGCTTTAGGAGTTTTACCAACTCTTTATCAACATCTTCTTTTTCTTCAGAAAAAGACATAGATGTTTTCATTACTCCTGGATCATGAGTCAATGAAGTATTAACATCTTCAACATTTGAGCATTCAAACTCTTGCATAACGTTAACTGAATCGGACATATATTCCAATCTTGTAGGTTGGATCGCACCAAACACAGATTGTTAGATTTTTTCGTGTTTGCCTGCTCTGATACCAATTGAAAAGGCGAGGGTACCCAAATATACCTCAAGCTAAAAAATTTCCTACCTATAAGTCCTTTCTTCGAAAGTGATTGTCTATGGACTGAGTCGAGACAATACAACTAATCTGTTCACACTTCGTGTGATCTTCTATAGATACTAGATAGAGACAATAAAACAACGAAGTATGTTTACTTGATATAAAGTTTCAGACTTAACGAAACACAATAGGATTGCTTATCAAGTAAATAGGAATTAAAGTTTCTGTAATTTACTTTAATTATAATAAAACAATTATAATGCGGAAAATAAAAGTAAATGACACAGCAAGATTTTTTTAACGAGGAAACCGAAAATGCAGAAAACCCCCGGGACCTAGTCCAGAATTAAATACTCTCAGGATTAAGCCGCTACACAAAATTACACCTAACTTCGTATAGTTGAGACCAAATACCTAACTCTATAGTATACCTAGTTCCGTCTGTATTCCCACGCCTCCGACTTGTGAATAAGTCACGTACTTGGAACAATCCCTTTGGTTCATATTCCAAACAGTAAAGGAACAAGAAATCTGTTTGGTGTCAACTCTATTCAACCAAGTGATATGAGTCAGACAAAGGCTCTTCCATTTATCTCAACATAAACTCTCTCGTGGGGTCTAGATCTATCTTATGTTCAATCACCCAAAGGTAAACGGTTAAGATTAAGCCAACAACACCTTTAATCAGAAGAATCGTGTTGATGCCGATCTACTCAATTAATCAATCCAATCTACCACAAGGATAAACCGATTATTAATTGGATCCTCTTTTCCCAAACAAGTATTGTGCACACCAAAGATTATAAAACCCAAGTCATATCTTCAATAACTTCTTTGTCTTCAAATATTCTTAAATCCTCAATAAACACCTGCACACAATCACTCGAATCTCTTGTGATCAATCACGCACAGAACGGAGTCTGTTAACAATGGATTATCGCAAGATCGTCTTTAGAACTAACAACAGTCTAAAGATCCCTGTCGAAACACTGAACTAGTTTGAATGAATCTTATATCAGAAGAGAAGATTCTCAAGAATAAACAAACTAGGTGCAATCAGATTTCAACCACCGTTAATCAATAAAATCAATCGAAAACAAAGATAAACCGCAATTATCTAGTTTCCCACCAACGGGTCGTGCTAGAGCTTCTCAATCCCAAAGAAGACTTTAATACGAGCGTCCGTAAGAGATTTCATCTAATTAGATTACTCTCCTTTCCGATAGGCGGCTTCACCTGTAACAAAGACAAAAGTGGAAGTCTGTTGTTACGAAGGATTAATTTGCTAGAAAGGAAAACTTCGTGTATTTATAGACAAGGAAGTTTAGACACCATGTAATTTCCAAAACCGAAAATATTCTCAAGATATTCATAAATGCACAGATTCAGTTTTCATAATTCCTGGAAATGCTCTGTCCAAAAATATAATCGAAACCTCTCGGAAAATGTAATTAGTAAATGCACATTACTAATTCTATAATTTCTCTACAAAGTTAAATTAATAACCTTAATTAAAAGATTCTTAACTTACTTATGTTTCGATCCTGGGATTCTCTTCCATTATCCTTTAAGGAATATCTTTGAACAATTATAGAAATAAACATTCACAACACGTGTTCAAAGTTTGTCGACATCTTTACTTTGTAAGTTCTCTTTCACACTTACAACCTTGAAACCGATTTTTCACACTTCCAAACAAGTTTAGAATTGGTTCATCAGACTTTCAAGAACTATGTGATTGATCAAACCAACATTCAATCACAATCATGGGTTTACGGTTCTACCAAAACAAAATTCGGTTCTACCTCCATGTGAGTACTACGCATAGTCACACTAGCTTCCCAAATATTCGGTTGACTAGGTACTAGGATCGGTTCCCCACATATATATGGTATTAAACTCATATGTGTTGCACATGTCCATAGGATCGGTTCCCCTTTCTGCTATAAATCTTGTTGCACCCTATACAAGGATCGGTTCCCTATTGCACTGCACCCCTTAGGTTCGGTTCCCTTTCCCTCACTAGGATCGGTTCCCTACCCCCAATAAGGATCGGTTACCTTTCCCGAATAAGGATCGGTTCCCTTTCCCCAATGCACATACAATCCGATCATACCAGGTGATTACTTAAGATTGTTTTTACTAATAAAAGTTATACCAATACAAAAGTCTGGACTTTGTGAATAGTTCTACCAAGAACACAACAAGTTATGAGCGGTTATACTCTATCACACATATTGGTTGTTTATAAGATATGCAATGAATAACAAAACCAATAACTCCAGGCAATTTCCTTTTCGGTCCACAAACAAGTTTATGAACTTACTTCCTTAGAACACATGTAAACATTGTTCCCTAGGATGAAATCCTCACCTTATACCCATACATAATCACAATAGCATTCAAATGATTATGGCGATGTCTTATCTACAAAGTTTAATGGTTAAGTAATAAACCTCGTATTGTATTCCTTAATACTATGCCTATCTAGAGTTCAAACATGCTTCGCAGTTATGTTTTCAATATGCACGACTTGAAAGATACATTAAGGAATGAAACAGTTCAAGTCAAATATCACTAACCTCAAGTGGAAGGATGATTGTTGTCGTTATAGCTCCTTGCTTCTTCAAATCTTCAAGACTTCGTAATACTTGTAATGTCTCATATCCTAATACTTTCAAGCTAACCTAAATGAAGTTTAACTCTAGTACATAATCAAGCGACTCTTAACATGAGTTTTGATTCACTAAAATATGACAACCAAACTTGACATACCAACGCTTGGTGGGTTCAACCGAGCAATGCTCTAACATGAGATAATATGTACAGAAATACATATCTGAGACTCTTCTAAGATGTATGACTGAAAAGTAACAAATACAGAACATGGATGAGATACGCAGAGAGTTAATTTTCAAGTATTTAAATAGAAGAATAACTTCCATCACTAACATGTAAATAGAACCAGTGCCCAGTTTAGGAAATGTTCAACTAATGTAATTGAAAACACTAGGAAGTATTCAGTCCTTTATAACTGAATGTCGTGTACCAACTTCCAGTATGCCTATATATGTTCTCATGAGTTTATCTTTTGCATTCATCCCTGACGGGCATTGTTCTACTCTGCCAACTCCTTACTCCATAATATTGTACTTCTTGTTGAAAACGATGATCCCACAGCCGATAGACCTGTAAATAAAGATGCGTCCAGAAAGATAATACTTTTTGATTATCCCATTTTATTAAAAAAAAATAGTTTAGGCAATTAAATTTCATAGGATGGAGTCCTATCCCTTGCAAAAAAAAAATTATTTTTTATTTTTTTATTTTTCCAAGTTATATCTTACAAGTCCACTAAACATAAAAGATGGGGCGTCTTGAAAATTCCTTTACTACCTGATTTTCTGTATGTTTTGATCTCCTATGTGTTATGAGTCCGAGGAATCAACAACGAATCTCCTTTCCTTGATCATTTAAATCAGCAAAAGAGGGGCCCTTTGGTTGCATTTGAAGCTGAAGTATTTGACATGCAGTGAAATAACTAAGTCCATCATTTCCTTAGCTATCTGACATCATTTCTTTATCCACTAAGAGAAACTCCAATGGGCACATCAAACATCTTGGTTTGGTGATTATACACCTACAGTGAGACTGGCAAACCATTAAAACAGATGAGAAAACCCTCAAATAAAAGGTTTTACACATCGCGTTTCATACATAGTCGATCGGCTCAAAATCACACTTGCATTGCACACCAACAAATTTTCTGAGCAATGACTCAACCATATATTAATCCAGCTGAATTTACGAGGGTTGAAGATTTGTAGCTCTGTCGGAACTACGTCTCTCTATATCAGGCTAGGGGTGCAGAATGATGTCAAAATGGGGTAATGAGTATGAGTTATTTCCATATAATCTTTGATAACTTATGAAATGATACCAGCAACCCCAACAACCGCAATGCGGCTGGGTTGTTTTGCCGAATTGGAGATATAAAAGATAAAGTTGGAGAATTCATAGCTTTGGTTCGGCTAGTTAGTCGTTATAGACTGAGGGGTGAGACAAATGATGATGATGTACTGCAAGCTCTAAAGGAATGGAGAAGATGAAAAAAAAAGAAGAATTTTTACTTTTGAAGATCATTACGCAATCTTAAAGGATTTTTTAATATCTCGTTTTGGGTATTGATAAGTACAAATAATGCTCGAGAGAAAGTTATAATTAAGTTATAATTTCATTTCTAGATAAATTAGTAATGATTACATGTAATAGTTACATTAACTAATATAATTTTAGCTTACACATATTCAAAATTAAGGATAATTTTAGTTATTCGGCTCCACTCCAGTTCTTGTAATACGTCCCCCTGCATCAAACTTCCAAATCCACCATAAGTTCCTGCATATTGAGACCCTACAGCATCATCTCCTCCCCCAGTTTGGTTTCCCAACCATGTACATGGAGGATCAACAGGAGACCCATCAAATTTTAATGATCTCCTATAATCTTGATAACCTTTGGGACCTTTTTCACTTTCCTGACGATATGGAGATTGTTGAACTTGACGAACTGGAGAACCTTGCACTGGAAGATATGGAGATCGAGGCACATTAGGTACTTGTGTTTCTCGCACTAAATCCTGGGAGGATGGAGTTATTGTATGCTGAGAAAAATTAGGACCGAAGTTTAATGTATCCCCTAACGGGCGCAATTGTTGGACGTATTTACATCTAGTTTCCATATCTCTTAACTCCATTTGATTCAATTGTTCGATCAATTATTCTTGAGTTTCTGAAGTTCCTAAATAAGAATCAGGACGCCCGAGACCTTGCAACACAATCAGAAGAATTTGACCCTCTCCGGCAAGATTAAAAGTCTCAAGCTCCCAACTCAAAGCTGGCAAATCAGACCCAGCCAATGAGGAAGAAGATATCGTTTGTCGTCGAGTCGAAGAAGATGTAGGTCCCATTGTAGGATAACTGGTGAAAGTTGGAATCACTGGTGGAGCATGTGTTGGAGCATCCAATTTCGGTAATGCTCTTCCTATTGCGACGAAATCCAGACCATAGATGTGTAAAACTTTGCTAAGAATTATCGGATCTGTAACACTATTGTACCATAGGTCATACTCATATTCATCACAAGGGGTGAATTTAGTCTCATACCTTTGCCAGCCTCTTTCCTTTTGTAAGGACCCTCAAGCTCGTCAACGTTATTAGACTAGTCAAGAGTCGTCTTAGCCGCTAATAACTCGATTAATTTAACACGGACGTTAATTAGTAGGAATTAATATAACAACGATTTAGATACGAAATTAGTAACGTTGAATAGATCTCGAAAAGTTATGTTAGATGTACTACTCGAACGTGTCATTCGAATACCATATGAAGAAAGATTTCATCAGATTAGTCGAAGGGTAAAATAGTCATTTTTCTATCAAACCGACCTAGGCTTCCCATATCATTTGGTTGAGTTCCTTTATCATTTGTCTTTGGCCTTATCAAAACCAAGCAAGCAGATAAGCTCATTCAGTCTTCTTCATTCTCTTTCTTTCTCATTTCTTCTTCTTTCTTCTTCCTCTTTCTCCTGTTCTTCTCTGCTCGTGTTTCCCTGAGAATATTTTTTGATTAAGATATCAGAAACTTAATAAAAACGTTAAGAGTTGATCGTTGGTGATATTGTTGTGTTTTTTTGAGCACGGCATGAAGAGAATGGAGTTGTTGTTGTAAATCGAACGTGGGATTTCTGAAGTTAGGGTTTGTGAAGAATTGAGAGGTAAATTGGGTTGCTGTTGGATGAACAACAATAGGGTTGTAGCTGAATTAAAGTTCTGAGGTAGTTTTGTTGATGAATCAAGAGTTAGGGTTTCTTAGAGATTGAAATAGGGTTTGTGAGAAAAGCCACAGAAGATGAAATTGAAGATTAGAAGATGAAATTGATACTCTTGAGGAATTATTAGAGATGGGTTTGATATCAATTAGAATTTGGAGTGAAGAATAACTAGAAATGGATAGTTAGGGTTTGAGCAGTGATTACGAAGTTATTGAATTTAACTGATGAGATGTGGAATCAAGTCAAAGCAAAGAAGATTTGATTCAACTGTTTGGGGTGAAGCTGAATTGAGGTAATTGTTCTTATTAGTAAAATAAATTCATGTTTATTATTGAGTTTATAAGTTTCTCAATGAATTAAGAATAAAAATAAATATGGTGGGTATGTTCTTGAGTTATATCGTGGTTAGGTTTGTGCTGAATCACAGGGAAATAATATAAGAGGGGTTTTGAATGCACCTGAATCATTTGTGAATGATTTGTACTTAATCATGTGAAGTGTTATTAGCA
The DNA here is from genome assembly GCF_003573695.1 of Papaver somniferum. Taxonomy (NCBI): domain Eukaryota; kingdom Viridiplantae; phylum Streptophyta; class Magnoliopsida; order Ranunculales; family Papaveraceae; genus Papaver; species Papaver somniferum. The sequence goes on from NC_039365.1 coordinate 124,700,171, forward strand.
TGGGTATTACTGTTGGTCTTTTAGTGAAGAGGGTGATGCTTTAGTTGTGGCTTGTGCTTATGGCTCAGGTCTGACTTAACAGATTCAGTGTGACTTAGAATACTTTTCTGTCTGACTCAGTTTAGCTGACTGAGTTGAATCGTTTGACTCAGTGGACCGAGTTAACCCTTTGACCTGACCTGGACTAGTTGACCTGACTTTAGAAGTTGACTGTTAGTTGACTTGTGACCATCAGTTTGACCGTTTGTTGACTCAGATGAACTGGACCTTAGTTAATGGGTCTGTTTAGAGAACTTGGGCTTAGGACCACGTATTCTTAGTTTGATCTTTTGGACCCTTATGGTCTGAATTGACCTTTGGTTCCTTCTACAAAGTTGTAGATATTCATAAGACTTAGCTAATAGACTATAGAACCAACCTAATTGAATTGGTAAACTATAGACATACTAAAGTAAGAGAATGAAAAGATGTAGAAATATAATGGGATTAGAACCATTAGATATTTCACTAAACTTATAACTAGAGTATTGTATGAGATTATGTTATGAGCCTTGTATGAGCCTTTTGGCTAAACTCTTAGACTTCTTGTATGATTAACAGTTAGTCTGAATAAACAACGATCGATTCAAAGGACGAACCAGTGGATCGTGGATGTCGAGGTAGACGTGGCTTGTCATCAAAAGAGGTGGGAATACATTTTACTCTTTTGTAACCATTATTGTTGCTTTTACAAACGTTTATGCTTAACAAACTAATGCATTGTCTGTCTGTGCATTCCATGCTTGTTTAAATTGCATTACGATAATTCTGTTGATTCTGTAAATCTTTCCACGATTTGGAAAGGACTTGTAATGTTTGTTTGTCATTATGAACTTTTATGGGAAATGAGAATTTCCACTTGTGGTATATAGGTGTTTGAGGGTGAAAATGGTTTCTGCTGATTTCGGTAATTTCGGGCGTGTGGGTGAGAAACGAGTCTAAATCCTAAACAATGTACTGCAAGGGAGTACTTTAGATTCGAGAGATCAATCTGTACAAATACGTCCTAAACCAAGAAATGGCCGTTCCAGACTTGCTTCGGTCACAAAGAGGAGGAGAAGGGTTGGTTTTTGGGAGGGAAGCGAAGAGAATGTTGAGACCAGAATAGTTGATTTTGGAAGAGTAGTTGTTTTATGAATTGTATCAGAAAATGGGAAGCTAATAGATGGGAAAGCTAGCAAACACTTTCTGAGTGTTGTATGCTATTGACCAGAACTTGTTGTTCGGTGCAAATAGGTAACGCCTATTTATACAAGTCGAAGTGAAACGTACTCTGGTCTCATTAAGAAATGGAAAACAGGTGAGTAAATGGGAGGAGGTGGTAACCGGTAACGCTTGAAATTTATGTTCCATAAAAGAAAGTGTTTCACCATTACTCCCTGTATTTACTAACCGCCTCATCCTTACGGCACTTTCATATAATGAGCGTAGTGTACGCCGCACACTGTAAACCGCCAAACCAATACCCAATGAGCATCCCCCGGTTTGTGACATGTGTTGATGTCTCGAGTGTTTTCGTGGAAAACATGTAGCATGTTGTTGTTGTCTGGAAAGTTGAGCTTGGGAGACTTGCCGGCTCGGTGGTGACTTTCAAAGGTCGAGATTTTGCATCTTAAGAGGAAGCTAGCCGTTGATTATTGCAACCTTTAGTTTGGTATCTAGTGGCATGAAAGTATGATCAGTATGGCTTTAATGTGGCCCAGTTTAGGCGCGGTCAAAAGTTAGGGTTTTGGCTTTGTTTAGGCGCGACGAAACTAGGGCCAAAGGTTGCCATACGTTAGATGGTAACCTTGGAGGGTTAAGATCTGCATCTTAGATGAAAAATTGGTCGTTGATTATTGCAGGCCTTCGTTTTGGTAGCCACATAAGAAAGGCCGACATGGTATGGCGTGGCAAAGTGATTGGCATGCCATTTGGCACATGTGGCATGGCATGCCTTGGCGCGGTTTGGCGTGGACAAAACTAGGGTGTTTGGCCAAAGGTTACCATGCATTGTTTGGCGACCTTGGAAGGCTAGGATTTGCATCTAGGATGGAAGGGTGGCCGTTGATCGTCGCACGCCTTGGTTTTGGTAGCCGCATGGAGAAGGCCGGCATGGTATGGCACGACAAGGTGGTTGGCATGCCATTGGCACATGTGGCATTGCATGCCTTGGCGCGGTTTGGCGTGGCCAAAACTAGGATTTTAGGCCAAATGTTACCAAGCGTTGTTTGGCGACCTTGGACGGCTAGGATTTGCATCCAGGATAGAAGGGTGGTCGTTGATCGTCGCACGCCTTCGTTTTGGTTGCTGCATAGGGAAGGCCGACATGGTATGGTGCAGCAAGGTGGTTGGCATGCCATTGGCACATGTGGCATGGCATGCCTTGGCGCGGTTTGGCGTGGACAAAACTAGGGTTTTGGGGCAAAGGTTACCATGCATTGTTTGGAGACCTTGGACGGCTAGGATTTGCATCCAGGATGGAAGGGTGGCCGTTGATCATCGCACGCCTTCGCTTTGGTAGCTGCATAGGGAAGGCCGGCATGGTATGGTGTGGCAAGGTGGTTGGCATGCCATTGGCACATGTGGCATGGCATGCCTTGGCTCGGTTTGGCGTGGCCAAAACTAGGGTTTTGGGCCAAAGGTTACCTTGCGTTGTTTGGCGACCTTGGACGGATAAGATTTGCATCTAGGATGGAAGGGTGGCTGTTGATCGTCACACGCCTTAGTTTTAGTAGCCGCATAGGGAAGGACGGCATGGTCTGGCGCGATATGGTGGTTGGCATGCCATTGGCACATGTGCCATGGCCAAAACTAGGGTTTTGGGCCAAAGGTTACCATGTAATTTTTGGCGACCTTAGACGGCTAGGATTTGCATCCAGGATGGAAGGGTGGTCGTTGATCGTCGCACGCCTTCGTTTTGGTAGCCGCATGGGGAAGGACGGCATGGTGGGGCCAAGGCCAATGGCGCGAATGGCTTGGCATAGTGGGGCCAAGGGTTTGGTAAGGACGGCTTGGCATGGTGGGGCCAAGGCAAGGTGCGGTTGGCTTGGCATGGAGGGGCCAAGGGTTTGGCATGCTATTGGAGCATGGTGCAGCTAGCATGGTTGGGGCCAAGGCAAGGCGCAGTTGGCTTGGCATGGTGGGGCCAAGGGTTTGGCATGACATTGGCGCATGGTTGGGGCCAAGGAAAGGTGCGGTTGGCCTGGCATGGTGGGGCCAAGAGTTTGGAATGCCATTGGCGCATGGTGCGACTAACATGGTTGGCATGCCTTGGCGCGGATATGTGGCTTGCATGGTTTGCCATTGGCACAGTGGTGCGGCTGGCATGGTTTGCCATTGCCATAGTGGTGCGGCTGGCATAGTTGGCATGCCTTGGCGCGGAGATGTGGATGGAATGGTTTGCCATTGGCACAGTGGTCCGGATGGCATGCCTTGGCGCGAAGATGTGGATGGCATGGTTTGCCATTGGCACAATGGTGCGGCTGGCATGGTTGGCATGCCTTAGCGCGGTAGCATGAGAATTAGGGTTTGGCTTAGATGATGTCGGTCAATGTTAAGGGTTCTGCCGTGAAACATGACACATAAAAAAAAGGTACCCTGGTAATTCTTACGTAGGCATGTTGATCGATTCAATAAATGTGCTAATGGGCATAGTGACGTCATGTCAGTTGTACGGTTTTACGATTTTAACCCTAAGCTAAAAACCACCATCAACATTAAGTCCCTGCTTAGCTCGGAACAGGAGCATTGTTGTGAGGTAAGCATAAGATAGTGACGGGAAAGGAAAAAAATCGAAACGACAAGTCGTGGAAAGATGGTCAGGAAGGTCCGACTAGCCTTTTTCGAGATGTAAGGAGAGTCCATGATCCTCGTGTTTGGAGGCCTTGCATAGATTGTATCCGTGGTGTAGACCGTGAAGTGGTGAGATGAAGATCGTCGGCTTAGTCTGGCTAATCACCTTGACTGGGTTAGGGAACATCTTGACGCTGTCTTGGCGAGTTGTCGATGTTGGTACGGAAATTCATGGCACGAACGGCTTGGCATGAAGGGGCCAATGCAATGGCGCAGTTTGGTGAGGCAAAGCATGCGGACGTCTTGGCATGTGGGGCCAAGTCATGGCGCGGTCCTGGAGAGGCAAGCATGGCGGACGGCTTGGCGTGGTGGGGCCAAGGAAATGGCGCAGTTTGGTGAGGCAAAGCATGAGCGGACTGCTTGGCATGTGGGGCCAAGGCATGGCGCGGTCCTGGTGAGGCAAGCATGGCGGACGGCTTGGGGGGGGGGGGGGGGGGCAAGGCAATGGCGCGAACGGTCTTGGCATGGTGATTGGTCTTTGCGGGCCCGATTGCCTCTTTTCCTTACTTGACTCAAATAGGAAGTCCTTTCCTTATTCAAACCCCCAAGTATCACGCCTATAAAAGGAGGGCCGACCTTTCCTTTTACTTCAAACCTTTTTTTTTTTTACTCTGGCAGTGTGGTAACAGTAAAGCGGACGAGCGAATCCCAGGTATGTCTTCCAACACTTCCTCTTTAACTTGCTTTTCTTGTTTTTTTTTTGTGTGTTAGTGAAAACCCTAGATGTAGGTGTACCTTTTCGTGAACTTGTAGAAATGTTGTCCTTCTGTGTTGGTATGAATCCTAGTCGTAAGTATGCTTTGCACGAACTTGTAGTAACATTTAGGCGTGAATACCGTAGTGATGTTGGCCGCCTCAATTACCGTGCAAAGTAGGCATGCATGATCTGGTAATTGTCATTCCCTTCCCGTGAAAACCTATCTTCTAGGGTTTACTCCTTTTTCCTGGTGTGACCGTGTGTATGGTTCCCGTGGTGGGACGCGCCTCCTCGGACGGGCGCAAATTTCCCGCTGCAGGGTACGGTCTTGGCATGAGGAGGTGATGCAGGATCTGTAAGTCCCCATTTCTTTGCCTATGCACATTATGACTTTGAAACAAATTGGCTTGCGTCCAGGATGGATCTCCTGTGTCTGATAAAATAATTTCCATGCAGTTTCCGTAATAATTTCTCTTCGTATTGTTCCATTGTAGTTATTTCCAATGTGGAAGTAGCGTGAGAGAATTTTCGTTAGGATTTTATTTGAGAAAAGTTATTCCATACCAAAATATGTTGGCAATGCCAAGCCAAACATAGATTATGAGTTCTTTACAACATCCGCCATGATTAGGAGAAATCATCCCAAGTATGTGTCGATTCTTCTGACTGGTCCGGAAAGTGAAGGAGAGGCCCGGTCGGTTCGGCCAGGAGGTGTAATAAGGTTTTGTCTTCAGAGGAAATTGTATCATGCTTCTCCTATTGACTTTAAAATCTCTGTGAGTCCGTTGCATCCCTTTGAGAAATGGATGAGATTCATGATGAGCCAGGAATGTGTAAAAGCCAGTTTGACCAAGGCGCAGATCATTGATGTTGTCGCAGCTTCCGTAGTGCTTCAAATTAGGAAAGATATTCCAGGATTGGTTGATTTTATTTCCAGATGGCATCCAGACACTCACATGGCCATATGCAGGTGGGGTGAAATGACTATCTCCTTAGAGAGCGTGGCCGTGTTGCTGAACCTTCCTGTAATAGAAAACCTCGATGTCAAATTGTCTGCAGATAAAGAAAAAATGCGCGCCGCTTTGGTTGCGAAATCAAAAGGATTCGTTCGGAAAGAAAACGAGACGAGGTGCTTTTATGGCTGGTAGGTGTCTCAGTGTTTTCCCGATGGGTTGGAGCCGAATCAGAAGAATAGTACGCTTCATGTCGCGGCGTTCTTGGCTCTTTGGTTATCCAGAGATATTTTCGATGGCTCGGGTAAGAAGGAGATAAGATAGGAACTTATCAAGTTTTCCATAAAATTGGCAAAAGGTGTCGTTCTCCCTATTGGCGGCTTGTTTCTTGGTTCTATGTACACACACTTGGATCAGCTGGTCGCGGACATGTGCACTTGAAATGGTTACATGAAAGTGGATTCGTATATTCATGCCGCCATTCTCCAAGCGTGGCTGTGGGAGCACTTCGAAAGGTATGCTCCAAAACCGTTGGCCGTACTTCCCGAGTCTTGAGGTGGCTCTAAGATACTGCGCTGGTCGAATAGGCGCCCAAAGATTGGTTAGAACCTGGTTGGATTCCTTGACAACTCGCACACGGTCAATTTTCGTCCATGGGTTCCGGTACATGCGTCCATAACTCATATCAGTACCTTTGCTCCTGCTCCGAGCATGTCTTTGTCTTCTGATAAAGAGGATATGAGTGTTAGAGATATGATGTTCATGCGAAGCTGCACGCCCGGTTATGTGTCGTCTTTCTTTCGAGGATCTTGCAAAGAAGTCTCTTACAATATCGATAGGAAGGATCGGCATATGGGTTTTGACCAAGGGGTCCCACTTGTTCGTCAGCCGGTTGTTCCAGAAGTCTCGTTGCCAACTGTTCTCGATGCTACTGTTCTTGTGTCGGGTAAAAGTCTCCTTTTCCTGCTTTCGGAACGAAATCCATCAACAACCTCCAAATATAACATATTTTGGCAGGATGAGTTTCTCGTTTTCCATGGATTCGTGAATGATGTGGTAGAAAACCGTCACGGTAAGCCTTCTCTTGCGGTTTTGGCGTAGCATCCACTGCTGAGGGATCCTTCTTCGCCCAAGCGAAAATCCGTTAGCCCGAATGTAGATAGTCCCCAAGTGAAGGAGAGAAGATCTAAAAGCCATGCAGATGGTTCCCAGTCAGTTTCGACAGCCCTACCGACTTTCAGTTCGTCCAATACGCGGGTACGTGTGATTTTCCTCTTGACTTTAGTTGGATCGTGTATATCCTTGTTTCTTTCCTGAGCATCCGTCTTTGTATCTTTCCTATGGTATCAGCGGCGTGAACGCCTTTACCAAACTTTCAAGTAGTCAGAAAACATCGCTTCTCGAGTCGGAAGGTGGCGGTGCTGAGCCTATCTGTAGCGATGGGGAACCCGAGAAGGATGAAAGCTCAGAGTTCAGTGATGGTGGGAGTAGTTCTTCCGACAGCAATGCTGAATCTTCCTCTAGCCAGTCTGAAAGCGAATCAGTGAGTCTCCCGCATGTTTTTTTCTTTCTCTTTGGAAAATATCTAATCCGTGATGTCATAGGGGGAAACTGTTTCTGAAGATGGCCCTGAGACGGAGACTGGTGGTGATACAGCTTTGTCTCCAATTGTGGCAGCCGCACCGGGTGACCTTGAAATAGATGTTGATCGAGATGAAAATATCGTTGTAACTCAGACAATGGAGAGTACTCCAGTGGCCGCAGGTGCAATTGTCGTTAGAAATCCCTTGTCGGTTGCTGATGTAGACGCGGACGCCACTTTCAACCCTCCATACATGGTTCCTTATTCGGATCATGTGTTGATCGGGGGATTTAGCGTGCCATCCAAACATGCGGCGCTATACACCAAGATATGGGAAAGCTATGGACATATCGCCACGACCAAGAAGGTTACTAGTCGATTTGCGTTGGTTAAGCGTGTGGAGGAAGCTTTTTCTTCGATTGACGACATGTGCAATGTGACCGGTAATACTGTTTCTGAGGATGTAATCTCGAGCTGGAGGTTCCATCATGACATGTGTGTAAACTTTGAGTTCAATGTTCCTTGGTTGAAAAGTTGCTGGTCGAAACAGTCGAAGGTCCTTCTGCGGATATGGTGAAGAAGCAGGAAGCGGAAGTCGAAAAATTGTCCAGGAAGCTGAAGTTGAAGAGGGCGGCTCTCCAAAGAACGAAGGAGGCTCTTGCTAATAAGATCATGCCATTGTTGAAAAACTTTCCTTGAATGTATTTCTGTCTTCTGAACTTCTTATTTTTAGGTTTTTTTTTGAAACGCAAATGAAACGCCTAGTTTATGGTTTTGATTTCCTGGATTTTTGGGTTGATAGAAAAATGTTACCTTGAGGGTTTTGGATTATTCTTTTGGAATGATTTTTTTTGGAATGGATTGTTTTGGGAATGAAGTTGTCTTAGTTACCATTGCAAGTGACGCAAACATCCCAGGAAAACCATGGAACCGTGAGTATTGAGTGTCGGTAGATGACATGGGGTGAAACATAACATGGCTATCGATTTTATCATTCCCGTGAAAACTTGAAATAGCAAACCATGTATTTTGTCTAGGTAAGACTTACTCAGTTTTTCAGGTCTCCTGATGAAAAGATAATCTTCCGGATGTAAGACCGAGTTTTACGGGAGGCACCGCCGTGATTGTGGAAAGTCCCCAGTCGTCTCATCTGATAATCGAGTCGTCGACCCCTGGTTGGATCGTTCTCTTTTAACCTCTAGGCAGTCCTCATTCATCCCTCGTCGTGTCAACACTGATAATCGGGTCATCTGGTAACTGAGTCGTCGATCCCTGAGCGGATCGCCTGCTTCTACCGCCTTGATGTCTGGGTCGAAGCATGAGATCGATGGTCGAAAATTGACATTGTAACCGAAATATCAATCTCCCACTGTGGTCGTCAATTGTTTGAGGGTGAAAACAGTTTCTGCTAATTTCGGTAATTTCGGGCGTACGGGTGAGAAACGAGTTTAAACCCTAAACAATGTACTGCAAGGGAGTACTTTAGATTTGAGAGATCAATCTGTTCAAATCCGGCCTAAACTAAGAAATGGCCGTTCCATACTTTCTTCGGTCACAAAGAGGAGGAGAAGGGTTGGTTTTGGGGAGGGAAGTGAAGAGAGTGTTGAGACCAGAACAGTTGATTCTGGAAGAGTAGTTGTTGTGTGACTTGTATCAGAAAGTGGGAAGCTAACAGATGAGAAAGCTAGCAAACGTTTTCTAAGTGTTGTATGCTCCCGACCAGAACTTGTTGTTCGGTGGAAATAGGTAATGCCTATTTATACAAGTCGAAGTGAAACGTACTATGATCTCATTAAGAAATGGAAAACGGGTGAGTAAATGGGAGGAGGTGGTAACTGGTAACGCTTGGAATTGATTTTCTATAAAAGAAAGCGTTTCACCATTACTCCCTGTATTTACTAACCGCCTCATCCTTATGACACTTTCTTATAACGAGCGTAGTGTACGTCGCATGCTATAAACCGCCAAACCAATACCCAATGAGCATCCCCCAGTTTGTGACATGTGTTGATGTCTCGAGTGTTTTCGTGGAAAACATGTAGCATGTTGTTTTTGTCTGGAAAGTTGAGATTGGGAGACTTGCCGTCTCGGTAGTGACCTTGAACGATCGAGATTTTGCATCTTAAGAGGAAGGTAGTCGTTGTTTATTGCAACCTTTCGTTTGGTAGCCAGTGGAATGAAAGTATGATCAGTATGGCTTTAATGCGGCCCAGTTTAGGCGCGGCCAAAAGTTAGGGTTGAGGCTTTGTTTAGGCGCGACCAAACTAGGGCCAAAGGTTTCCATGCGTTAGCTGGTAACCTTGGATGGCTAAGATTTGCATCTTAGATGAAAAAGTGGTCGTTGATTGTTGCAGGCCTTCGTTTTGGTACTCGCATAGGGAAGTCCGGCATGGTATGGCGCGGCAAGGTGATTGGCATGCCATTTGGCACATGTGGCATGGCATGCCTTGGCGCGGTTTGGCGTGGCCAAAGCTAGGGTTTTGGGCCAAAGGTTACCATGCGTTGTTTGGCGACCTTGGACGGCTAGGATTTGCATCAAGGATGGAAGGGTGGTCGTTGATCGTCGCGCGCCTTCGTTTTGGTAGCCGCATGGGGAAGGCCGGCATGGTATAGCGCGGCAAGGTGGTTGGCATGCCATTGGCACATGCGTGGACAAAACTAGGGTTTTGGGCCAAAGGTTACCATGTGTTGTTTGGATACCTTGGACGGCTAGGATTTGCATCAAGGATGGAAGGGTGACCGTTGATCGTCGCACGCCTTCGTTTTGGTAGTCGCATAGGGAAGGCCGGAATGGTATGGTGCGGAAAGGTGGTTGGCATGCCATTGGCACATGTGGCATGGCATGCCTTGGCGCGGTTTGGCATGGCCAAAACTAGGGTTTGGGGCCAAAGGTTACCATGCGTTGTTTGGCGACCTTGGACGGCTAGGATTTGCATCTAGGATGGAAGGGTGGCAGTTGATCGTCGTACGTCTTCGTTTTGGTAGCCGCATAGGGAAAGCCGGAATGGTGTGGCGCGGCAAGGTGGTTATCATTCCATTGGCACATGTGGCATGGCATGCCTTGGCACGGTTTTGGCGTGGCCAAAACTAGGGTTTTGGGCCAAAGGTTACTATGCACTGTTTGGCAACCTTGGACGGCTAGGATTTGCATCCAGGATGGAAGGGTGGCGTTAATCGTCGCACGCCTTCGTTTTGGTAGCCGCATGCGGAAGGCCGGCATGGTGGGGCCAAGGCCAATGGCACGGATGGCTTGGCATAGTGGGGCCAAGGGTTTGGTACGGACGGCTAGGCATGGTGGGGCCAAGGCAAGGGGCGGTTGGCTTGGCATGGCGGGGCCAAGGGTTTGGCATGCCATTGGCGCATGGTGCGAATAGCATGGTTGGGTCCAAGGCAAGGCGCGGTTGGCTTGGCATGGTGGGGCCAAGGGTTTGGCATGCCATTGGCGCATGGTGCGGCTAGCATGGTTGGGGCCAAGGCAAGGTGTGGTTGGGCTGGCATGGTGGGGCAAGGGTTTGGCATGCCTTGGCGTGGAGATGTGGCTGGCATGGTTTTCCATTGGCACAGTGGTGCGGCTGGCATAGTTGGCATGCCTTGGCGTGGAGATGTGGCTGGTGGTTTGCCATTGGCACAGTGGTGCGGGTGGCATGGTTGGATTTGGCACAGAGATGTGGCTGGCATGCCTTGGCTCGGAGATGTGGCTGGCATGCCTTGGCTCGGAGATGTGGCTGGCATGGTTTGCCACTGGCACAGTGGTGCATCTGGCATGGTTGGCATGCCTTGGCGCGGTAGCATGAGAATTAGCGTTTGGCATAGATGATGTCGGTCAATGTTAAGGGTTCTGCAGTGGAACATGACACATAAAAAAAAAGCTACCCTGGTAATTCTTACATAGGCATGCTGATCGATTCAATAAATGTGCTAATGGTCATAGTGATGTCATGTCAATTGTACGATTTTAACCCTAAGCTAAAAACCACCATCAACAATAGGATACGCTCCTTCATAATTATACCTACATGAATTCTGTTTTTATGCTTAGAGTGGGTCATCATAGTCTTGGTGATATCAATATCTAATGAGTGTGGCACGAATATTATACATTGTTTGAAGAAGGAGTTTGTCCATATACATTTTTGTTTATTTCAGTGACTTGGTCACTCTTTAATGTTTCGGAAAACATTATTGTTTTCCAAATCTTGCCATGATTACTTAAAAGTTAAATGTTATTCCTACTGCACCCCTTTTACGGATGATGTGCTCACCCATTCCCACTTTCAGTTTCAGAGACAGATCAGAGTTGCGCAGCGAAAGCTTCAAGGGTCGAGCTCGTTAGTTGTTTAACTTCTGCTATGTTTATTATGTTGCATATTATATTTGTAAACCAAATAACCATTGTATATGTATCATTTGAGAGAAGTTCTTGTATATATATATATATATATATTTCTGAGCGGGGCTAGTTTTGGGTTATGTTTTTATAACAGATTTCTTAATTGAATGCTTAAGTATTTGGTTTAGATTCGTAGTGCCTCTTTATTTAGTTAATCTCTTGGATTAGTCAGCTGCTAGCTTTGGGGGCGCTACACCTTTAGCTCTAAGTATTTCGACCCGTACAAAGTAGTTATTCTTGGAGGATTGAGTGGAACTCCCACTCGACCAATAACTGTCTAGCACATCTCTCTCCAAAAAATAAACACCAATGTTACTGACAGGACTATACAACACCTTGCACTGTAGTGAAAAGTTTTCTATCCTTCTGACCGTCTCAGTGTTGTATTCTTCAAAATCCTCATACGGACTCCAAAAATCATTATATTTGTTCCTAATCGACATTTGGGACCTCCACACATGAAGGTTATCCCTCTCATTATTTTGTTGTCTTTGCTGCCAATTATCACCTTCATACCCTACTATCATTGGCCAAAAATTCGTCGTGTAGTTGAAAAGTCTTGGTACACCAATGTGAAACATGCATACCACCAGAGATGGAGTAAAATACATATAAAGAAAAGTAAACTATATTTAGTCTAAGCCTCTAAGGAATGTATTAGCGTATTGCAGTTGCTAAATATTGTACACTGATATAAAGCTAAAGAAATGGATTGGCGTACTTATCTCAAGGATGCCCCGGCAACCTTCAATGTTTGACCCCCCACAACATGCGAGATCGATAAAAATGTATAATTCAACTAATATAGTGGACTCTCAATCATAAGTGATAGCCTTTTCTATATCTTGCAACGCCTCTAGCCACCCACTTGAGTTTGAGTTTGTCATGACTTCGAATAGGTATGCTTTATCTTTTGATTTATATTTATACAATCAATACGAGTATTACAAATGAAATGAACAAATTATTTTTTATTTTAGGCATAACACCGTTAGATTTGTATTTCCTACTTGAGATACCTTCTGGAGCTGGAGATGATCCTCCATTTGACCAACATAGTTGGTTAGCCGAACAATGATACAAAGATACACTTTCATTGTACTTCGAAGTAACAACACAACGAAATCATTCAATTTTGAGAGGTGGCGGAATTGCTAATTCCGGTTTAAAGGCATTTATAATCAACAATTGCATGGTGGTAGCAATCCTGTTATGGAAGGGTATGACCGTGTTAAAGATACAAAAATTACTAAGGTATTTATTATATGGATACTCAGTTCATGTTTTTTCCCAAATGAAATGTGTGTGTAGTATACCACCAACGCTCCATCAATATACCCACCAGTTTGGGCGAATTTTTATGCGCTTTGATATGGTACAAAGTAAACCAAAGAAATCGATCGATAATAATTTTAACACCACGAGGAAGTTGGTCATAAAATTTATGAACTTCGTACCAACCACCTCTTGTTTTCTATAAAAAACTATCCCGCTCAACCTTTTTTCGAGAAACCGAGGTTACGTTCATCTCGATCAGACATGTTTCTATAGAAGTCAATTCCATAAAACATCCTACTTTAGATAACTAGATCGAATCCGTCTCTGACATCTTTAGATTAGCATGATCGGATAATACTAGCACGAATATATGATTAATAATACGATAATAGACAATCACACACGACACAAATATTACGTGGTTCACCTTTGCAGGCTACATCCACGACCAAAACCACCCCGAGAATCTTCATTATCATAAAAAGTTATTACATCGTTACACATCATATAATCAACTAGTTATGTAACCCACTAGCGCTAAACGTTAGAAACAACAAGACATATTACGAAGAGTTTACCTCTTCCTTTGTTCTCCTTCTTCCATAAACTTCCACCGCCATGGTTGCTTCGACTTTAGACAAGAACATGAAGAACATCATGAATTCTAGCTTCTCCCATACGAACCCTAGAAACCCTAGATTTCTCCCATACCCATTCTCACTACAAGTCTCTCTTCTCACATAGATTTTGTCCCATCACCAACCATCGTAAGACACAAAGGTTTTGACCCAATATCTCTCATAAAGAGAGGATTCTACAAGAGAATTAACCAAGAGAATGATTTCTCGTCACCATATAATCCCTCTTATATAATAGTTACATCCTTGCTCCCCAAGTCTTAGAAAACTCCTAAAAATAGTCTAACACCTTAATTAGGAAACCATAAACTTGGAAAACACTCCTCCAAACCCTCATACAAGTTTCATAATCCAAGTAAACCTTGTAGACATTCCAAACCCGAAACTGCCCTTTAGCCACGGTTATGACAGCATTAGATCACTGTTTTCTGCTGCAAAACTGTTAGCTAAAGTATATTTTCAGCCATATGGTTTTGTATACGGAACAAAACCCAAACAATCACCACTTTTTGTGACGTGAACAAAACCTTCGTCCACTCCAACAAAGCATGAATGTGTACTACCTTATACAAGGCCATCCTCACTGATATCATCACTAGCACGAATCAAAATTTTCTTGTACTTTGAGCTTGAACCACCACCTAAGCTAAATTTTACTTATTTGCACTTGCACCACCGGAATCGCCATTTGTCGATCTTCTAGCATCACAACAAACAATTTCTTTAAATAATTTATCCAAGTTTCTGGATGACTTGTATCAAACTACTTCGTCGCCATGATCATTCATTGTTCCATCTTTTGTAGAATATTCCTTTTTCGACACATGTCTAACACTTGACATTTTTTGATCTGAGTCACCAAACAATTCCAAACGGACTTAACCAACTCCAAGAACTAACAATCTTGAGTCATCCTCCATGTAGACAAAACATGTTACAATCTTCATATGTTGTGTATGAACGATTGTCACCTAGAACCACCATGATTCAAAATATTCTCCTGAAAATATTTGCAGACGCCAGATGAACCCTCGAACGATCTTCTCTCGTAAAGAAAACACCTTCAACACAAATCATAGTCACATCAAGCAAAGTTGTCGAATATTTCTTGATGTCGTCCTATTCTTAATTTGTTCGGTCTTGATTTACTCATCATCTTCATGATATATATCATTCTGCTACGAACCAAGACTTTCTCTTCTTTTAAACCTCTTGTTCAAAATATCGAATCACTGCCATCTTTATCCACGCTCACCGCACCACTTGTCGGGAAACCGAGGTTACCTTCATCTCGAACAGGCATGTTTCCATAGAAGTTAATTCCATAAAACATCCTACTTTAGATAACTAGCTCGAATCCGTCTCTTACATCTTTAGATTAGCATGATCGGATAATACTAGCACGAATATATGATCAATAATACGATAATAGACAATCACACACGACACAAATATTACGTGGTTCACCTTTGTAGGCTACATTCACGGCCAAAACCACCCCGAGAATTTTCATTATCATAACAAGTTATTACATCGTCACATATCATATAATCAACTAGTTATGTAACCCACTAGCGCTAAACGTTAGAAACAACAAGACATATTACGAAGAGTTTACCTCTTCCTTTGTTCTTCTTCTTCTTCCATAAACTTCCACCGCCATGGTTGCTTCGACTTTAGACAAGAACATAAAGAACATCATGAATTCTAGCTTCTCCCATACGAACCCTAGAAACTCTAGATTTCTCTCATACCCGTTCTCACTACAAGTCTCTATTCTCACATAGATTTTGTCCCGTCACCCACCATCGTAAGACACAAAGGTTGTGACCCAATATCTCTCATAAAGAGAGGATTCTACAAGAGAATTAACCAAGAGAATGATTTCTCCTCACCATATAATCCCTCTTATGTAGTAGTTACATCCTTGCTCCTCAAGTCTTAGAAAACTCCTTAAAATAGTATAACACCTTAATTAGGAAACCCTAAAGTTGGAAAACACTCCTCCAAACAGTCATACAAGTTTCCTAATCCAAGTAAACCTTGTAGACATTCCAAACCCGAAACTTCCCTTTAGCCACGGTTTTGACAGCATTAGATTACTGTTTTCAGCTGCAAAACTGTTACCAAAAGTCTATTTTCAGCCATATGTTTTTGTATACGGAACAAAACTCCAACACCTTTGTCGACAGATGACCTTCATTAATTGCTAACCTGGACATGAGAGCAGCCATGCATTGTTATCTTCCTCCAGATCTTTTCCTCTCCCTGGTAAAACTTCATTGTGTTTATTTTTAGGTGGTTTTCTATTTATTTGTCGAATAAAATCTTGAAATCGAGGAGCAATGGTAATTAAATGGGTGTTAAATATGTGTTTGGAACACTTTATAGAAGATTGAATTTTTGTTGAAAAGATATAAAGAAGATTGGATTTAAGTTGAAGAGATATAGAGAAGATTGGACTTGAGTTGATATTATGTAGAGAAGAAAAGAAATTGTTGTGAGTAGAGAAGATTGAAGTTAAATTGAATTTATAGGGAGTTGGAAATGTGGCCGTTTTTTTGGAGTTGGAAATTTACCGCTGTCGAGCCACATTGAGCTGAGGCTCATCTAAACTGGAACCGAGGCTCGTCTCAGATGGGGCCGATTATCGGCTCAGATGGAGCCGATCGTTTCAAAGTGCAACGGTCGAATTTGTTTGTCTCGATAAACCTCATGTCCACTGCCCAAAGTTAACTTTGACCATCCATCTGGCCTGCCAAACTGAGAAATTAGATGTATCCCATTGAACTTGCTCGAAGACCATGCATCCTTGATGTTTCACTGCCAAGGAAAAAAAAATAAGACATTAGATTAATCCATAAGAACCAGACCAGTTATTTGTGTACCCTTGTGTCTTTGTATAATAGATTTTTTTTCCATCTTTATTAGGATCCCTGATTTGGCCTTCGCACTCTTGGTTCCCTGGTTGGTGGTGGAGCAACTATGGTTCCGCCTTGAGGGCTTGAGTATGTTCCCTCCTGTTTTTGTACCTATACTCATTACAAGAATAACTTTTGAGAGATTTGACATATTTTGCTTTCTTAGCAAACCGTATGGTCACTTAGAGTACAAAATGAAATTCAGACTTTCTTATCACATGTACATTCCATTAGAACCATATTCCATTTGGTCATCCAATGTGCCATTGCTGAACTTCAACTGAAGAAGAGGGATTATGACATGATGCTAACCACATGCTCTTTGCAAAGGGAAATTCTAAGAGAAGAATGTCTTTAGGAGTGATTTGTGCAATTCCATCCCGGCAAAAAAATAAATGTTTGAGATAATCAAAATTAATCCTAGGATCAGTATCTATTTCAATTAATTGATTTAAACAATACATAAACAATGTCCTAAAATTCGAATCCTTTTTTACGTGTTCTCTATGAGATTATGAAGGTCGGTCCGTACTTGACACACCTATAATAATAGACCCCATTATCAGAACGTGGCGTCCTAATTCTTCTTTTCGAGCAGTTAAGTAAAAATTTTCTCTTCTCATACTAATAATATCTAAAGCAAATTAATAACTGTTGTTTAACCATTGGTTCCAAAGCACTTTCGTGAAAACATTTAACAAACCCACTAGTACTTTCGGCTTAGATTGCGAATCTACTTTTAGTGTTATGATTACGATGATCAGTAAATATGCATACATAATCATCTTTACCAACTTTTCAATTTAAATTGGAAACATTCTTTTTGATGGAATTTTAGCCGTTTTAAGGTCACAAATACCATAAACTATAACTAGTTTGATGGATAATCCACTTTAATATACGATGATATCTGAATTAAGATCTTAAAAGCCTGAGCAACAAATAACTTATGACCAAATTGTGATAGCTTATAACCAAATTGTGCAGGATGGAATCATACACAGCCGAATTGCTAATTAGTTTCTCCATTATAATCTATACGTCATGTAACTTGGTTGCGGTTATGAGTATGGTGAACAACAATCCATAAAATAAAGATGTCGCCTCTAGCTACTTAGCACACATATCTACATTTATAACGTGTTCGATGTGAACGTAATCTGGAATTCCTTTTAAGCCTCTTTAAATTTTAGTCAAGTGCTGCGTGTAGCTAAAGCTATGGTTGGCGGGTGCTAATCGGACAGATACTCCAAACATAGGCTTGGTCCCGACTAGAGTCTACTAAGCGCACTTATGCGACGCCTTTTGAGTTAATTATATCATTAATGTTAATTGCGTATCTTGAACAGATATTGCTGATAATCATTATCTTAATTATACGTGTTTAGCGATTTATAAATCTAAGAGGTTTGTCTCCTTGATACGGAACTCAAATGTATTGGCAGAAAGATCATATACAGATGTAGATCGATTTCAGGAAATCTTCTATTTACTGTTATGCTTTACAGTTACACAGATGTAAAGAGAGTGATGTATATTTGAAAGCGACTTGATGAGTCACTAGATAGTGACCTTCAGTACAGAATGTTGTACTTCCAGTGTCTATTTATAAATATGGATTAGATAGACTAACCAACTTAATTTGGTTAATCCATGCTTGTATCTCCATCTTAATCTTAAGTGAAAGTTTAAAGTTCTTTGCAAAAATGGCGGGAGTTGATGGCTGGGGAATGACAGACAAAGGGTTAAGAAAGGGTCCATGGACAGCTGAAGAAGATAGGTTGCTTAATGAGTATGTTAGTATGCACGGTGAAGGAAGATGGAGTTGTGTTGCTAAGTGTGCAGGTATTTATAATTAATGCATCTTGTGATTAGACTATATATAGAACTGATAGAATGTGTTTTGGTACTAAAATGTTTTCGGGTTTGTTTGAATTTGCACTGGCTGCATTTGTGACCCAGCTAACAAAAAACTGTGGTTAAGACTATTTAGTAATTTGGTTCCATGAGTAGAGTACCATTGCTTCTCTTCTACCTGAACTCTTTCTTTGTGTAATATCTTCAGGGTTGAATAGGAGCGGAAAGAGCTGCAGGTTAAGGTGGGTGAATTACCTTAAACCTGGGCTGAAGAAAGGGCAATTGACACCACAAGAGCAGAGTATCATCACAGAGTTGCATTCCTTGTGGGGCAATAAGTATGTCAGAAACAAATTTTATT
Organism: Papaver somniferum; assembly: GCF_003573695.1. Classification (NCBI taxonomy): domain Eukaryota; kingdom Viridiplantae; phylum Streptophyta; class Magnoliopsida; order Ranunculales; family Papaveraceae; genus Papaver; species Papaver somniferum. Next base: position 124,718,721 of record NC_039365.1, read on the forward strand.
TCACTTGCTATGCAGTTTTCCTTCTTGATTATATTGGAATTTAAACGGCTACTGATTATTCATACCCGCATAAAACATAAAACAGATGGTCTATGATTGCCCGATGTCTACCGGGAAGAACTGATAACGAGATCAAAAATTACTGGAGAACTCATTTTAAGATCACTAAGCCTAATAGGCGGAGACAAGACAAGCCCAGAACTAGTGCTTTGAGACGACAGCAATTTCGCAGACAACAACAGCAGCAGCAACAAGATCAACAGGAAGCTAAACAGAAACAAGTAGAGGAGACCGTGACTTCGGCACAAGTGGATAATAAGCAAGCTATGGAGTTATTAATGTGCACAAATTTAGAGGACGAACAATGCCGCCCTGTGATGTTTCAAGATGACCATGAAAACATCAGGCCTAGTGATTTCATAGACGATGTGGAGGAGGGAGCTTATTGGGGAGGTTTGTGGAACATGGATGATGTTCATATAGATCATGCATAATGTGGCACCATTAACGAAAAACGAGTCATACGAAATTAAGTTAAGATATATATATATATTAGAAAGGGAATTACCCTCTAGAACAAGGTATTTCATCGGATTTATTTACTACCTTAACTAGTAAAATAACAATTGGAATAAACTTAATATCTTTTGATCAAAATTTTCTTTGTATAGTTTAGCATTAAACTGGAACTTAAGCTTTTAAAAGGCAGTTTCATAAAGTACTGTAAGTCTGTAACCAATAATCGAGAAGTCTGCTTTTCATTTTTGATGAACACGAAGGCCCATTTGGGGGTTTGTAACCGTACGGGGTACGGAGTAGTGAGCAGAGAGTCCAGAGCCTCCATCCGTTTCAGACTTTTAGTTACACAGCCGGTCACTCGGGAGGAAAATAAAAATAAAATAAAAAACACCCACCGAATTCTGCACCGATGCTGGTGTCCGGAGTATTTAGTTGCCCCCCACATAATTGTTGAGGAGAAAATATAGAGAAGATAGATATACTGTATTCATTAGATGTCAACATACAAACCTGCCTACTATTACATATGAGTAGGACGTAAAACCTGCCTACCCATGGGTTGTACGGGTCAAAAGTCTTACAACACTCTCCCTTGTGGGGTCTAGCAGTAGTGCTTCATGTATAATGCTTCACATATGGTGTTTCAAATATAGTGCTTCAGATATAATTTTTCAGATCTAGTTTCTCTGATTGATGACCACTCTAAGCCAATTGCCTCATTAAAATCTCGCCAGGAAATTCAAAGGGAAAAAACCTAAACTAAGAAAAAAGAGTACAAAATTAAGAAAATTTTGAACAATGTTGGACTCGCATATGTTGTCTCATTAAAACCATACATAGCATCCTTTTTGTGTTTTATAGTTGATTGATGAAAACCCAGTATTGATGCAAAATAATAGTAGTATTAATATTACTAGTTGACTTGTGTTGAAAACTATTTTCAATGCGATCCTTGTTTCATTGTGCTGATTCCAGAAGTGTTTCGCTTGACAAACTATCATGTTTCGTTTCTTTGATTCGGATATTGTTCAACAACACCAACGCGATTTTCAGGTTTTCAACATTTAACGTATAGCTGGTGCAGTTATCGTTGCCTCGCTAAAAAACCTTTTCGAGAAACAAAAACCCGTGAGAAAAACTAATCTCGATCGAAGGGAAAAAGAGTACAGCACAACTTTTTATTTCGAAGTAAAATATGTCGACATCATATCCTTGGATCTTCTCCCTGATGCTGGATTCTCACCCTGATTCCATTCAGAGGAGATCCAGGCAGTTCTTTTAGTTATGTACTTTGTGAAAGTGAATATCGGTAATGACTTAGATAATTAGTCAGTCATGACAAAATATTATTATTACTTCATAATCAACAACTTTTGGATTGTACTTCCTTAGCAATACCAAAATCAGCCGAACATTATCAAAATCAGCCGGACATCAATGAATTTCTGAAACTATCCAAATAAAAAGTTCGTACGAAAACCTAACAGAGTCGAATCAGACGAACCTAATATTTTCCTAAACAATAGTCTATGTTCGGCTTAAAATATGTTTTCCAAGATTAGCCTAACTGATTTTCTGAAACAGAAAAAACGAAGAACAAGGCTAGGTTCGTCTGATATTTTGGGTCGAAGCTACATCTGTAAACCATAATTTCATTTTCTAAATCCTATTCAATCGTTCAAACAAAATAAAATCAATCAAATACAAGATTAGTTTGGTACAAATACCTTCTAATATACATCTCTGAGCAATCGGGGTTCGGATTTTGCACTACAATCTCGCTCACTTCGATTAGTGCTTCATTTTCTCGATTACTTGCTTGATTGAATTGGATTCCAACATGCGCGTCTGGAAGTAGATATCTAGCGCAATGTTTCGTAGTACTCACGATTTGTGGTTTTGATTTTAATCGACGATCAAAATTTTTACATCGAACGGTTAATCGTTGATGAAAAATGAAAACAGTTTTTTGAAGAGGGGAGGGGGGTTCGGCTGCGAGGAGACGAGAGGAGAAGAAGAAATGTGTTTGTCTGATTTTTTTTAATTAGTTTTGATTTTAATTTTTCATTTAGTTAAAGGGTATTTTAATAATCTAATTAGTTTTAGTTCAAATTCTTAATGTTAGAGCATAGCTCGGTTGAACCCACCAAGCGCTGGTATGTCAAGTTTGGTTGTCATATTTTAGTGAATCAAAACTCATGCTAAGAGTCGCTTGATTATGTACTAGAGTCAACTTCGTATAGGTTAGCTTGAAAGTATTAGGATACTGAGACATTACAAACATTGCGAAGACTTCAAGATGTGAAGAAGTAAGGAGCTACAACGACAACAATCATCCTTCCACTTGAGGTTAGTGATATTTGACTTGAACTGTTTCATTCCCTAACGTACCTTTCAAGTCGTGCATACTGAAAACAAAACTGCGAAGCATATTTGAACTCTAGATAGACATAGTATTAAGGAATACGATACGAGGTTTATTGTTTAACCATTAAACTTTGTAGATAAGACATCGCCATAATCATTTGAATTCTATTGTGATTACGTATGGATATGAGGTGAGGATTTCATCCTAGGGAACAATGTTTTACATGTGTTTTAAGGAAGTAAGTTCATAAACTTGTTTGTGAATCGAAAAGGAAATCCCCAGGCGTTATTGCTTTTGTTATTCATTGCATATCTTATGAACAACCAATATGTGTGATTGAGTATAACCGTTCACGATTTGTTTGTGTTCTTGGTAGAACTATTCACAAAGGCCTGACTTATGTATTGGTATGACTTTTATTAGTGAAACCGATCTTAAGTAATCACCTGAGATGGTATGATCGGGTTTGTGATTTTATGTCTGACCAAATATGGGAAACGGGAATCAATCCTAGTAAGAGGTGCAGTACATCACAAAGGGGAACCGATCCTTGTATGAGGTGCAACAAGGTTTATAGAAGAAAGGGGAATCGATCCTATGAACATGTGCAACACGTTTTTAGGCAAAGAGGAACCGATCCTATGGACATGTGCAACACATATAAGTTAGATACCATATATATGTGGGGAACCGATCCTAGTACCTAGTCAACCGAATTTTGGAAAGGTAGTGTGACTATGCACAATACTCACATGGAAGGTAGAACCGTTAAACCCATGATTGTGATTGAATGTTATTTGATCAATCGCATAGTTCTTGAAAGTCAGGTGAACCAATTCTAAACTTGTTTGGAAGTGTGGAAAATCAGTTTCAAGGTTGTAAGTGTGAAAGAGAACTTACAAAGTAAATACGTCGACATACTTTGAACACGTGCTATGAATGTTTATTTTTTTAATTGTAAAAAGTTATTCCTTAATAGCTAAGGGAAGAGAATCCCAGGATCGAAACATAAATAAGTTAAGAGTCTTTTAATTAAGGTAATTAACTTCATTTTTGGGAAAATAAGAATTAGTAATGTGCATTTACTAATTAGAGATTTTCTGAGAGATTTGGATCATTATTTTTTTACAGAGCATTTACAGGAATTATGGAAACCGAATTTGTGCTTTAACGAATATCTTGAGAATATTTTCGGTTTTGGAAATTCCTTGGCATCCAAACTTCCTTGTCTATAAATACTTGAAGTTTGCCTTTCTTGCAAACTAACCCTTCGTAACAAAAAGATTCCTATTTGTTGTGTTGTTACTGGTGTAGACGCCTATTCGGAGAGGACAGTAACCTAATTAGGCGAAATCTCTTACGACCGCTCAGTTTAAAGTCTTCTTTGGGATTGATAAGCTCTAGCGTGTACCGTTGTTGGGAAACTAGATAATTGCGGTTTATCTTTTGTTTTCATTGATTTGATTGACTAAAGGTGGTTGAACTTTGATTTCACCTAGTTTGTTTATGCTTGAGAATATTCTATTCTGATATAAGATTCACTCAAACTAGTACAGAGTTTCGACATGAATCTTTATACTGTTGTTAGTTCTAAAGACCATCTTGTGATAATCCATTGTTAACAGCCTTCGTTATGTGCGTGATTGATCAAAAGAGATTCAAGTGATTGTGTGCAGGTTATTATTGAAGATCTAAGAAGATTTGAAGACTAAGAAGATATTGAAGATTTCTGATTTGTGGGTTCATAATCTTTGGTGTGCACAATACTTGTTTCGGTAAAAGAGGATCCATGTTAAGAATCGGTTTATCCTTGTGATAGATTGGATTGATTAATTGAGTAGATCGGCATCAACACAATTATTTGGATTAATTGTGTTGTTGGCTTAATCTTAAACGATTACTTCAGTAATTGAACATAAGGTAGATCTAAGGACCTGACAAAGGAGTTTATGTTAAGATAAACAAAAGAGCCTTTGTCCGACTCATATCACTTGGTTGAATAGAGTTGATACCAAATAGATTTGTTGTTCCTTTACTGTTTGGAATACGAACCAAAGGAATTGTTCCAAGTACGTGACTTATTCATAGGTCGGAGGCGTGGGAATACAGACAGAACTAGGTGAACTATAGGTTTAGTTGCTTGGTCTCAACTATACGAAGTTAGGTGTAATTTTGTGTAGCGGCTTAATCCTGCAAGTATTCAGTTCTGGACAAGGTCCTGGGGTTTTTCAGCATTTGCGGTTTCCTCGTTAACTAAATTTGCTATGTCATTTAATTAATATTTCCGCATTATAATTGTTTTATTATAATTAAAGTAAATTACACAAACGTTAATTCCTATTTACTTGACAAATGAATCCTATTGTGTTTGGTTAAGTCCGAACCTTTTTATCAAGTAACATACTTTGTTGTTGTATTGTTTCGATATCGTATCCATAGACGATCCCACGAAGTGTGAACCGATTAGTTGTATTGTCTCGACTCAGTCCATAGATAATAACTTTCGTAGAAAGGATTTATAGGTTGGATAAGTTTTAGCTTGAGGTATATTTGTGTACCCTCGCGTTTTCAATTGGTATCAGAGCAGGCAAACACGAAAAGATCTAACAATCTGTGTTTGGTGCGATCCAACCTATAAGAAATGAATCTAATGAGTGATTCAGTTAATGTATGTCAAGATAATAAGAATAATATCTCTGTGAAGGTCAATAGAAATTGGTCTCGAAAGTCTTTTCGTAAATCAAAGAAAAGTCTTTGATTAATGACTTGATTGGGAGTCAGGTTACTAATCAGAAAAGAATCGAAACTCAAGAAAAATGTTTTGGATTCAACTCCAATTCCTAGTGAAAAATCTTCTGAAAAAGGATTCGATTCACTAGTTTGCCCATGTTCTGAATTTCGAAAGATGTTGGAAAGGTTTTTCAAACATGTTGAAAAATATTCAGAAAAGGGAAAGATCATTGAAAGTCTAGATGATGTCGCAGAACTTATCGTTCAACTAACTGTAAGAATATGTGAAGGAAAGAGAGAAGCACTCAGTCTTCAGAATAATCTGGCTGATTATATGGAACAAAAACTGGCCTTGTGCAAGGAAGTTCATCAACATACTACAGACTGTGAAATTCTTACTCATTCGCTGCAGCATTCACAGATAGGGAATAAGGTCCTTATTGAGAAACTTTTTACTGTAACATGTCAAGAGGTATATCTAAACAAATGTTTAGAAAAGGACTTCCAACAAGGAATGAATACCTTAAGACGGCGTATAAAATGTCTTGAACAGGAGACATTAGCATACTGCCGACTGGCAGACCTAGATCAGATGGGTTCAAGTTCAAAGAACATACCATCCTGGGCACAAGATGTAATTAAGGATATTGTATCTCGTAATTTTCCTAACCAAGAGGATGAGATCAAAACCCAAGAAAAGGAACACAATAATGCTCCTAAGAAAAAGGAGAAAGAATCTCTTTTAAAGGTATTTTATGAGGAAGTCCTTCATCCTAATGCTTAATCGCATTAGAATGTGCATCCTTATGTTTCCCAATCTTTGGATATAAGGAAGCACATATACCTGGGCAATCAGAATCCTACGAATATCTCTTATTCAATATAGAGAGAATACACAATATACCTTAAGTATACTTTAATCATTCTTATGTGTAGAAAGGTTGTCTTGCAGCAACTTGTGTAAAAAGGATTTGAGTGGTTATTTAAAGTATATCTTGATACCGATTTTGGAGATAATATCTTTGGAGAATGTTATGTTTTTTTAACACATTAGATGCGAAAAATCTTTTCAAATCTTGTCAGCATTATTTATTTAAGGCTGATATCTATGTTTGGAATGTGTTAAAGGTATTTCTAGTATTTTTCTCAACGTGTCTGAGAACGTATATAAAAGGATGTATTCTCAAACCAGATCTTAAGTAAAACTTCTGAAAGTCTTTAGTAGAATGACTTCTAAGTAAAGTGTTCATCTTGATAATACCTTCAAGAAATCTGGTTGTGAAAATATCGATAATGAAGAGGAAGATGTGACTCATCTCCTTGTCCAAAACAGTTTGGATGCTAAGGTTGATATTATCAATCAACGACAAGTCTTCCTTGGTACCATCGAAACTCATCATAGACAGGCAGCATTACTAAGAACTGTTATCCGTAACCAAAGGAAACTGATTAAACTTGGAATCGGTAATAGGGAGTATGCTCGGAATATTAATTGAAATGTTAATGCTTTTGCCTGTGAACATAACCAAGGTACTGTGTGCAGAATCCGAGATATCAGTCGAGATGTTGTTGATGAAGATCCTGAAAGATTTGAGGAAATTGAAGATGATCTTTGAAAACACCTATCTGAAGGTTTATATAGATTAAGTTATTTTATGTTTTACTTAATCTAGAAAAATAGACATCAATTTTTGATTTCTTTCAATGATTGTATTGGTCTATTATGAATAAAATTATTATGAATAGAATTATTTGATTTATAATTTTTCTTGTGATAGTTTTTAGTTTACATAGCCTGTTCTTGAATTCTTTTATCTTATTGCTATGTATGTTTATGGGATGTTTGATTCCGGTTTTACTACCTTAATATTCGATCTCATATGTTCTGAACCCTTATGGCTTGGGTGACTTTTTGATTTAGCAGGATTAAGTTCTATCCCATGTTGGTAGGCTTTATCAAAGAATCATGAGGGATTCTGGTAGAAACAATATGTGAAAAAGTCATAATATGTTGAATCGGTTTTGGTTTAGCATAAAAGCATATGTGTTTCGACGGTTTTCAACTTTTGCTTGTAATTGTTAAAACCGATTTTCAACCTTTCTCTGGTAAAGGTTGGTTGTTGTTATTCTTTTGTTTTTGCATAAGGATGACAATGATGATATTTCGATACCAATTATCCCTGGACAAAGATGCAATCATATTGGAGAAGTGGATGCGAAATTTGAGGTAACAATCTTGTTAGTTAATTATTTTCCTGTTTAAGAAAAGCCTGAGAATATATCATATATATTTATTGCTTTTGCTTAACAAAATTTCGGTTCAATTTATGTTTATTCCATGATGTGTGTGTGGATGTGTGTGATTCAATTGGTTTCGGTTAAGAAAAACTATTGTTATCTTTCTTTATTATGTGATATCAATTATTTAGGCTTACAAAATTTCGGTGCAATTGCGGTGTTTTAATGCTTATGTTGATTCAATTGCTTCCGGTTGAGGTGAATGATTATGCAAGTTGATTTATTTGGTTTGTATGAATTATATATGGCTTAACGAAATAAAAGGATTAAGGGATGAGTTGTTTAGTCCAATTCGATTCCGGATAAGAGAAACTAAGTTAATTCTGATCTTAGTTAGAATTATCGAATTGAGGTTTCGCTTATTCAAATATAATCGAATGGCTTAACAAGAAATGCTAGTTAACTAACCTAATACTTGTATTGTTTAAAATTGAAAGTTCTAAGTTTATGGATAATTAGAACCTGATGAGAAAAATAGAGTTATCTTTATTTTGGTCTTATCGAGTTAAGCGGTTGTTTTTGAACAATCGGTTTAGCAAAGGGACTAAGGTGCTTAGTTGGTTTTTGGTTTGCTAAACTAAATTGGAAAAATTGTTTCGGATAATTGTTTCCTTGGTAACATATCAAAATAAAACTACTTATAGTTTCGGTTTTGATATTTGTTATCATAACATGATGTGTGGGACCCTCGTGCCTAACTCTACAGGTTGCAAGTCTATTTTGAGATTTATAAGATTTTTTTCGTGTTGTCCTTTATTTTTTCGTTTCTTTGTCATTTTGTGACAAAAAGGGGGGGGGAATATATCGAGTAAACAAGTGATGCTGACATTTATTTTATATTGATTGGTATCGCTAAGGAAAAGAACATTGGTGCTTAAACGTTTTATCTAAACGAAAGAGTGAAAGCACAGACTACGGGGGGGGGGGGGGGGGGGGGGGGGGGGGGGGTGGTATAACAAAGACGTGCGGATTGAATATCTACCTATCTTCCTTATGGGAAGTATTAGTTTTGTTATTATAATGTCAACAACGGTATTTTCAAGGATTGAATGTAAGCAGTTTACTGTGCTGTTGAATTCGGGAATCAAGCGTATGTGTAATGAATTCTTGTAATTTGTTTATCCATATGATATAAGAGTTTTGTCACTAAAATTGACAAATGGGGAGATTGTTAGAGCATAGCTCGATTGAACCCACCAAGCGTTGGTATGTCAAGTTTGGTTGTCATATTTTAGTGAATAAAAACTGATGTTAAGAGTCACTTGATTATGTACTAGAGTCAACTTCGTATAGGTTAGCTTGAAAGTATTAGGATAATGAGACATTACAAGTATTGCGAAGACTTGAAGATGTGAAGAAGCAAGGAGCTACAATGACAACAATCATCCTTCCACTTGAGGTTAGTGATATTTGACTTGAACTGTTTCATTCCCTAACGTATCTTTCAAGTCGTGCATATCGAAAACAAAACTGCGAAGCATATTTGAACTCTAGATAAACATAGTATTAAGGAATACTATACGAGGTTTATTGCTTAACCATTAAACTTTGTAGATAAGACATCGCCATAATCATTTGAATTCTATTGTGATTATGTATGGATATGAGGTGAGGATTTCATCCTAAGGAACAATGTTTTACATGTGTTTTAAGGAAGTAAGTTCATAAACTTGTTTGTGAATCGAAAAGGAAATTTCCAGGCGTTATTGGTTTTGTTATTCATTGCATATCTTGTGAACAACCAATATGTGTAATTGAGTATAACCGTTCGTGACTTGTTTGTGTTCTTGGTAGAACTATTCACAAAGGCCTGATTTATGTATTGGTATGACTTTTATTAGTGAAAACGATCTTAAGTAATCACCTGAGATGGTATGATCGGGTTTGTGATTTTATGTCTGACCAAATACAGGAAAGGGGAACCGATCCTAGTAATAGGTGCAGTACATAACAAAGGGAAACCGATCCTTATATGAGGTGCAGCAAGGTTTATAGCAGAAAGGGGAATCGATCCTATGAACATGTGCAACACGTTTTTAGGCAAAGGGGAACCGATCCTATGGACATGTGCAACACATATAAGTTAGATACCATATATATGTGGGGAACCAATTCTAGTACCTAGTCAACCGAATTTTGGAAAGGTAGTGTGACTATGCACAGTACTCACATGAAAGGTAGAACCGAAACTTGTTTTGATAGAACCGTTAAACCCATGATTGTGATTGAATGTTATTTGATCAATCGCATAGTTCTTGAAAGTCAGTTGAACCAATTCTAAACTTGTTTGGAAGTGTGGAAAATCAGTTTCAAGGTTGTAAGTGTGAAAGAGAACTTACAAAGTACATATGTCGACATAGTTTGAACACGTGCTATGAATGTTTATTTAATTGTACAAAGTTATTCCTTAATAGCTAAGGGAAGAGAATCCCAGGATCGAAACATAAATAAGTTAAGCATCTTTTAATTAAGGTAATTAACTTCATTTTTTGGAAAATAAGAATTAGTAATGTGCATTTACTAATTAGAGATTTTCTGAGAGATTTCGATCATTATTTTTGGACAGAGCATTTCCAGGAATTATGGAAACCGAAGTTGTGCTTTAATGAATATCTTGAGAATATTTTCGGTTTTTGGAAATTTCTTGGTTTCCAAACTTCCTTGTCTAAAAATACTTGAAGTTTACCTTTCTAGCAAACTAATCCTTCGTAAAAACAAGATTCCTCTTTGTTGTGTTGTTACTGGTGTAGCCGCCTATTCGGAGAGGAGAGTAACCTAATTAGGAGAAATATCTTACGGCCGCTCATCTTAAAGTCTTCTTTGGGATTGAGAAGCTCTAGCGTGTACCATCGGTGGGAAACTAGATAATTGCGGTTTATCTTTTGTTTTCATTGATTTGATTGACTAACGGTGGTTGAAATTTGATTGCACCTAGTTTGTTTATGCTTGAAAATTGTCTCTTCTGATATAAAATTCACTCAAACTGATATAAGGTCCCTCACTTGGGACTTGACATCAATGCCTCAACCATCTTACAAGATTATCTTCATAATCGTTTTCCAGAACCTAATGATATCCAACAAGAGTCTCAAATGTTAGAAACCCATCCTCTGATTGATGTGGTTAACCCATGCAATAATACCAAGATTGATTTTGTTTTCCCACCAAATAGTTTTCTTCCAATTGTGGGAACGTATAGATTTCAAATGTGTCACTTATTAAGTTCTGAGACTAAGCCTAAGTACTTTAGGTTAATGGAATCGACACATTTTCCTAAGAATGACCACTACTCTCACTGTGGTCAACTATGTAAGTCATATCTGATTGACTTAGAGGATCCGCAATTATTTAGGTTATTACTTCGTGATTCTAAGTTCGTATTTGAGTTTTTACAGACTCTAAGACCTAGTGATTCGGATCCCATATATGAAGAAACGCAGCCAATGAAAATATTCTATCAAGATCCTTTCATAGAACCTGAACCTGAACCACAATGGGACATAGGTATCTTCATCAGGAAACTAGATAAGGGTATGCAGTACATGTTCACTTTCTTGGGTTATTGTAGTTTCCTTTGGTCAGCTCTATTTAGTTTTGAAGACCCACAGTTATTTCGACTGTTACTTTATGGTTCGAGTTGAATAATCCTTTCCTAAGTCTGGCTGAAGACTTTAAACTTAGCACTTCTTGGGAGGTAACCCAATCTCACGCAACACGGTAATATCCTTCCTTAACTCTTTTACTTCAAATAGTAACCGTTTCTCCTTGTTCATGTTTTTAATTTTATCTTTAGAACATTGAGGACAATGTTAGATTTAAGTTTGGGGGTATTGGGAGAAACTTTTTAGTTGCGCAATAAATAAACTCCAGAGCCTAGAAATTTATGCGTATTTAGGATAGCACTAACCAATCTAAGTGGATGGAAACATTTTTGTTTTAGGAGTTGAGGAACCAATCTGACTAGATGGAAACATCTATAGAGTCTATTCATAAAAGCACAGAGCTCAGGTGTTAGAAATAACATGATAGTTTCGCCATATCTTGTCGAGTCCTTTTCACTTTCTATTTTTAGTTTTCTTTTATTTCAAGTGATTTGGTGGGGCACACGATTCAAGTTGTTACCTTTGCTAGGGTGAAATAGAGTGACTGAGTTACCTTTTCAAAAAAAAAAAAAAAATTATTATTAGACCGGACCAGTTAGACCAATCGGAATAAGTATTAACACTTGGATAGCAATATGCGTGTGTTCTCCCTGTTTCCGTCGCCTAAGCAAGCGTGGAATGCAGGACCCGTGGGAACTATCGTGTAATCTGCTGACAAGAAGCATGCGCTTGGATCCAAAAGATCTATTCATGCCGTTAAGTTTAAAAAAAAATGATTATTGTTATGTGTAGTCAACTGCTGGTTCCCTTGTATTTGCCAGTTTGTTGATCTAGATTTAAGTTATTGACCACTGGTTCCCTTGTATATGCCAGTGTGTTAATATTAGTCAGACCGGTATCTCAGTCATTTAGGTTAGGTTCATCTTGGCAGAGGCCTTCAGACAGATATGGGAAACACCGTTCGCTTTTCAACCATCTACATTTTTCTTTTTCCATCTTCTTAATCTTTTCATGTGATTAGTCTGACTCCGAGTGTGATGTCCATCGTGAAACTATCTTAGTAGAGCTATGTCACTTATATGAATTTTAGTATGCTTGAGTGCAAACTCGTATACAGAAATTGGAATTTCGCGTCAGGGTACTTCCTCCTGTAATTAATAAGTATGCCAACCAAGGAGGTTCTTTAGTGCTTTCCAAGATTTTTCGTAGATAGCTAGGGACTGGAGTATTGGTTTTTGTGGGTACACCTCTGATAAACCCACCCGAGATTAACTCGGTCACTTTTCAAGAATAAATTTTGCTCGAGGACTAGCAAATAATAAGTTTGGGGGTATTTGATAGACACATTTTTGTGTCTAATTTGTCCTCAATGTCCGTATTGTTGGCACTCGATTTTGTACTAATTTTGTTATTTTATGTATTTGTAGGTATTTTTTGGAAATAAATATTTTAAGAAAATTCGGCTCGAAAAGTTGATTTTGGCACCCGGAGGACAAGTGTTATTCGGACTCTCGCTTTTGGATAAGGGGCGACCACTGGATAAGGGGCGACCTTCTTTCAAAATTCAAAATTTGTTTTGGCGGGAAAATTCTTTCCTTTACTGGCAGATTTTCAATTCGACATTTGAAGGTGTTTTAACGAGATTAAAGAGCTGAGACTTAATGGGTATATGTGATATGAGTATATGAAGATATTATGGTGGTTGGGATCGATCAAATTTGTCCAGAAAATCAATTCCCAATCAAAACAGAGAAAAGAATATCGTCTCATTTTTGGAAAGAAAATCACGTAAAAGATGTTGCATGTTTGTGTAGTTAAGCCCAGATATTCTCCTAGGATGCGTATCAATCAGTTTATGAAGATTTCCAAGACAATTAACGTACACAGAGGAAGAAATAAGAAATTATTCTCAAAATATTTTTCTTCATTGTGAAGATTTTTGAGGAGTTATGGCGAGATTCAATGAGGCTTAGGTGTATAAATAGGTTGCTACTATCACAGGGAAGGGCTGTCGAGAGTTGGGAGTCGAAAGGAGGGCCAGAGGAGCAGAAATCAGAGTTTTCAGAACTCTGTTGCTGCTGCTGCTGCTGCCCGTGAAGAACAAGGAATCGGCCACGGTTCCTTCATCCATTTGCAACTGTTTCTTCAACGTCTGCAACGTTTATCTTCATCGCAACAGTTTCTTCATCATTTTGCATCATAGCAAGAGAAGTAAACCACAGCATTTAATTTTCCGTCACCATTTGTTTCTCTGTAACAGTCCAACATCGTCTTCGCAACAGGAACTGCTGTTGCGATTTCTCTGTTGCATTGTTTACTTAATTGTAATCAACTTTGGAGCAATAATAAAACATTTTGAGATTATGATTAATATGAGGAGCTAAACCCAACATTGGGACGACGGAGGGAGTCTATTTTCGTCATTGTGGTAAATTTAATTTATTCTTTTTATGACTTTTGCACTGATTAAAAATTGAAAAATGATTTTAATTAATTAGTTATCATTTTATTTGATGCGGCATGCTTGCTTAAATGTTTGATGTCCCATGCTTACGATTTATAACTAATATTCTGAGAATCTATTTTGGCAAAATAAGAGTTCATATATTTATGTTTTGAGCAGTAATTGTTAAGAATAAATAAAATATACCACATGCATGAAGAATTGGCCAAGTCCTTAGTCCCAATACCTCTCGAACATCTTGTGACAAATTTGTACATATATTTTCGTTTTAAAATCTATTCAAGTCCGAGCAACGAACTTTTACTTACCTCTTGAAAAATACTATAACATTATTATTGAAGACGAAGAAGATATTGAAGATTTCTTATTTGTGGGTTCATAATCTTTGGTGTGAACAATACTTGTTTCGGTAAACGAAGATCCAATTAATAATCGGTTTATCCTTGTGATAGATTGGATTGATTAATTGAGTAGATCGGCATCAACACAATTCTTTGGATTAATAGTGTTGTTGGCTTAATCTTAAACGATTACTTCGGTAATTGAACATAAGATAGATCGAAGGACCTGACGAAGGAGTTTATGTTAAGATAAACAGAAGAGCCTTTGTCCGACTCATATCACTTGGTTGAATAGAGTTGATACCAAACATATTTGTTGTTCCTTTACTGTTTGGAATGCGAACCAAAGGAATTGTTCCAAGTACGTGACTTATTCATAGGTCGGAGGCGTGGGAATACAGACGGAACTAGGTGAACTATAGGTTTAGTTGCTTGGTCTCAACTATACGAAGTTAGGTGTAATTTTGTGTAGCGGCTTAATCCTGAGAATATTCAATTCTGGACAAGGTCCCGGGGTTTTTCTGCATTTGCGGTTTCCTCGTTAACAAAATCTTGCTGTGTCATTTACTTTATATTTCCGCTTTATAATTTTTTTATTATAATTAAAGTAAATTACACAAACGTTAGTTCCTATTTACTTGATAAATGAATCCTATTGTGTTTGGTTAAGTCCGAACCTTTTTATCAAGTAACATACTTCGTTGTTGTATTTTCTCGATCTCGTATCCATAGACGATCACACGAGGTATGAACCGATTAGTTGTATTGTCTCGACTCAATCCATAGACAATCACTTTTGGAGAAAGGATTTATAGGTAGGAAAAGTTTTAGCTTGAGGTATATATGGGTACCCTCGCCTTATCACTTAACTAAGTTGAAGGGCATTTAAGTAATTTAATCTAAATAAAGGGTAACCTAGTAATTTCATCATGGTTAGGACACCCTCATATAAATCATTTAGTGTGCCTAAAGAATAGAATCCTATTATTGGGGCTTAAATCCAATAGGAATTTGGGGGCTTAATATGCTTTGGGTAGCCAAAATATGGATAGGGGGAGATCTTAAGTGATTCAAAAGTCATATTTACCCCTCCCTAACAAATCAATTTTAAAATAAAACCTTATATAATCAAAACCTAATCCTAATTCAAAACTAAAAATCAAAACCCTTTCATTTTCTCTCTTCTTCTTCTTCTTCTTCTCAAAAACACTCTCCAAAACCTAATAATATCTCCTTCTCTTCTCCATTAATTTTTGAAGCAGCTCAACGTGATTCGATTCTTAAGTTGATTTTCAAGATGGCAGCAAGATCAAGAGTGACAGGATCCGGCCGATTGTACCCTGATTCTGAAACAGGGAAAGTTATTGATGTTCCTTTTAATGGAGATTTGGTGAACCAATCTGTTCAAACACCTGAGAATCCTCCACAAATGACTCCTACTAGGTAAGAATCGAAAAACCCACCCGTTATTTTACCATTATATTGAAAGAATAAGTTCGATTGATGATTTTAAGGTTTTCAAAAACGGTTTTCTGAAGCGTTTACGGCTAGGATATCATATCGTCCTGGCCATAATATATACCTAAAGGTTGGGACATCAAGAACTCCCAGCCATTAACGTCTTATGCGGTTAGGAAAATTAGAGATCCCAACCATGAAATATTTGTACGGATGGGACTTTCCCAACTGTAAGTTGGCATGTGTTTGCTAGAAAAAAATTGGGTGATGATTGTTTTTGGCTGGGAATTTCCTCACCATAACCGAAATTTCGTAACTGTTATTTATATTTCCTAGTCGATACTATGTTTACGGTTAGGTGGTGTCACACTTCCCGGACTCAATTGTGTCAAACGGATGGGTCGTCTGCATGTTTCTTAGCCGAGACTATGTTTACGGTTAGGAAGTCTGCATGTCTCACATTTCCCAGCCGATATTATTTAATATGGATGGGTCGCCTGTTGGTTCCTAACCATAACTGTATAACTCCGAGTGAATTGGTCCTATCTTCAGATATGTTGTTCACCATTTTTAGGAACCCTGAAAACGATAAAAAACCCCAGGAACTACCAATGTGTGATATTGCTACGATGATGGTACGTATGCTAAGTATATGATTCTCTTTTTGTATACGTTTCTCAAATTATGTACCACTATTGATTGAAGGATGTGAAAATACGTCAAGCGAGCTAAGTAGATGGTCAAGGGACTGATCCGTAATATTGAGAAGGTTTTATATTTGGATTGCGACCAACAAAATACACTGTTTCTCAGGTTTCAGGAGTCACATAATCCAACGAAGGATGATCTATATATTAACGACGAGGATGATTGGATGAGTGGTTCCCAAATTCCCCACTGTTCTTCATCATCTTTTGAGGATGTTCCTTTTAGAGCACTGCTCGGTCGAAGTCACAAGGGTTGCTATCTCAAGCTTCTTTGTCAATGTTAGTGATCAAAACTATAAGTCTTGATTTCTAGTCTACTTATAGTGATGTCTCGGACTAGGATAGATTGTGTAGTTGAGCATTAGACTTCACTGCGTTCATCAATTGAAGACGAAGAACTACTAAGGAGAGCTTGTGGAACTTCATCAACAAAAGGTCTGTGGAAACTAAGACTCTTCTATCAGTTGGAAAGTCTATTTCTACTCTATCTCCTATATTGATTATGCAGATTTGAGATTTCAAGCTGAGTTTAACTCGCTTACATATTTCTCGAAATATGTGTTAGTAAGCTTTCGCTTCAACCAAGTTCATCTTATATTCTTGATAAAAGTCAAAAGATGATCATGTGAAAATCGCCGAGTAACATCTTACATGGTTTGTGTGATACAATCATTTGGTGTAGACTTGGAATGTTTCGTTATGATTATTTCCATAACTTGAAAATTGCTTTGATGTTAATAGTGTGTAAAAACGGCTATTGTCCTCTAAGAAAGTTTCAATGATTGAAATAGAGTTTAGAACACTTCACCAACATTGGATTATATACACGTTATGCACTCTTGCATATATGTGATCCATGTCCGGGAACCATAGTATGCATACCCGTATGCGCACCTGTTGTTTTGAGAAGTCTGAGAACCTAAGTACGCGTATCCGTACGCATACTGGCGTAAGGTTCATGTCCGGAAAGTTCTGCTTGGTTTGGAGGTATGCGTACCCATTCGCATACTTGCGAAAACCAAACTTGGTCCGGCAATTCAAGAATGCGTACCCGTTTGCATACTTGAGTGGTTAAAGTTCTAAAATCGGTTGTGACATGAACAAATACATTTATATAATAAGGAATGCATTCTTTGCAAACCTTAGATATAATGTTCATGAATTGATTCGAGTGAATCAAACCGATTTTGCTTCAAATGTGTTCTTGTATACCTCTGTGAGAATATAGCAATTGAACAACTCTTTAACTAGTTTCATTTGAGTCATTTGAACTAGTTATGGTTAAGATGAATAAGGTTGATATGAGAGTGTTCATATAGCTAACCCCGGTTACCTACTGTTGAGCCAACATGGTGTACAGGTTTAAGTACGGTTACATAAACCTAAATGAGGGTACATTTCATTTGTATATAAAAAGATAAGTTCGATCTAACGGTTAAAAGATATTAGCTTGAATCTAATCAGGTTTTCATCTAACAGTGAATATTGAATACTTTGTTACCAAGGTAACATTGATTGCAAACCCTGATTTGAAAACTATATAAGGGAGTATTCTAGCAACTGGTAAACCTAATCTCCATATCTCCTGTGTTATACTAGTTGCGACTAGAGTCGATTCTCCTTTAATCTTAGGTTTTTGACAAAACCCTGTAGGTTAACTGTTAGAGCATTGCTCGGTCGAACTCGCATGCGTTTCTATCTCAAGCATGTTCATCAATGTTAGTGATCAAAATATAAGTATTGATTTCTAGTCTATTATAACTAATTCTCGGACTAGGATAGAAAGTGTAGTTGAGCTCAAGGACTTCATGGAGATTCATCATACAAGTAGAAGAACTACTCAAGGAACCGGTGGAATTTCTCGAAAAAAAGGTATGTGAAGACTTGAACTTATCTATCTCTCAAAAGTCTATCTACTATATCTCCTACTCTTTGAGACAAGAAGTCGTATGCTATATATATAGACTTTGATTATACATATTTGGTATTTTGAGCCGAGTATACCTCGGCTATCTATATCTCGAAATATGAGTTGGTAAGCTTTTCGCTTTAACCAAGTTTATCTTTACCATGTGAAGAAAGTCATGATATGTTTCAATCATATTGAAAATTTCTTTGACGAGAAATGGCGTAAAACTATATAAAGTCCTCTAAGAATGTTTCAATGATTGAAATGAAAGTTTAGATTACATAACCAATGGTGGACTCAAGCATTGTTGTGGAAACACATTTATGTATAAGTCCTATTCCTTGAACCAAAGTTTGCGAACTTTGTTGATCAAGAGAACCGGAAGAATGGCGTGAGCCAAGTCCGCGAACTCAGTCCGCGAACTGCCGAAGTTCTCAAACCCGAGAATTTCTGTTGGAGTTGACAAACTATTTGCGTGAAACTAAGTCCGCGAACCCAGTCCGCGAACTGACGAAGTTCTCATACCCGAGAATTTCTGATGGAGTTTGTAAACTCTTCCTGGTAACTTAAGTCCGCGAACCTAGTCTGTGAACTTGAGAAGGTTATATATCTGAAGATGATTTCTGAACTTAAACTTAAAAAGACTAAGGAATGCAGTTTGCAAACCGTGTCTATAAAAGTTCATGAACCGATTCAAGTAAATCAAATCATCTTTTCTTCAATTTTTTCTTGTGTAGTACATGAGATTTCCTTGCAATTGAACAACTCTCTAACTAGTTCATTTGAAATCATTTGAAGTAGTTATGGTGAAGAAGAACACGGTTGATATGGAATGCTCATATGGCTAACATTTTGGTTAGCTATTGTTGAACCAACAAGTGCATACGTTTGGGTACGGTTAACAAACCTAGAAGCGTGCATTGTCAAGTGTGTGTAACAAGCTAAGTTTTCGATCTAACGGTTGAGAAATATTAGCTTGAATCTAAATCAGGTTTTCATCTAACGGTGGATACTGATTGATTTGTTACCAAGGTAACTTAACTGCAAACCCTGAATTGAAAGATTATATAAGGGGAATTCTAGTATCTATGCAAAACTATTCCCCACACCTCACGTGTGAAACTAGTTTGCATACTAGAGTCGGTTCTCCTTTAACATTTGTTTTTCTTCTTCTAAAACCAGGTTAACGACTGAAAGACTTCATTGGGATTGTGAAGCCAGACCGATACTACTTTTATCATAGTTGTGTGATCTGATCTTGCATCTTCTATCGTACGAGTACAATCAGATTGATTGGATTGAGATTGATATCTCCGATAAGAAAAATATGAAAAGTAATCACAAACATCTTCGTCTCATTCTTTGTGATTCCGCAACATCTTGTTTCGCTACCATACGATTAAGATTGTTGTGAGGTGATTGATAACTCTAGGCTGTTCTTCGGGAATATAAGACTGGATTATCAATTGGTTCCTTTTCACCTTTATTATTATCAAAAGACGGAACAAAACCTTTTATGGTTTATCTGTGGGAGACAGATTGATCCTTTGATAGACTTGTATGTGTGAGACAGATTTGTTTAATGTCAAGTCTTCGACTTTGGGTCGTAGCAACTCTTAGTTGTGGGTGAGATCATCTAAGGGAATCAAGTGCGCAGTATCCTGCTGGGATCAGAGGCGTATGGAGTACAACTGTACCTTGGATCAGTGGGAGACTGATTGGGGTTCAACTACAGTACAGTCTGAAGTTAGCTTGGAGTATGCTTGTGTCTGTAACGGCTTAATACAGTGTGTGTTCAATCTGGACTAGGTCCCGGGGTTTTTCTGCATTTGCGGTTTCCTCGTTAACAAAATTTATGGTGTTTGTGTTATTTCTATTTCCGCATTATATTTGTTTATATAATTGAAATAATACAGGTTGTGCGTTTGAATCAATCAATTGGAAATCCGACCTTTGGTTGTTGATTGATATTGATTGATCCTTCGATATTGGTCTTTGTTACCATCCAAGTTATTCCTTGTATTTGATTTGAACTCGCAGTTCTTGCTTGAGTAAATCAAATCAAGAAGAGAGATATAAACTCGTTGATATAATTTTAATTGATTGAGTCTTGTTGATTATATTAAAAGTATATTCGAGTCTGTCCATACAGATTGCTAAGCGAAATATTGGGTGGTGTTGTTAGACCCCCACTTTTTCAATTGGTATCAGAGAAGGCAAACACGTTTAAGACCTTACAAGTCTGTGTTTGCAGCGATTTGACTCTATGGACATAGGTGTTATCTCTATTAACGTACCACCAGTCTTCAATGGCTTTAATTACATATGGTGGAAAATTTCTATGCGAGCTTTTTTTCAAGCGCGTGATTTTCAATCATGGGTATATGTTGTTAATGGCTATGATGCTCCCATTGTGGCAGTTGGAGATGTAAACGTTCCCAAGAATATGGTGAATATAGTCCTGCCGAGATACTTGATACAAAGCAAAATTCCGACGGTTTGAACGCCATCGTACATGCCATTACCCAAAATCTTCAGCACCATGTGTCAAATTGCACTAGGTCTAAAGATGCTTGGGATATGTTAGAAACCGTATTTGATGGTAACTCCAGTGAAAAGGAAGCTAGGCTTCAAAACCTTAATTCTGATTGGGAGAACCTTCGTATGGCAGAAGAAGATACAATTTGATGAGTTTAATCACAGAGTGTCTGAAATTGTTAATGCATCTTTTGCATTGGGTAAGACTATTCCTGAAAAAGACATTGTGATGAAAATTTTCAGATCACTGCCATCTAGATACGATTCTAAGAAGCATGCCATCGTTGAGGGAAATAACCTTGATAATCTTTCCAGAAATACTTTGGTTGGAAAGTTAAAGATCTTTGATCATGAGCATACATCCAAAATCGGAAAGGATGTTGCCTTCAGAGCAAAAAAAAACACTAAATTACTTGATAAAAGTAAAAGTGTTTATGTCTCTAAGGATGATCAGTCAGAGGGTGATTTTTCAGATGAAGATCTTGACAAATCAGTCTCCTTGATCACAAGACAGTTTAGGGATCTTCTATTGAAGAGAAGTAAACGGTTTTCAAGAGACAAACCCAGGTCATCAGATAAACCTCACAATCGCGTTTCTCCTAGAAATAGGGATGCTAACGAGGCTGATGACAAGGATATGCCACAATGCTTTAAGTGTAAAAGTTTTGGTCATTTTGTAAACGAGTGCCCAAATCGTATAAAATACACTGGGAACAAAGGTCTTGCTTTAACACTAGATGAGATGTCTGAGATCTATGATTCTAATGAAGATAAGAAATCAAGCGTTGGTCTTCTATGTGAAACATTGATTTTGATAACTGTAGCAATACATATATCAAACTTAATGGTTTCGGTGAAGAAGAGAATCCAATCAAGATGGAAGAATCAATTGACCCATCCTTTGGAAACTCTGTCTGTAATATTTCAGGATCTACTATGTGTCTAGCTGCTTTCCCACCACAGATACCTGAATATTATCCAAGATTGACGTGCTCATTTTGTTCTCAGAGAGGTCATGAACTATCAAGATGTTACAAGTACAAACATCAAGTGAGGCACGCCAACAAACTTCAACGAAGAGAAAATCGATTGGCAAGGAAGCTTAAACTTGCTCAGAAGACTGCTGAGGTATGTAAGATTTTATCTTCGTCTAAGAGGTTGGTTTCCAAAGACAAAATGAGGCCATTAGAAAAGAAGGTATGGTAAAATCGCTTTGATATACAGAAGTCAGAGGATTCCTCTCAAGAGGAAAATGGTGGACAAATTTTCGTTCACCACAGCATAAATTGATTGTGTTGATTGGTAAATCTTGTCTCATGTGCATGTTCAAAAGAGATAATATTGTGTACCGCTCAGGCTTTAGGAAAAAAAAAATTCTTAGGTTTTTTTTTCTTGTCTATCAAATAAAGGGTTATTGTCGACAATTCAACTCTACACATAGCTATTATTTTTCATCTTCTTGTTCTCTTTTAGGTTTATTGGTTTAAATTCTAAAAACTATTTAGAACATGATGCTTTTGCAGTATTAATCTTTATGATTTTTTGTATTGCAATTTGTTATGGGATATTTGTGTTTACAACCGTGAACTATGTTTGTCCCATACTTTGTCAAAAGTAAAGTCGTTCGTGATCGGTATTCACGTATTGATAAAAGAATGAATGGACTTTTGACAAATACAAAAGTTAAGCCTATATTGTCAAATATTTGATGGAAGATAGGTTAAAATCTTTTGTTTTCAAGGATTATGTCTATTAAATATCGTTATGCAAATAGTGGTGGAAAATAGAATGAATCCTTATGTATTCCGCAGTATTGATCATCCCTGATCCATATTTTATGTATTACTGTGAGGCTCTGTAATGTATCTTATGTTGAGCATTATAAAACCAAGTTGATTTTTTATCTTAGTTGTTGTTCCGTGAGATATTTTATGTCGAGCATATTGAACTAAATTAATCATCTTGTTTGGTTATTTAGTTATTGCTCCGTAAGTTTTCTTATGTCGAGCAAAAAAAATGATAATTAAATTGATTAATTTTGTGATTAGTTTGGTTGTGTATTCCAATTAGATTAATTATGGGTTCTCTTGTAATTAATCTAGTTGAGTATTTTCGTGTCTCCATAAGTTCTCTTATGTTGAGAATAATCAACTGAATTGATCACTTTTTGTGTTTAATTTGATTGTGTATTCCGATTAAATTAATCATGGGTTTACTTGTGATTAATTTGATTAAGTTTTTGGAAATAGGAAATCATTCTCATGGTTTTTTGTGTCCAATAAAAAATTATTTCTTTTCTTTCGAAATTAAGGTCGCTCTTGTTGTTCATTCGGGAATGACATCAAATGGGGGAGAGTTCTTTTGAACTTGTGCTTAATGGTCATATCTTGAGGGATGTGCAGCTGTGGAATTTTAGAGGGGTTATCTTGTATCTTTAAACTCCTTGATGAATTCATTTAGCTTCAGCTTTATCATTGCATCTAAATTAGTTGGTATGTATTTTTTTCTTTTTGTCATGAAATGTCTCTCTCAGAAATTTCATTATGATCCCGTTCTTGTATGTTTTCCAATTTTATTGACAAAAAGGGGGGGAATTAATATGTAGTTCACACTAAAAATACATATGGTTTTCGGATCATTGTGTAAGGGGGAGTGGTTTCCATGTGAGATGGAGTATTGACTAAGGGGGAGTGATACATATCACCATAGTATTATTGTTGAAGTTATGATACAATTGAACTTTAATGCTGTGTAATAATACTATGACACTGTATAATAATGATCGAGAACTATAGATCATTGTTATAGCTATGGATCTTCAACAGCGGTGATGCTAAACTTACAACCTTTGGGATCATTGGAGTACTTGGAAGTGACGAAGATTTCGAGGAATGTAGAAGATTAGACATGTGTAATAGGAGCTACTAAAGTTTCTTTATCTTTTTTGTATTCCATATGTATTGATAGTTTTGTCACTAAAATTGACAAAGGGGGAGATTTTTAGAGCATTGCTCGGTCGAACTCGCATGAGTTGCTATCTCAAGCATGTTTGTCAATGTTAGTGATCAAAACTATAAGTCTTGATTTCTAGTCTATTATAGCTAAGTCTCGGATTAGGATAGAAAATGTAGTTGAGCTCAAGGAATTCATGGCGATTCATCATACAAGTAGAAGAACTACTCAAGGAACCGGTGGAACTTCTCGACAAAAAGGTACGTGAAGACTTGAACTTATCTATCACTCAAAATTCTATCTACTCTATCTCCTACTCTTTGAGACAAGAAGTCGTATGCTATATATATAGACTTTGATTATACACATTTGGTATTTCGAGCCGAGTATACCTCGCCTATCTATATCTCGAAATATGAGTTGGTAAGCTTTTCGCTTTAACCAAGTTTATCTTTACCATGTGACGAAAGTCATGATATGTTTCAATCATCTTGAAAATTGCTTTGACGAGAAATGGTGTAACAACTGTATAACGTCCTCTAAGAATGTTTCAATGATTGAAATGAGAGTTTAGATTACATAACCAATGGTGGACGTAAGCATTGTTTTGGAAACACATTTATGTATAAGTCATATTCCTTGAACCAAAGTTTCAGAACTTTGTTGATCAAGAGAACCGGAAGAATGGCGTGAGCCAAGTCCGCGAACTGCCGAAGTTCTCAAACCCGAGAATTTCTGTTGGAGTTGACAAACTATTTGCGTGAAACTAAGTCCGCGAACCGGCGAAGTTCTCATACCCTAGAATTTCTGCTGGAGTTTGTAAACTCTGCCCGGTAACTTAAGTCCGCGAACCTAGTCTGCGAACTTGAGAAGGTTATATATCTGAAGATGATTTCTGAACTTAAACTTAAAAATACTAAGGATTGCAGTTTGCAAACCGTGGCTATAAAAGTTCATGAATCGATTCAAGTGAATCAAATCATCTTTGCTTCAATTGTGTCTTGTGTAGTACATGAGATTTCCTTGCACTTGAACAACTCTCTAACTAGTTCATTTGAAATCATTTGAACTAGTTATGGTGAAGAAGAACATGGTTGATATGGAATGCTCATATGGCTAACCTTTTGGTTAACTATTGTTGAACCAACAAGTGCATACATTTGGGTATGGTTAACAAACCTAGAAGCGTACATTGTCAAGTGTGTGTAACAAGCTAAGTTTTCGATCTAACGGTTGAGAAATATTAGCTTGAATCTAAATCAGGTTTTCATCTAACGGTGGATATTGATTGCTTTGTTACCAAGGTAACTTAATAGCAAACCCTGAATTGAAAGACTATATAAGGGGAACTCTAGTATCTGTGCAAAATTAATCCCCACACCTCACGGTGACACTAGTTTGCATACTAGATTCGGTTCTCCTTTAACCTTTGGTTTTCTTCTTCTAAAACCATTTTAACGACTTAAAGACTTCATTGGGATTTTGAAGCCAGACCGATACTACTTTTATCATAGTTGTGTGATCTGATCTTAAATCTTCTATCGTACTAGTACAATCAGATTGATTGGCTTGAGATTGATATCTTCGATAGGCAAGATATAAAAAGTAATCACAAACATCTTCGTCTCATTCCTTGTGATTCCGCAACATCTTGTTTCGCTACCATACGATTAAGATTGTTGTGAGGTGATTGATAACTCTAGGTTGTTCTTCGGGAATATAAGACCGGATTATCAATTGGTTTCCGTTCACCCTGATTATAATCAAAAGACGGAACAAAATCTTTTAGGGTTTATCTGTGGGAGACAGATTGATCCTTTGATAGACTTGTCTGTGTGAGACAGATTTGTTTATTGTCAAGTCTTCGACTTTGGGTCGTAGAAACTCTTAGTTGTGGGTGAGATCAGTTAAGGGAATCAAGTGCATAGTATCCTGCATGGATCATAGGCGTAGGGAGTACAACTGTACCTTGGATCAGTGGGAGACTGATTGGGGCTCAACTATAGTCAAGTCTGAAGTTAGCTTGGAGTAGGCTAGTGTCTGTTGCGGCTTAATACAGTGTGTGTTCAATCTGGACTAGGTCCCGGGGTTTTTCTGCATTTTCGGTTTCCTCGTTAAAAAAAATTATGGTGTATGTGTTATTTCTATTTCCGCATTATATTTGTTTATATAATTGAAATAATACAGGTTGTGCGTTTGAATCAATAAATTGGAAATCCGACCTTTGGTTGTTGATTGATATTGATTGATCCTTGGATATTGGTCTTTGGTACCATCCAAGTTATTCCTTGTATTTGATTTGAACTCGCAGTTCTTGCTTGATTAAATCAAATCAATAAGAGAGATATAAACTCGTTGATATACTTTTAATTGATTGAGTCTTGTTGATTCTCTTAAAAGTATATTCGAGTTTGTCCATACAGATTGCTAACCGAAATATTGGGTGGTGTTGTTAGACCCCCACTTTTTCATTAACAACTTGAAGACTTCATTGGGATTGTGAAACCAGACCCAACTATTTTCTCTGTAGTTGCGTGTTCTGATCTTGCCATGTTCTATCGTATTGAGTACTATCTTCTATAAGATTTGCTCGAGATTGATCTCCCATAGGCAAGATAAAAATAAGTCGCAAACATCTTCGTCTCGTCGTTTGTGATTCCACAATATCTTGTTTTGCTACCATACGATTAAGATTATTGTGAGTTAACTGATAATACTAGGCTGTTCTTCGAGAATATAAGTCTGGTTTATCAATTGGTTCCTGTGCACCTTGATTTATCAAAAGACGGAACAAAACTCGTAGGTAATCCGTGGGAGACAGATTTATCTATTCCAATAGACTTTTCTGTGTGAGACAGATTTGTTTATTAAGTCCTCGACTTTGGGTCGTAGCAACTCTTGGTTGTGGGTGAGATCATCTAAGGGAATCAAGTGCGTAGAATCCTGCTGGGGTTTAGAGACGTAAGGAGCTCAACTATACCTTGATCAGTGTGAGATTGATTAGGGCTCAACTATATTCCAGTTCGAAGTTCATTGGTAGTAGGCTAGTGTCTGTAGCGGCTTAATACAGTGTGGTGTTCAAAGCTGGACTAGGTCCCGGGGTTTTTCTGCATTTGCGGTTTTCCTCGTTAACAAAATTCTGGTGTTGTGTTATTTCTTTTCCGCATTATATTTTATTATATAATTGAAATATCAAAAGTTGTGCGTTGAATCGATCAATTGGTAATTACAAACTTTGGTTGTTGATTGAAATTGATTGATCCTTGAACATTGGTGTTTGGTACCGTTCAAGTTATTTCTCTTATGTTCAATCGGGCTCGCAAATTCCTATTTGCTGATTGCAGATTGAATTATGAGATAGAGATATAAACTCTTTGATATAATTTTCTATAGATTGAGTCTGACTGTCTAGTTGATTCTCTGGAAAGTATATTGGAGTTTGTCGATTCAGATTTCCAAACGAAATATTGGGTGTGGGTGTTATACCCCCGCTTTTTCAGTTCCCAAGATTGTTG
This sequence comes from Papaver somniferum, assembly GCF_003573695.1. Lineage (NCBI taxonomy): Eukaryota > Viridiplantae > Streptophyta > Magnoliopsida > Ranunculales > Papaveraceae > Papaver > Papaver somniferum. The sequence continues at coordinate 124,746,122 of NC_039365.1, forward strand.
GTCGTAGCAGATGATTGTTTTATGTACTTGGTTAAGTCATTTCATCTTTTCATTATGCAGACTTACCTTTAGTATGTTTAGGTTATGGATTTGGGTGATTTCGTTTGTTTTAAGTAATGGGATATTAATTTACCTTGAATAAATGGATACTAGTGTTTTAATTTATCAGATTCTTGTTTAAGTATAATTGAGTGAAATCTGATACTGACAATCTAGGGTAACTTACAACTAGGATTACCAGCCGTCATATGTCTTACGGCTAGAATTACCAACCGTAAATTTGTTTTACGGGTAGAATTACCAGCCATAAATCTGACAGTACCCAGAAACACGGGTAGGATTTCTAGCCGTAATTTTATTCACGGTTAGGTCTTTCAGCCGTAATTCTGCGAAAAGCTTATTTACATGTTCATTGGGTCATTACGGTTAGGTCGTGTCGGCGTACAACCTAGCCGTAATCACCTCTAAATAACCATTATCTTTGGTTTTGTAAACATATAATAAGAGTAAATTAGATTGTTCATTTATAATGAGTGATTCAAAATACAAAAGTTCACACCATATTCTTATCATATTATCATTTTAATCACCACCCTTTAAAAAACATTGTTATCATATTATCACTAACCTTCACACCACATTTACTCATAGTCATCCTCATCGGAAGTCATTAATAGACAAGGGTCATCCCTCTACAATTGTAATGCCTCCCACAATTGAAATCTTTATTTGAACCTAGTACACCAACCCAATGATATTTCCTTGTCACCACCGTCTCCCTCCTTAGTGGAGGTAATGGTCATTATTCTTTGAATTGGAGGCCGATATAACGGTTCATGTTCACAAACCCCATGACGACTATCCTTGGTGATTCTTCTTCGGTAAAAATACGTCTTGTTGGTGCGTATGTAACACTATGTGCATAGGAGATGGAGAGAATAACGCAATGGAATGATTTGGAGAGTAGATAGACACATATTGGCATTCTCATCCAATATTCACTTGTCAATCTAGTGTTTCCCCTTAAAAACCGTTCAAATTCTTGGAACTTCTCATTTAGCACCGCCTTTGTTTCATCTCTTTTGAATCTCATCATTGGCTTGTAGAAATCGGGGAAACCGCGTAATTCAAGCAAACATTTTTCCCTTACATAAGTAATTTGGTCTACATTCCAATATGTTGCATCCTCAAAGGGTCCAAGTTGATCTACGAACACATGGTAACCACAATTTCCGTCGCCCTCAACATCGTCGGTGGACTTGACGTACTCATGAATAAAATGTGGTAAAAAGTCCATGTACTTTTTGTATATTGTATACGTAGGTCGGATGTAATTACCTTCCTCATCTATAGGGGGTGATATCATCGGATCTATGTCTATACGTCTCTTTCTCACCACCAATAAATATTTGTGGGATGATTTGCGATGGTTCGACCAGAGGTGCTTTTCCTTTGATATCATTACCTCGGCTTCTCGCTAATTACTTAATACCAACTACACCACCAACTTTTCTTTGGACTGTACTAACTTCTTTTGTTGTTGAACCTTGTTGGGATGGAACACCCGGGTCTTTAGTTTTGACTCCACTATTAACTTTTCTTTTTGAACCTTCTTTGGATGCATCAACCACCTTCTTCTTGGGGCCTTTTACCTTCATTTCACTAGCTCGGATTGGTCCGCATTTTTCTATTTCCTTTCGTTTATGTTTGTTTATAGACGTATCTTTCGACTCGTTGTACAACTCGTTCAACTTCTCAAAACCCGAAAGATCTCTTTGTAATGAAGGAGTCAATTGTGGACCCTCTTGAACCTTTCTCTTATCTTATGCCCTTTCCTTTTTCTTTGTTATTTTGTTCGAAGGCCTACCTTTGCCTTTCCCCTTGGTAGGTTCAAAAATATCTTCTCTAGTGAATGGACGGTTGAATTTCCGCAATTCATACAACCAAAGTTGTCTTTGCGCCTGTAGTAAAGAAGAATACTTCTCAAAAAGTTCCTTGTGTGCAAAACACGTCCTCAAGACCTTGATTTGGTAATGAATCGCTAAATGATAGTTGTTTCCAAAATGGATATATATCTTCCATCGGAATCATCCTTGTGTGATAATTGGCTACCGCATGCCTACATGGGAGGCCCAAATCCGACACGATGGGACAATTACATCTCAATCCCATTGGAAAATTAGTTTCCTCCCAAGCCTCCACTTTCGTCATAATTTTTAGGATTTCCTATTGAGAAACGTATAAACTTATTCCCCGAAGCCAAGGGCTATCCATGTAATCGACAAGCTTTCTAGATCAACTCTTTTCAAAATCCCCTTTAATTCTATCGAGATCACGCTTGAAATACTCGACGATATCTTCAACAACAACAACAACAAATCCACCTTCACAACCATTTAACATACTTTTGAACTGATAGTGAGACCACTCCACTGTGCTTGTGGCTTGATTGTCATAATATCTATAACTGTTTACCCATGCACTAACAAACTTTTCTTTGTGGGGATCCAATAACTCGTTCTTCAAATATGTTATAACATCCGGGTAGGTTAACCATTTTTCCAATACAAAACGCTCCCTTAGGAAATAAAATTCTTCTGTGAGCGAACATATTAGTTGTTCCCAATCACCTTGAAAATTCGCCCATTTCACCTCGGCTATTTTGTCATTCATCTTAAACTTATCTTTCTCTTCTTGTTGTTTCTCCAACGGTAGTTTTTTAATCCTCTCCGTAAAGGTCTTCTTTGATGGCCAAATAACCCTATTGAAATTAGTTTGCACATTGTTCCACAGTTAAACCGATGCAACTCAGTCAGATAAAATGAGTCAGACAGAAAGGAACTAAGTCAGGCTGAATCTGTTGAGTCAGACATGCACAAGGTTCAGGCCTGATTCATAAGCACAAGACAAAGATTCTACCGCACCTGTAAGTCTAACCATAGTTCTATTTCACCAGCCTGATTATATCATTTGATCGTTACACAAACTATTCATTCAAATAGAATTCAATAATTCAATACAACTGAAATTTAAGCCTACCTGCAATTGCATCTTTAAGCTTTCACTAGATAGGTTCAACTCAAAACATTCATCTAACCTTTACTTTTATGGCTCAGTCACATAACATCTCATTCAACTTCTTCAGTCATATAACTTATTATATTAGATCATTATCTGTTCTAATTCATTACATAAACATTACCACCATCTCTAATTATCAATATTCTTTCATCTGCAACTCTCATTTGCTAAGATCAACTCCTAACACCTGTCATTTCATATACACAGACTCATTACCATCTCAAGCCACCACCTGCAAGACTATCTCCTCTCACTGGAATATTTTATCTATTTCTCTTCACAAGTTCCATTAGTTATAATTACACCCCAGATCAACAGTCACACAAGCAGACCATAACCACTGCATAAAGTCTTAAAGTTATGTGAAACTCCTAGATCAAAATTCAATCCATTCTACTCTCATCCATGTACTGCAACACCACCTAACCTATAACACCAACACCCAACCAATCATTTCACCAATACCATCCCCTTGTTCAATTCACTACAAACCAACACAGCTTCCTGTAACTAACATTTATACCAATTCTAAAACCCAAATTCTGCTCCATCCCTAACACGTACAAATCTTTATAAATCAACATAAACCTAAACTACCACCATACACAGCTCCATACCATACCCAATTTATGTCATAACTTCATAAATTATCACATAAACCCAACAATGAACAAATCCACTAAATTGAATTAAGAAAACAATTACCTTTGATTTATCTGGCTCAGGCAATTGAGATCAAACCCTTTTTATCAGATAATTCAGCTAACCGTCTTCACAACCCTCATTAACAGCATCAATTCTCAATTAAACTCCAAATATTCATTAAAACAGATCCAACCCTAACTACCAATTTCAAGCTGTTCTTCAATCTCAAACTCTAGTTCAGGTAAAACCCATCTCTAATTCCATCGTATTCATCATTAGTTGAATCTTTAAACAATTTACAGAAACCCTAATTTCTCAATTTCCCAATTAAAGTTCTTCTTACTAACTCAATCCTCAAATTAAAATCATAAACTTCTTCTTTACCTCAATCTATTCAAAACCCATTCAATAATTTCTCCTTAATCGTCTCAAATCACATCTTCACTGAATTCAGAAACTCTTTTCATCAACTCTAAATCAGCTACCCTAATCAACACCACCACCAACAGTCACTGCATAATCCATCTCCTCTTTAATCATCTCCTAATCACTGATTTATTTTCTCAACCATCACTCGGCTGAAGAACAGAGGAAATACAGAGAAGAGAAGAGAAGAATGAAGAAGAAGAAAGAGAAAGAAGAAGAGGAAAATAACTTTCTCTTTCGGTTGGTTTAGAGATAAGTCCGACCAGGATTTCTAAATCCACCCGACAAAAAGATAAGGGCATCCAAGGCGGCTAAACTACAAAAAGAGCAATTTGCCCTTCTCACCATTCCGATGATTTCTTCTTCGTCCGGTATCCGAATGACACGCTCGAGAAGTTCATCTTGCATAACTTTTCGAGATCTATCCAGTGGTACTAGTTTTGTATCTAGATCGTTGTTATATTAATTCTTATTAATTAGAATATATATTAACTAATCGAGTCAGTAGCGGCTTAAACGTTTCTTGATCATCACTAGATCGTCTCTTAACTAGTCTAATAGCGTTGACGAGCTTCAAGGTCCTTACATTCTCGCCACCTTATTCATTTTCTTCCTCGAAAATCAATCCATCCTTCTGGTCTTCAAAAACTCCCCACCTCATTGAGAAATAATATCTCTCGACTAAATGAAAGTACTGCTCATATTTACAAACGCGCAAACGCGCGAAAACTAACTCATTTCAAATGAGTTCAAAACAACAAGAAATGAAACACACACCTATATGGTTTTCTACAACTAAAATTTGCAGCTCTAGGTTCAAAAGGCTATATTCTAATTTTAAGTACATTAGAAGATACTTTATAATAAAGTTTTTCTACCATATTTAGGATCTATAAAATATACTCATCTCAATATTTTTCTAATATTGGATTGTCGACGCGATCATAATCTTTAGACTAATTACTGTGTAATCTCTATCAACTATTATATTATAATACAATTGACTTATCCTATAAATTTATGTTCCAATAAACAAGTATGTCCAAGTTCTTTGCGCTAATATTTATAGTCTGACATTTAGTAATAAGATGTAGTTTCATGTTTGTTATATATTTATCAATATAACTAATCCAAATTTGATTTCACTTCAATTTATAATATTTAATATTTTAACTTTATTTTTATCCCATATATAAATTTTTCCAAATATTATCTGTTGAAAGTTTGCTATCAACTTAATTACTCGAAATACAATAATCAACTGTGTTATTATTCTCATCATTCTTGCTAATGTCGTTATTCATTTGTTGATTGGCCAGATGGTACACTAAGTCTTAATCTTTAAGTACGATTCTAGATTCATGTAAAGGTTACTATAATTAATTTTATTTGCTCTTGCTGAATCAGCATACAGTGTATATTATATCTTTTTAAGTATTGATGTTGAAATTTGATATGATTTACATTTGAGTCTGTATAAAATTGTAATGTATCTTGATAGTCTTTATATTTCTCTATTAATATAAAGTATCCTATTAATATACATATTTATTTTCTTTCAAGTCTTTTTGTATACAAGCATCCAAATACTATTATTATTTCTTTTTCATACGTATTTGTTTAATTTTAATAATTTACTAAATCAGTTATTAAACTAAAGATAATTTGGGTATTCAACTATGAAATTTAGTCTTTCTATTGTATACAATATATCCGCATGTTCTTAAGTTTTAACCTAAAAAATCTTATATTAACTATCTGATAACTACTTCAAATGCAAAAGAAAGTATTTCTAATTTTATTATTTAATTTAAAAAATATGACTGTAGACACTTACTAATAGTTTTGCGTAACTACTTGATCCTAATTATTACTTTTATCGTTATATATTACTAATAAGGTTTTAATTAGATAAAGTTCAATACAAGTTTTAATATTACTTTTGTTATGATTATTAGTGATCTTATTATCATTTAATATTGTTAACATTAATGATCAAACTATCATTTTAACTACTCTTAAAAAATTTATTGAGTGCACAAAAATCTTGTAAATAATTTAACTAGTCTTAGAACTTAACTTCATATTTACTTTTATATATTAATGATTCTAGTTATGGGAGGAGGTACTCTATTAGTTTCTAAGTAAGATTTGGGATATATTGATTAACTAATAGAAGCAAGTCTTCCTAATATGAACGGTAATCCATGCTTGTAGTTGAGTTGTCCAGGTTAGCAAGACCTGGCGATGGTTTCCTACGAACAAAGACAACACAAATACACCAGAATTACAAACTATTCCCCAGTGCTGAATTATTTAGGCGTTAAATAACTGAGACTAATTAATCTCTAATTCCCTATTGAAATTTTCTAACTTACACTAAAATTGGTTTCAGCCTACAATTTATACTTCATAAATATATACACACAAAACAAGAAGCAATCAGGCGTTCAACATGTTGGAAAAATCAATCAATCAATCAATCAATTCATCTTTGAGTTACTGATTGTTTTTAGTGAATTAAATTTTATCTCACAACCCAACCCAGTTCTAAACTAACCTAGTTCATTAAATGGCACTGGATAATCCTATTCTCGCCCATGAAAGATCTAATAATGAGCTCTGATATCAAGTTTGTAGCTCCCCAAAAGCTAACAGTTGACTAATCCAAAAGATTAAATATAAAATGAGGCACTAAGGATTTAAATCATCTATTTAAGAAATAATTCAGAATTTCTAAAACAAAGATTAACCCAAATCTAAACCCGCTCTGAAATAAATATAAGAACTCCTCTCAAGTGATACATATTCAATAGTGTTGATTTACAAGTAGAATATAAACACAAAATAAATATAGCGGAAGCTAACTAGCTCCTCGAAGCTTTCTTGGCCACGTGCACATCTTGATCTGTCTCTGAAACTGAAAGTGGCAATGGGTGAGCACATCATCCCTGACGGGTGCCCAATGGCAATAACATTTTACTTTTAAGTAAACATCGACATGATTTGGAAAAAAAATACATGTTTTCCCAAACATTAAAAGACATCCAACTCACTGAATTAAACAATCATGTATGTGGAACTAACTCCTTCTTTTATCTATGTGGTGACATTTACACACCGTAATATTAGTGACAATTACACACCTAGATAGTCTGTGGGTGACTGTACACACCCGTAATATTAGTGAAAATTACACACCTAGATAATTTTAGTGACAATTACACACCAAAATATGCATAAAATATAAATGAAGGAGCGTATACTATATACCACAAATGAGAATCTTCATTTCCCAACAATTCATAATGACAAGCTAAACAATACAGGTCCTTCCCAAACCATGGAAAGATTAAAAGAAATAACAAAACTTCCAGAAAATAAAACAAACAATGGGAAAGATTAAAAGAACCAACATAACCGTCAGAATTTAAATTAAACAATGCATGGAAAGCGCAACCAGACGATGCATGAGTTTAATAAACCTAAACTTTCGTAAAAGAAAAGAACAACGGTCACAAAAAAGTTAAATGTAAATTCCCACCTCTTTGGATGACAAGCCACGCCTACCTCGAGATCCACGATCCACCGGTTCATCCTTTGAATCGATCGTTGTTAATAAAGACTAACTGCTAATCACACAAGAACTCTAAGAATCTAGCCAAAATGACTCGCACAAGAATCATATAAGTCTATCTAATGATTCTAAGCCCATTTATGGTTCTATACCTTTTTCTTATCTAACTTTAACATAGCTAAGCATTACTAATTGAATTGAGTTGGTTCTATAGTCCATTAAATAAGTCTTATGACTATCTACAACCTTGTAGAAGAAACTAAAATCTAATTCGGACCATAAGTGGTCCAATTCATTAAACTAAGTATACATGGTACTACGCCCAAGTCTATTAAACCGTCCCGTTAATCCAAGGCCCAATTCATCAGGGTCAACTAACGGTCAAACGGGTCAAGCGAACAGTCAACGTCAAGTCAAAATCCAGGGTCAATGGTCAAGTCCCGGTCAACATGTCAAGGATAAGTCAACTTGTCAAGGTTAGGTCTGGTATTGGCTCACTGAGCCGGTTCTGAGTTAAACCGATTCAACTCAGTCAGATAAACTGAGTCAGACAGAAAGAAACTAAGTTAGACTGAATATGTCCAGTCAGACAGGCACAAGTTTCAGGCCTGAAGCCAAAGATTCTACCACACCTGCAACTCTAAGCCTAGTTCTATTTCACCAACCTGATTATATCATTTGATCGTTACACAAACTGTTCATTCAAATAGAATTCAATAATTTAATACAACTGAAATTTAACCCTACATGCAATTGCAGCTTTAAGCTTTCACTAGAGAGGTTCAACTCAACACATTCATCTAACCTTCATTCCTATGGCTCAGTCACATAACATTTCATTCAACTTCTTCAGTCATATAACTTATCATATTGGATCATTATCAGTTCTAATTCATTAGATAAACATTACCACCATCTCTAATTATCACTACTCTTTCATCTGCGACTCTCATTTGCTGAGATCAACTTCTAACACCTGCCATTCCATATACACAGACTCATTACCATCTCAAGCCACCACCTGATCAATCTCATACCACCTGCAAGACTCTCACTAGAATACTATATCTATTTCTCTTCACAAGTTCCATTAGTTATAACTACACCCCAGATCAACACAGTCACACAAGCAGACCATAACCATTGCATAAAGTCTTAAAGTTATGTGAAACTCCTAGATCAAAATTCAATCCATTCTACTCTCAGCCAAGTACTGCAACATCAACTAACCTATAACAGCAACACCCAACCAATCATCTACCAATACCATCCCCTTGTTCAGTTCACTACAAACCAACACAGCTTCCTGTAACTAACATTTATACCGATTCTAAAACCCAAATTCTACTTCATCCCTAACACGTACAAATCTCTATAAATCAACATAAACCTAAACTACCACCATACGCATCTCCATGCCATACCCAATTCAAGTCATAACTTCATAAATTATCACATAAACCCAACAATGAACAAATCCACTAAACTGAATTAAGAAAACAATTAACTTAGATTTATCTGACTCAGGCAATTGAGATCAAATCCTCTTTATCACTTGATTCAGCTAACCATCTCCACAACTCTCATTAACAACATCAATTCTCAATTAAACCCTAAATCTTCATTAAAAAAGATCCAACCCTAACTACCAGATTCAGGCTGTTCTTCAATCTCAAACTCTAGTTCAGGTAAAACCCATCTCTAATTCCATCGTATTCATCATTCGTTGAACCTCTAAACAATTTACATGAACCCTAATTTCTCAATTTCCAAATTTAAGTTCTTCTTACTAACTAAATCCTCAAATTAACATCATAAACTTCTTCTTTACCTCAAGCTATTCAAAACCCATTCATTAATTTCTCCTTAATCGTCTCAAATCACATCTTCACTGAATTCAGAAACTCTTTTCATCAACTCTGAATTAGCTACCCTAATAAACACCACCACCAACAGTCACTGCATAATCCATCTCCTCTTTAATCATCTCCTAATCATTGATTTATTTTCTCAACCATCACTCGGCTAAAGAACAGAGGAAATACAGAGAATAGAAGAGAATAAGGAAGAAGAAGAAAGAGAAAGAAGAAGAGAAAAATAATTTTCTCTTTCGGTTAGTTTAGAGATAAGGCCGACAAGGATTTATAAAGGCACCCGAACAAAAGATAAGGGGAGCCAAGGCGGCTAAACTACAAAAAGACCAATTTGCGCTTCTCACAATTCCGATGAGTTCTTCTTCGTCCGGTATCCGAATGACACGCTCGAGTAATCCATCTTTCATGACTTTTCGAGATCTATCCAGTGGTACTAGCTTCGTATCTAGATCGTTGTTAGATTAATTTCTATTAATTAGAATTCATATTCACTAATCGAGTCATTAGCGGCTTAAACGTCTCTTGATCATCACTAGATCGTCTCTTAACTGGTCTAATATATTTGACGAGCTTGAGGGTCCTTACACGTGCAATCCATAAAAATAATTTGATGAAATCATCTTGTTAATTATACACATTCCGTACTCACGATGAAAAGATATTCCACTTCCTTTTCTTCATTCGTGTCATAAGCGGTAGAGTACTTTGCCTCCTCAAACAAAAACAATAATTGTTGCATAAGCAATCTCTCTTGCCATGTATCATTTCTAAATTTTTCTCTTTCGTTATAGATAGTTTCCAATGAGGATGAGTTTTGGGGGTTTAACACCTTCACTCCACTAAGAATATCAATAGGTATTGTGCGTCTTTTACTCAACATGTGTACTAACTCATTTTCTAAGGGGTTGAGCCTTGCCGAATAAGGATTGTTGATCAAACTCTCTGGAATAGGATGATTATGATAACCCGAGACGACTTTCACCATAAACCACACCTTCTTATCATTGTTATATTTAAATTGAAGCTTAAAAGGGCATCAGCATTTCTTCGTATTATAACGTCCCTTCTTCCTTGTAGTTTTTGGTTTATACCCACTATCCTTTTTCCAATGGCTCTTATACTTTCCACTACACTCACAAACCATTTGAAAGGTGGTGGATGTAACTTGTTTATTCTGGACTATGATTCACATATTTTTCAACCCTTGTTATCGAGCCCACTTCTTTGCATCTTCCTATCTTTCCACTCATAGTTGTTTGCATAGTGAGCACTTGTGTCCTCAGAAACTTGCACAGGTGGGGGTTGATCTTCCATAACTACCTCTTGGTATTCTACCGGAATGTACGATACAATCTATAATAAAATGAAATATGTCACATCATTTGTCACAAAAGAAATTTAAACACACAGAAACGGCTGGGTCGAAAGGGAATATCCAGCCGTCATTGAGTATACGACTTGATAGAAAATCAAATTTCCATCCGTCATAGACTATACGGTTGGGTCGACCAGTGATATTTCAGCCGTCATAATATACACGGCTGAGTCGACTAGTGATATTCCGAACCATAAAAAGTTTATGTCCAGGAATTGCAGGCCGTTAATTGGCCTGTAAATGGAAGTGCCGTATTACGGCCTAGAAAACGAGCCGTAAAAATATATACGATTGGGTAACCCAGCCGGCGCCGACAGCATCAAATAACATTTAATATTTTCGGCCAGGAAACCTAACCGCTGCCGACAGTATTAAATGCTTCCATGCACGTAGAAAAAACCTGGCCGTAATTTTTCATTTACGGTCAGGAATATTCATCGACCCATCCGTCAAAGTTTGGTAACGGCTGGGAGTTCATCAATAATGACCCGTAAAACAGAATAACGACCAGGAGTTCATGTGCTCCAAGCCGTTATTTGACCCTGCGGCTGGAAACTTAGGGTTTTTAGAAGGAAAAAATCGAAACTTTTTGCAACTCTGAGTTTAAAAACTGAAAATAGAGTTAGAATAGAGGTATATATGGTAATCTTGAGCATTTGTTTCTTCAATTTCTTCTTCTTCTTGGGTTGGTCATTCGAAATCATAATAAGGTTCATAACGGTTATTTTGAGTTTGAGAAAAAATTTCATGATTTTATGAAAAATCAGAAAATAACAGATCGTTATTGAAGGGTATTAATATGTTACTGTATTTTGAAGACGCGGGTTCACCTGCATCAAAAATCTTTCTTGAATCACTCATTTCCAATGTTATCCCCAATTTTCTTCCCTCTGATTTTTTTTTTGGTTTTGATTTTCATCTTCATCACTTAACTTAAAGAAATTAATTAGTCTTAATTGATTAGCTAATCATGATTAGTGATGTTAATCAAATTTATGATCTCAAATCAAATGGGGGTCATATTAGTCATTCTATTTGGATAGGGGTGTTCACTATTACTATTTGGTGACCCTATATAGCCACCAAAAAACCAAGTCTTTTTAAGCCCCAATAATAGGATTCAAAAAATAAAAAATGAGTATGCTCAAAAAAAGATTCATATACTAGGTTTATTTTTGTATTTAGCCCACTAAATATAAATATTTTTTCCCAAATTGCTTCAAGCCCATGCAAATTTGTATTAGTTGATTGAAACTGAATAGTAAAAACTACTGTCACATATTTTAGTTTCTCATCACCCTTAAACCCACGGGCGTAAAAACTCATGCATGCACCATTATTTGAGGAAAAATTTCCCACAAACCCATATTTATTAAAATTAATTTTTTCGCTTCTTATTCTTCCTTCGTCATCTATTTTTTTTTTCCTGATTTCCTTTTTCCGAGAGAACAAGGTGAATTCCGTCGAGGATCATACTTGTGTGCACATATTTCATCATCAAACACGTGTATATAGGAACATACGTGAAGAGCATGCGGACAAAGTCATCAAAGCATGATGACATGTGCCCACAACCAAGATGCCCATCCCGCCGACGTTGGATCGTTGCCCGAGCAAATCTAAGGGCAGAAGTTAAAGGATGTTCCGGTAACACGCTGTACTGCGGAGCACCAAATAACTCCCAAAGAGTTACTTTGTCTCATCCCCAAAAGAATCCAAGATCAACGATGGAGAGAAGATGTACTGACATAGACGCGACAGAGGCAGAGAACACTTGCCTGACACGAGCAGGCGCCTCAACTACCCGCATTAAACACTCTGAGCAGCATACGTGTCGATCAACCCGTGGAAAGAACGAGGATGACTCTGCGTGATGAAGTTACAAACGAATACCTCTGCGTGATGGACACAAAACACAAGAAGATAAGGTTCCAACGGCCTTCAGAGACGGGTCCCACACTCTAACCCTATAAATACCCCCTCTCCACCAAGAGTAAAGGGAGGGAAAAGGGGGGGAAGGAGAGAGAGAAAAGATTGTAAGTGTAAGTTAGTCCTTTACAATAGATAGACCAATGTAAACTACAAAGTCACTCGACTATCTTTGTAACCATCAAGTACATAGTGAAACAACAACCCCGTGGATGTAGGCCTTAGTGCTGAACCACGTAAATCCCGGTCTCATTTACACTTCAGCACTTTATTTTTGTCTAACGCTTCATGAGTTTTACTTTTATGCTTCGTTTTCTTTATCTTCCCTTGCGTAAACGCCACTCGCAGTATTCTTAGATGAGGCTATGATAAACCCGAAGGTTTTGAGCCAAGGAATCAATGTCATTGTATTATCAGCACGAGTTGGTACCTAGAGTTTGAATATTGTTTGTGAACATATAGATGCCTACGTGATTTACGTGTTCACAATTTGGCGCTAGAAACAGGGACTTCGTCCCGGTAAAACATTTATCTTATCCTGTGATTTCATAATTAAATTAGCGTAAGATTTCTCTGCTTCATTATCTTTAACAGTATTTATCTTTTATTAACTTTGCCATGTTCAAAAACGCACCCGTTGTCTTCGGTACTACCGACAGTATCGTCGTTTACTGGTTAAAAGATTTATTACTTAGATCCACGGATCTACATTTTTCTAGATCTCGTACGGACCTATCTTTCCGTTGGGCTTTCGTAAGTTTTCAAAGGATTTACGTGCAGTTTTAAAAGGGGTTTTCTCGCGTTTCCTCATACTTTCAATGAATCCGCACTTTTAATAAGAATTTAATCCATATACTTTTAACTCATGTTTGAATCAACTGGGATACCCTAAGAGTTCTTTGTGGCCCTCGGGCAGTTTCTCCCTGTCGTGGAATTAGGAATTTTCGCAAACTAACCCGATCCGCACGGACATTTCTGTTTCCCGCTGTTTGAAATTCCCTTGTGCAGAAAGATGCAAGAAGGAGGAAAATCCAGAGCCACGTCGAAGGAAGCACCGAGGACAACCCCGGTCATCACCCGGAGCAAGCAGAAAGGAGACAAAGCCAAAATGACCAGTCAGAGACAGGACACTGCGGAAATCACTTCGCCTATGAATGTTAATTTCGTTGCAGCCGCGGCCCTCAGAGCAGCGGCGACAAAATATAATACGACAGCGGCAGTCCCGAAGACTACGGAAGCCGTGAAAACTCTTGCTACGAATCAATTTCACCAACCAAAAGAAAGGGTGGATGAATCCAGAACGTACCAACCCGCGCACCCGCCAACCTTCGGAATGCCATCAACCAATGAGCTGAATCAAACTGTGCAGGTGGCTCTAACACCGCAGATGGGCACTCCGCCCGATCTGGGAATACAAACAATCGAAGCTGAACCTCCCCCGCCTTTAGTACAAACCATAGAAGAAGGAGGCACGGTGGCCGTAATAGCACGAGCTGGGACTCCCAATCAAGGGTCGAACCAATCAGACCGATTGATGGCCGAACTTGAAGAATTGAAGAAAAGCCAAAAGGTTTACGCGGATGCTGTGGCTTTGTTGGCCAGAGAAAACCAGGATTTAAAAGACCGGATTGCCTTAAGCACAAAGACGAGCCAACAACTCGATGAAGCAAATTCAAAGGCACCCGAACCAAACCGAGACCGAAGAGTCATCGTAGCGGCCAATGGAAACGCGGCCAGAGGAAGTAGCGCATCCGACCCAGATTATAACGATGGAGAGTCAAGCTATCATGAGCAGAGGAATGTAGGGCACCACCGCGCGATGGAAGAGTTGCGTGATGAAATGATGGCAGAGATCATGCAATTAAAAAGTAGACAGGGCGGAGGAAGGTTGGAAGAAGTCATGAGAGAGGCTAACTCCACACCCTTAACTCATCTCCTGGAAAACACACCTATTCCACTCAAATGCCCTGTCCCGACATTCGAATGCTATGACGGATCCAGCGATCCCGCTGCACAGATTCGGTATTATAACCGTGTACTGGCTAGATGGAGCCAGAACGACGCAGTACTCTGTAGATACTTCCCATCGAGTCTGAAGGGATCGGCATTGTCTTGGTTTGATAATCTGCCGCCAAACTCCATCCACTCCTACGACCAACTCGCAGAAAAGTTCTTAAGAACTTACATGTACAACAAGGCTGTTAATACTGGAATGGATAAGCTTTTTTCACTGGCAATCGGATATAAGGAAACCACGAGGGAATACACCAACAGATGGCACAAGGTATGCCAAGCCATAGGAAGTGTGGACCCGGTGGTAAGTATCAACTGCTACAAGTGGGGATTAGACCGAATGAGTCCACTCTTTGTTGAGATTCATGGAAGGGTGCCCAAGACAGAGGGGGATCTTCGAATAATTATTGAAAAACACGCTCGTCTTGAAGAAATCCAGCGTGAAAACCCGAGGGCGTACCCACAGAGAACTCACCGTACAAAATTCCGCAGAACAAACCACTGGAACCAAAAGGAATTGCTCGGTGGAACGACCCACGAAGATAGGAAAGAACGAAGGGACGAAAGGCGAAAAGACGATCGGAAGTTCGAAGATCAAGTTTACACAAAGCTCAATGCTAGCTATGCTCGGATCCTGCGAGAGGTCAAAGGAAGGGAAAATCTGGAATGGCCATGGTCTAAGGGAAAACAACCCCCAAGAACCGAGAAATCCAAAGATTACTGTGAATACCACTGTTTCAACGGGCACCAGACCGAAAAGTAAAAACCTCAAAATAATGATCCAGAAATTGATTGATGCGGGCGAGCTCAAACATTACATACGAAAGGATGTCGCAGAGGATAGATCTAAACGAACCAAGCCAGTCCAACTTCCAGAAGGGAACCGCACAATCAACACCATCTCATGTTCTGAAACCGCAGGGCCCTCACTTACAGCACAGATAGGAAAGAGGTTACGGAAGCAGTTCGAGGACCGATGCGAATTGTATAAGATCGATGGGATAGAGGTGGACGAACATGAAGAGTGGATGGACTCACCTATTATCTTCGATGCTGAAGATATCGACGAAGATATGGAAGACCATAACGACCCCTTGGTCCTCACACTACCCGTGGCTGGATGTAACCTTAAAAAGATCCTCATAGACGGGGGAGCTCAGTGAACGTTCTATTCTACGATGCATTCAAACGAATGAAGCTCCATGAAGAACAGCTAATGACCTCTTATTACACACATCTACGGATTTAATGGAGCACCCACGAAGCCCTTGGGAGACATCGTGTTGCAGGTTGACGCTGGACCCATGAAAGTAGAAACACGGTTCAGCGTAGTGGACGCCCCGTCCCCCTACAATGCCATCATTGGACGAAAATGGTTACATAAACTCAAGGGGTGGCGGCAACGTACTACCAATATCTCAGATTCCCTACACCTGAGGGAGTAATGGAAATCAAGGGAGATCGGGTCTCTGCAAGAGAGTGCCAAGCCACTCAGGATCGCATCAACAACGAACAAGAAAAGCAACACAAAACCCGAAGACTTAAAAATAAAGAAGCTGCGAAAGAGAAGGCCATAGACCAGTTCCTCAAGGAAACTACAGGAAGGGATTTGACCAAAGATGATAATGTCCGGAACACAGAGACAAGTACTTCAGCAGCCAACGCTGGACAGAAACATACCAAGTAGCAATTAAAGAACGCCCCAGTCCTCGGGGATCCGAAGCCGGTTTTCACGCCAGTAGAGCCCGTAAAAGAAATCAACATAGGAACGGAGGAAAACCCGAAGATGATCAAAGTAGGGACCATAATGGACGAAAAGAGAGAAGATTCCCTGACCAAGTTACTTAAAGAATACGCAGATGTATTCGCCTGGAAATTAGGAGATATGCCTGGGATTGACCCAAAAATAATCCAACATGAGCTGCGCATCAAACCAGGCACGCCACCTTTCAGACAGAAAATAAGAAAAGTCGCGCCGGAATATCATAAGGCAGTGGAAAAAGAACTTCGAAAACTACTAGACGCAGGTTTCATCAAGGAGGTCAAGTACCCTACGTGGATCTCCAATATGGTCGTCGTTCCTAAGAAAAATGGGGGGGTTAGGATATGCATCGATTTCACTAACCTCAACAAAGCATGTCCAAAGGATAGCTATCCATTGCCAAGCATAGACCAGCTGGTAGAAGCAGTAGAAGGATATGAAGAACTGTCATTCATGGATGGACATTCTGGCTACAACCAAGTGGCCCTGGCAGAAGAGGATCAGCCACACACAGCGTTCTACACACCACATGGTCTTTATTGCTACACTAGAATGCCTTTCGGACTTCGAAACGCAGGGGAACATACCAAAGAATGGTCGATGCTATTTTCAGGCCATGGATTGGAAGCACCTTAGAAGTCTACGTTGACGATATGCTCGTCAAAAGCAAGCTGCGCAAAGATCACCACAAGGATCTGAGAGACATCTTCGAAGCAATGAGGAAACACCGCATGAAAGTAAATCCAGAGAAATGTACTTTCGGTGTCACCTCAGGGAAATTCCTCGGGTATTTGGTAACAAAAAGGGGCATCGAGGTAGACCCAGTGAAGATTCAGGCCATAGTAGAAATGCCATCCCCAAAGAATTTAAAAGAAGTTCAGAAGCTCAATGGGTCCATAGCAGCCTTGGGCAGATTTATTGCCCGATCTTCGGACAAATGCAGACATTTCTTCAATATTCTCAAAAAAGGGAGCAAGTTTGAATGGACCGCAGAATGCGAAGAAGCCTTCCAAAAAATCAAAGAACACCTAGCTTCGATTCCGATCCTGCAGAAGCCGGATCCTGATGAGGTTTTGGCATTATACATAGCAGCAACCGAAGACGCAGTCAGCGCAGTGTTGGTCAAAACCAATACGAAGATAGAACAACCTATCTATTACGTCAGTAAGACCCTCAATTCTGCGGAAAGGAACTACACAAAGATCGAACAGCTTATCCTAGCATTGGTATGGGCTACTCAAAAGCTGAGAACCTACTTCCTAACTCACTTCGTCCGGGTCCCATGCAAAGCACCACTGGAAGCAGTCCTCAAAAGCGCGGGAAAAGTGGGCAGAATAGCCAAGTGGAACACCCACCTGGACCAATTCAACATCATTCATGAAATTCAACATTCTCGAAAATCCCAAGTTTTGGCGGATTTCTTAGCAGACCTTCCCCTGGACAACGACGATGAGATTAAGGGAATACCAGAAGCCGAGGAAGAAAGCAAGGATCCAATGGATATCCTCGAACCCTCGAGTCAAAGACAATGGGAAGTCTTCGTCGACGGTTCCAAAAATAAGGAAGGAGCAGGAATAGGCATTGTCATCACCACCCCAACCGGAGAAAGGATTGTACAGGCACTCAGGTTAGAATTCAAAGAGCATACCAACAACATCGTCGAATACGAGGCAGTCGTACATGCCCTCCGAATAATAATAGAGATGGGAGTAGCCGACGTAAGACTAACAAGTGATTCACAGCTTGTCATACGGCAAATAGGGCTCGAGTACAACGTGTACGATGACACCCTCTCAGCTTACATGGCCTTGGTCCAAACATTGGCGTCACAAATTCCGAACATCAAGTTCCGGCACTTATGCAGAAGGGATCTCAGGCACGCAGATGCCCTGGCATATATATCATCCATGCTGAAGGACGAAAGCATCGAAGCTATTAAAATAACAAGGGTATACGAGCCTTCGATTACACCTCAATTCTCCTTCGCTACCAATCAAGATACAGTGGAAGAAAATACCGAAGACCAGGTAGGAGAGGACATCCATAACGATTTCGACGAAGAAGATATCCTGTCAAGAGCAAATCAAGACGAAGACTTCAGCAACGAAGATGATTGGAGAACGGTGATCCATGCGTTTCTCGAAAAGGGAAGTTTACCCCGGACCATAAACAGGCTAGGAAAATACTCTCCAAAGCAGGAAGATATGATCTTCGGGATGGGGTCCTGTACAAGAAATCCTTCCTCGGACCGTTACTACGTTGCTTATCTCGAAAAGAGGGGCACCGAATTCTAAATGACATCCATTATGGGGACGCAGGGAATCATAGCGGTATGAGATCACTAGCCGACAAAGCCAAAACGCAAGGATATTACTGGCCCACGATGATACAGGATGCCGCAAGAATGTCCCGACGATGCGAAGAATGTCAGCGTTTCGCCAAAAAGATACACGCGCCAGCAACAATGTTAAATTCTGTAGATAGCCCTGGCCATTCGCAAAATGGGGCATAGATATCGTCGGGCCTTTCATCGAAGGATCAGGGAAAAGACGATTTTTGATAGTAGCCACGGACTACTTCAGTAAATGGGTGGAAGCTAAAGCCTTAGCTAGGATCAGAGACGTGGATGTGTTTACTTTCATATTCCAGAACATCATCTGCAGGTTCGGCATACCAGCAGAAATCGTATCCGATAATGGTAAGCAATTACAAGGGAAAAACATAGACATGCTCTTCGATGCTTTCAAAATAAGGAAGAACAAATCCACCCCTATATACCCTCAAAGCAACGGACAAGCGGAAGCCACCAACAAGACCCTCGCCCTTATCCTCAAAAAACAATTAGACGAACATAAGGGGCGGTGGTGTGAACAGTTACACAATGTGTTATGGGCATACAGGACAACGCGAAGATCTGCCACTGGGGAATCCCCGTTTCTTCTCACTTATGGAGCTGAAGCAGTCATCCCTACAGAGATACTCATGCCAACCACAAAGACCGAAGCGTGGGAGAAAAATCTCACAACAGACATGATGTTAGAGAGATTGGACGACCTAGAAGAAAGAAGGGAAGCAGCATTGCAGAAGATGGAAAATTACCAACGAAGACTTGCAAGGGAGTACAACAAAAAGGTAAAGCTTCGGAATTTTGTAGAGGGGCAGTATGTGTTGAGAACAATCCCACAGTATCAACGAGAGAAGAGATGGGGAAAGTTAGCACCTACGTGGGGAGGACCTTTTATAATACACGATATTGCGGGAAGCGGTTCCTACTACCTTCGTAATCTGAAAGGCGAAGTCCTCCGACATCCTTGGAATGCTAAGTGGCTCAAACCATACTTCCCATAGGGGCAACGCAGCCTTGCAACTGCGTGAAGGGTACCAGAAGAAGAAGGGAGCGTGACCACTCTACATGTTTCTATCTCTGGACGAGGAATTGCAGGCCTCAACCTATCAATCAAACAAGCTTTCTATATATCAACTAAACCTATCGACAATATTGGGGAAAGTAGTTAATCTACAATCTCTCAGGGCTCCCCCGTCAGTGTCCATAAGTGTAAGACCAGGGGGAAGGCACCCAGCAGAAAGAGATACCCAACCAATCTTAAGGCAACGGGTCGACGGAATGGGTGTATGTAAATTTTTTAACCCCATATCCTAGAACGTTGCCTCGGCCCCCACCGTCTGGGAATCCTCTGGCCAAGGGTTCGCCAGCGGGGTGACAGGTCTCAAGCCGATCACGAAGGTACCTCCCTTCGGGATCGCACCCAAACACTTCAAATCCTCTTATATTTTTAGAGTCTTTCATCACAATGACTAAAATAAAACAACAAACTGATATTGCAGGTATATCAAAAAAATGATCCATTTCATAAAGGTTGGTTACAAAAAGCGACAAGGCCATGGATTGTAAATATACACATCCAAAATTTACAAGGAATACACACCAAAATATTCTCTTTTCACCAAAAATTTACAAGGAATCTCAACGGAAGGATAACGATGCTGCGGTCTCTACTTAGAAGAGGCCACCACATCAGCAGGATTGTTCCGAAGAGTTGAAGGGACGCTCCCACCAGACGAGGGTCCCGAAGAGCCAGGCAGGGAAGCAGGCACTGGACGACGTGGATAGCTTTTCACAAGGCCATGCTCGGTCTTAAGGCCAAGCTCAATCTTCTCCAGCATCTTGTTTGTCTCCTCAGCCAATTGACACCGAGCCTTGTGCTTAATAACTATCGTCCGCTGTTGGGCTTGGGATAACAATGAAGACAGACGATTCACTTCTTTAGAAGCTGCACCAACGGCCTCTTCGCGGGACGCCGCCAAACTCTTAAAATGATTAGTCTGTTCTTCCTGCTGCGTTAAGGAAGATTGAGCCTTTTTAAGCTTTTCATTTGCAACGCGGAGTTGTCCCTCGAGCTCTGAAAAAGACAACACAAGGGAGTTAGCACAGTAAAGACACAATCACACTCGATGAAATAGAGTTATACCTTCGACACAAGCCGAAGCCTCTTCATACTCATTAACAACCGCATCTCGCGCTTCATCAAGATGGTCATATTCCGCGGATAATTTCTTATAATCTAGTTGAAGGTTGGTGAGAGTAAATTGACTGGCATCTAATTCTACCTGCTTCATCGAATCCATGTGACGAAGGTGGTCGACCTCTTTGTTTATCTCTGATACCCCCTTTCTCAATCTGTACATACACACTTCAAGATTTCTCTCAGACTCAGCCTGACGAGCTACTTCAGCGCGGGACGCGGCAAGGGCCTTGCTTAGAGCATCGGCTTCGGCACGGGCATTGTCCCTTTCTCTGGCAAGACACATCACACTATCCTTAACTCCTGGAAAAGGGAGGGATCGAGCCTTTTGTAATTCCTCTTCCAGAAGTTGTATCCTAGACTCCAACAAGGAAGTACGCTCATGGGATTCCCGCAAATTCTCACGTGTCCACAACAGTGTACCGTTGAATAAAGCACGGTCATGGTTATACAGATTCTGCATATCAACTATCTGAACATGCCTTGCGTCCCACTTTTTGGCTTCACTTTTAATTTTCTCAACAAGCTCTTTGATACGAGATTTCTGCCGTGCCCTTTCATTGCGGAGCCATATCAGCTCGGGGATGCCACCCACTGAAGATAGCGTGGGGAGACTCAGACAGAACACCCTAAGTAATGAAGGAATTATGACAGATTGCGAGGGAAAAAGAGGAAAAAGAGCCAAACCTGTGAAAGCTGAAACTTGGCCGCGAGTTTTTTCTAACTCGGCGCGAACGACTGCAAGCTCTGAACGAAGACCAGCCTCCGCTTCACCCAGCTTTTCTTTCTCTTTGAGGTTTTTCTTCATCTCTTCAATTTCCACCTCAGCCGCAGATAATTCCTTTTCTCTGTGACGAAGCTTAGCCTCGAGCTTCAGAGATTTCGCTTTGAAGAACTGATACAGCACGTGGTTACAATGCTCACTCCTCATCATCTACACATCAAGATGACAAACATTATTTTACCGAAGAATTCGATCGTCACAAAGAAATATGTACGAAAATTTACCTCCAAGACACGCTTCTGAGGAAAGCCATATTTATACCCGTCGGTTATGGCCATCATATCCGCAACATAAGAAGGAGGCTCAGACACAAGGGTATCTTCGGGAATACTCAAATTTCTTCCCCAGGCCTCAGATACCCGCGCCTTGGAAGACATTTCCATCATACGACGGGTATACGCATCAGAATCCTTTTCACCAGTAATAACCGGGGCGGGATGAGGGACAAATAGCAGATCCTTTTTCTTGAGCCAATCCATTATGGCGTCCTCACCCTCAGATGTCGGCGAATGAGGAAGATCCGCGGCAGGCGAACCAATCACCGACTTCCCCTTTTCTGATACGGCCCCTTCATCACAAATGTCGGCACCAACATGCGCACCATGCTCCTCCTCGCCACCATCCTGAACAGCAGCGTCTTCGTTATCAGCAACCCCGAGCACATCCCAATCGTCATTGGGGGAAAGTAGAGAGAAGTCCTCAGGAAAATCGAGGGCATCGTCGAAGAACTCCCCTGTGGAATACATCCGGTCAAAATAAAACTCTTGAGAAAGGGTGGGGAGAGTATCCGCGGCATCACCAGCAGGGACAGAAATATCACCATTAACACCGCCATCAGCTACCACGGCGTTGTTTATCCCTTCATCACCATCATGACCCGCACGGACCTCTTCTTCGACATTGAGAGGGGAAGTATCAGTACGTTCCTCCCCATCTGTAATCTCCTCATCCTCAGCAAACTCTTCGTTCACCGGACTGGTAACTTCTTCATGAGCCTCAGCCTCACCCATCACAATGGTAGAAGACTGCTTCGACTTAATCTTTTTCTTCTTCGACACCTGAACCAACACCACAAAAAGAGTTATTTTTCCCCGAACAGTTGAATTTCTAAAGAAGGAAAAGCGCAGCTAGAAACCGCATATCTGGGCAGTCGAGGCACTCCTCGGTGGAAGTATAGCACCAGAACCTTCCTCCTCGTCTCCCTCAACGACGTCAAGGGCATAAGGAAAATTCATACCTGAGAAGTTTAAACGCCAGGGACAGAAATCTCCATAACGAGCAGGAGGAGATTCACTTGGCATGCTACTCTCAGTAGGACGCCAACCGCGTGGACCGGGAATCCAACCGTACGCCCAAGGACCAAAAACTTCGATAACGGTAGCGTGCCACTCGTAGTCATGGTCGCGCTTGATCCTCTCGCGTGCCGGAAAAAGTTTCCGCTGACTAGACCCTTCTGTGTCGGGAACATACTTCAGCTTGGCATCGCTGAACTCATTTAACAGACGAGTTTCACCCCGAGGAGCAGCAAGATTCCGAAGGCTAACACTCCACGTCTTACGGTTCCTACTATTGACGTAATCACCGAAGGAGTTATTGAAATTCTCAGGAGTATACCATTCCTTCTCCGCGGGATTGGGAACATAACAAGTCATCGTCGTCTCTCCCTTACTCCGCAGATAGCACTCCCTCAGTGCACGGAGATAATTCCCCGATAGTTGCGATACAGAACGGCTGTGAGTATTGGTGGAAGAGCCTTCACGAATAGCAAGCACATCATAGTAGAAGGAATCACCTGACTTGTATAACGGCAGCATAAGACCAGCTTCGAACGCTCCAACCGTAGTCAACAAATGAAATTCATCGAACTCATACCTTGAGATAAGCTCATAAGTAATATCATCCTCAGGGGCATAGAAATGAACCTCGAAGGCTTGAAGCTCATGCTTTTCCTTGAATATTTCGAGATCAATATGCTTGAACGTTACTTTTTTTCTTGCTGATCGAAACGCTGCGTATCAATGGGGCAGCCTCATCCTCCTCGGCGGGACCTGATGAACCAATGAAAGCCTCGGAAGCCTTTCTCTTCAAAGAAGGATTTTTTGAAGACTCAGCCCTCGGAACACCACCTTTGGTATTCTTCCCTTTAAAAGAACTTATAGGAGGGGGCGGCAGATGACGCTCGGGCTCTACAGAACGTAGAGGAGGAACATCAAAGGCGACAGCACGAGTCGGTGGCTGCGTACTCCTAACATCATCACGAGGATGAGACACCGCGCGATCGACAACTCTTCGAGACCCAGAAGGATTTGTCGAAGGAACCTCTTCCCTAGAAGATGAGGCCTTCGCCCCAGAAGAAACTCGATTTCTACGAACATCATCTTGAGACTCTCTACGCGGAGGAGATCTCGATAGACCAGAACCAGGAGTCTGATAAGGAAGCCGCGGACGGTCAGACATGGCTGCGAAAAGATTAATCATAAACAAGTCAAAAACAAACACAAGGACATCATAAGATCAAAAAATCCACATAAATATCAATCCACACACGATAACGCAGAAACCCTAAAATTAGCATACATGCTCTAAACTCCCTAAATCACTACCCTGAAAGGCTCAAGCAAAACAATGGCCTCCTTGATTTAAGACGAAGAACAGGGGCAAACTAGCATGCAAGCATTAAAATAAGTTCTTCATCACAAACAAGGGACAACAGTAGCAGAAAATTTACAAATCAACATAGCGTAAAACAGTGGAAACAAAGAAAAGAAAAAACATACCAGCAAAAACAGCAGCAGAAAGAACAAATCAGAAATAAAGAGGAGGCAAGTGTGATTAATGCTAAGGCGGAGAGAATTTAAGGACTGAAGAATGAAGACTGACATAGAATTTAAATGAAGACTGACAGAGAATTTAAGGGCTGAAGAACAAGGAATGAAGAGCAAGGAATGAAGACGGAGAGAATGAAATTAATTTTTCTCTCTTCCTTAATATAATCGAAAGAAAGAGGAGGAAGTTAAGAGAGGAATGGGAAACGTGCCCATTAAATGAGCAATTAATGCACGAATAAAGAAACATTCCCAAGTATCTAGGAGAAGTTATTAGGAGAGAGGAAGAATATGTAACGACTATTTTCTTCAATGCTCCCGCTAAACACTCAAGCCCGAAGAAAAGGGGAAAATTGTGTGCACATATTTCATCATCAAACACGTGTATATAGGAACATACGTGGAGAGCATGCGGACAAAGTCATCAAAGCATGATGACATGTGCCCACAACCAAGATGCCCATCCCGCCGACGTTGGATCGTTGCCCGAGCAAATCTAAGGGCAGAAGTTAAAGGATGTTCCGGTAACACGCTGTACTGCGGAGCACCAAATAACTCCCAAAGAGTTACTTTATCTCATCCCCAAAAGAAGCCAAGATCAACGATGGAGAGAAGATGTACTTACATAGACGTGACAGAGGCAGAGAACACTTGCCTGACACGAGCAGGCGCCTCAACTACCCGCATTAAACACTCTGAGCAGCATACGTGTCGATCAACCCGTGGAACGAACGAGGATGACTCTGCGTGATGAAGTTACAAACGAAGACCTCTGCGTGATGGACACAAAACACAAGAAGATAAGGTTCCAACGGCCTTCAGAGATGGGTCCCACACTCTAACCCTATAAATACCCCCTCTCCACCAAGAGTAAAGGGAGGGAAAAAGGGGGGAAGGAGAGAGAGAAAAGATTGTAAGTGTAAGTTAGTCCTTTACAATAGATAGACCAATGTAAACTACAAAGTCACTCGACTATCTTTGTAACCATCAAGTACATAGTGAAACAACAACCCCGTGGATGTAGGCCTTAGTGCTGAACCACGTAAATCCCGGTCTCATTTACACTTCAGCACTTTATTTTTGTCTAACGCTTCATGAGTTTTACTTTTATGCTTCGTTTTCTTTATCTCCCCTTGCGTAAACGCCACTCGCAGTATTCTTAGATGAGGCTATGATAAACCCGAAGGTTTTGAGCCAAGGAATCAATGCCATTGTATTATCAGCACGAGTTGGTACCTAGAGTTTGAATATTGTTTGTGAACATATAGATGCCTACGTGATTTACGTGTTCACAATATTGATTTCGCTAATTGAGAAGATTTTTCAAGAAGATTCAAAGTTATTTCGATTTCTCGTGGTGTTACAGGGAAAAGGAGATGGATATAATTAAGATTTGGTGGAGATCGGTGTTTTTAGATCTGGATTTGAGAAAGGTGGAGATGGGTATTTAAAAGATAGACGAAAATTAATGAAGGTCATGGATTAATTAGAATCTCATATGTGAAATTTTGGATTGTAATTGAGTGGATTGCATTACTTGGTGTTACGGTTACGCTTAGATCCAGACGAAGGAAGAAAGAAGGTCGGTGGTCTGTTGGAGATGAAGAACTCCAATATCTATGCTATTTTTATCCATTTCTCGGTTGGGTTAAGGGTACTGCTAAACGTGTTATGGTGCCTAACACTTTATCTAAGTCTTCGCCGTCGTTTTTGTTTTAAGCCTTGTGAATTTCGATAGTCCATCAAGATTGCGGATATGGCGTTATTTCAGAAGTCTGTCTACCGAAAACCACCAGATGGACTTCATGAGATCTCTAACAATGTTTATGGTATGTTTTCATTTTCATTTTATTTATTTTTTTGGTTAATTTGATATTTGAATCATTTGATGTTTATTGCCAAATTAGATAATGAAATTTGAACGTTTTAGTTAGAAAAATGATTTGTTTAATTCAATGGAAGCTAGCAATGTATACCAAAATCTACTTCATTCTTTTACAATGATATTAGCCTTTCAAAGGTTCACTAAGCTATTGATCTATGAATTAAATTAACATAATCAATTGTTGTACTTGGATAGTAGTACTGTCTATTTGATTAAGCTTTTGATTACTTGATAGAGTGTTCGATCGCTGCTAAAGCTTGGAATGGAGGACTGGGATGAAATTGTGGAAAGTGGCAATGGGAAGAACTAATGATGTTGGGGATTATGGCAAGTGGCAATGGGAAGAACTAATGATGTTGGGGATTATTTAAGGTGTTTACGTTTTATGGAAATGATGTAGTAGTTGAAGTTCTTGATATGTCCAGTATCTTGCTAAGTATTCTAAACTAATAGTAATTGGTTTTTCATTGAACTTACACTTAACACTGGATTATTATGTTCCCAAAAGGATTATGGTTTTTCAATATTAGCCGTCTTAACATGTTATGCATCTACAAAATTTGTTGCATAATATGTTATGCAGTCCCGAAAATGGTAGCGTAACATGTTATGCAGCAACATTTTTGTTAGTATTGAAACCAAAAAAAAAAAAATGGGCTTCATAACTTGTCATGCACCTAAAATAATAGCTGCATAACTTTTTATGCAGTCCAGAGAATGGTTGCATAACACGTTATGTAGCTACTTTTTTGTTAGTATTGAAACCAACTGTTTGAGGGTGAAAACAGTTTCTGCTGATTCTGGTAATTTTGAGTGTGTGGGTGAGAAACGAGTCTAAACCCTAAACAATGTACTGCAAGGGAGTACTTTGATTCGAGATATCAATCTATACAAATCCGGCCTAAACCAAGAAATGGCCGTTCCAGACTTGTTTCGGTCAAAAAGTGAAGGAGAAGGGTTGATCTAGGGAGGGAAGCGAAGAGAGTGTTGAGACCAGAATAGTTGATTCGGGAAGATTAGTTGTTTGACGACTTGTATCAGAAAGTGGAAAGCTAACAGATGGGAAATCTAACAAGCGATTTCTGAGTGTTGTATTCTCCTAACCCCAAAAACTTGTTCTTTGGTAGAAATAGGTGAGCCCTATTTATACAAGTCGCAAGAAAACGTACCTTGATCTCGTAAGAAATGGAAACGATTGAGTAAATGGAACAAAGCGGTAACGGGTAACGCCTGGAATTGATGTTTCCATAATGAAGGAAACGTTTCACCATTACTTCCTGTATTTACTAACCGCCTCACTCTTATGACACTTTCTTGTAACCGGCGTAGTGTACGCCTCACGCAGTAAACCGCCAAACCAATACCCTGATGAGCATCCCCCAGTTTTGTGACATGTTTTGATGTCTCGAGTGTTTTCGTTGAAAACGTGTAGCATGTTGCTATTGTTTGGAAAGTTAAGATTGAGAGGCTTGCTGGTTCCGTGGTGACCTTCGACGGCCGAGATTTTGCATCTTGATCAGAGGAAGGTTAGCCGTTGATTGTGGTTACCTTCCGTTTGGTAGCCAATGGCGTGGCCATGGTGTTGTCATGGCTTGCGCATGCTCTTGGCGTGGCTGATTAGGGTTTGGTGCCGTGAACAAAGAATTGACATAGCTAAGTGTGTTCCTTGGCCAAAGAGTTGGTAGCGTATCCAAGAGATTGCCAAAGTCGTTTGGTGGAAAGCTTGTACGACTGAGATTTGCATCTCAGAAGGAGGGGTGGCCATTGATTGTTGCAACCCTCCATTTGGCGGCCAGCGGCATGGAGGCATGGCCAGCACGGCTCGTGCATGCTCTTGGCGCGTCCCAAATTATGGTTTGGCACAAACCGTGGAACTTTGGTATCGCAGCCAAGAGGTTTCCACAAATCGTTTGTTTTGGTGGCAAGCTTGTACAGCTGAGATTTGCGTCTCACAAGGAGGGGTAGCCGTTGATTGTTGCAACCCTCAGTTTGGCAGCCTGCGGCATGGAGGCATGGCTGGCATGTCTTTGGCATGGTTTAGGCGAGGCCAAAATTAGGGCTTGGCATTGAGCCAAAATTTGCCACGCGTTTGGTGGCGAACTTGGACGGCTGAGATTTGCATCTCAGAAGGAAGGGTGGCCGTTGATTGTTACAACCCTTCGTTTGGCAGCTAGCGGCATGGAGGCATAGCCGGCATGGCTTTGGCATGGTTTAGGCGCGGCCAAGCTAGGATTTTGGCAAAGTTTTAGGCGCTGCAAAAATTAGGGCATAGTTTAGGCGCCGCCAAAATTAGGTCTTGGCATTGGGCCAAAAGTTGCCACGCGTTTGATGGCGAACTTGGACGGCTGAGATTTGCATCTCAGAAGGAAGGATGGGCCGTTGGTTGTTGCAACCCTTCGGTTAGTAGCCAGTGGCATGGAGGCATGGCCAGCATGGCTTTGGTGCGGAGGTATGGCTGGCATGGCATGCCATTGGCACTATGGTGCGGCTGGCATGGTTGGTATGCCTTTGGCGCGGTGATGTGGCTGGCATGGCATGCCATTGGCACAGTGGTGCGGCTTGCATGGTTGGCATGCCTTTGGCGCAGAGATGTGGCTGGCATGGCGTGCCATTGGCACGGTGTTGCGGCTGGCATGGTTGGCATGCCTTTGGCGTGGAGATGTAGCTGGCATGGCATGCCATTGGAACGGCGGTACGGTTGGCATGGTTCGCATGCCTTTGGCGCGGAGATGTGGCTGGCATGGCATGTCATTGGCACGGTGGTGCATCTGGCATGGTTGGCATGCCTTTGGCGCGGAGATGTGGCTGGCATGGCATGTCGTTGTCACGGTGGTACGGCTGACATGGTTGGCATGCCTTTGGCGCGAAGTTGTGGCTGGCATGGTTGGCATGCCTTTAGCGCAGAGATGTGGCTGGAATGGCATGCCATTGGAACGGTGGTGCGACTGGCATGATTGGCATGCCTTTGGCGCGGAGATATGGCTGGCATGGCATGTCATTGGCACGGTGTGTGGTTGGCATGGTTGGCATGCCTTTGGCGGGAGAAGTGGCTGGCATGGCATGCCATTGGCACGGTGGTGC
The DNA here is from genome assembly GCF_003573695.1 of Papaver somniferum. Classification (NCBI taxonomy): domain Eukaryota; kingdom Viridiplantae; phylum Streptophyta; class Magnoliopsida; order Ranunculales; family Papaveraceae; genus Papaver; species Papaver somniferum. The sequence continues at coordinate 124,775,923 of NC_039365.1, forward strand.
GTCTGGCATGGTTGGCATGCCTTTGGCGCGGAGTTGTGGCTGGCATGGCATGCCATTGGCACGGTGGTGGGGCTGGCATGGTTGGCATGCCTTTGGCGCGGAGTTGTGGCTGGCATGGAATGCCATTGGCACGGTGGTGCGGCTGACATGGTTGGCATGCCTTTGGCGGAGATGTGGCTGGCATGGCATGCCATTGGCATGGTGGTGCGGATCGCATGGTTGGCATGCCTTTGGCACGGAGATGTGGCTGGCATGGCATGCCATTGGCACGGTGGTGCGGCTGGCATGGTTGGCATCCCTTTGGCGCGGAGATGCGGTTGGCATGACATGCCATTGGCACGGTGGTGCGGCTGGCATGGTTGGCATGCCTTTGGCGCGGAGTTGTGGCTGGCATGGCATACCATTGGCACCGTTGTGCGGCTGGCATGGTATGCCTTTTGCACAGAGATGTGGCTGGCATGGTATGCCTTTTGCACAGAGATGTGGCTGGCATGTAGTTGGCATGGTGGTGCGGCTGGCATGGTATGCCTTTGGCGCGGAGATGTGGTTGGAATATCGTTGGCACGGTGGTGCAGCTGGCATGGTATGCCTTTGGCGCGGAGATGCGGAAATTAGGGTTTAACATGTCGAAACCCTAATTAGAATATACCATTAGCGCGGTTGGCATGCTTGGATAGTATGCGCGGTTGGCATGTGCGGAGATGATGCCAGTAAATACTGAGGGTTCTGCCGTGGAACATATCATGTGTATAAAAAAAAGGTACCCTGGTAAATTTCTCGTAGACGTATTGAAAGGCTCAATAAATGTGCTAGTGGAGATATTGGTACTCACGGCTTGGTTTCTTTATAGAGTGACGTCACGTCAGGCCTAGGTTTTACGATTTTAACCCTAAGCTAAAAACCACCATCAACACCAACAACAAAAAGGTTGCATAACATGTTATGCACCTACAATAATATCTGCATAACATGTTATGCAGTTGAGAAAATGAATGCATAAAGCATTATGCAACCATATTTTATGTAAGCACTGAATTAAAAAAAATTGATGCATAATCTTTTATGCATCAAAGGAAATGAATGCATAACATGTTATGCATAAATTAATAGATGCATGAACCAAAATATGGTTGCACAACATTTTATGCATCTTTTGTTGTGTCTGCGTAATGTGTTATGCATCGTTTTTGGTGGCTCGTAATGGTTATGTACCAAATTTTTGAAATTTTTTCTTAAAAGAACAATCGCCTCTGATTTTTTCGCAAAAAACTTAATTTTGATATTGTTGTTTGTACTCGTTGTGTATCTCTCTTAAAAAGATTTCCAACGATATAAAATTTGTAAAATTCCAAGGTGCGGATTTTGGATAGGTTATATCCAAGTTGTGTTGCCAATTATACCCCTGATGCATAACCCGTTATGCAGACATTTTTCAAAATTTCGTATAATTATGGGTGTCATAGAACTAAAAATTAATCTTGGACCTGATAATAAGAATATTTTTTTTTTGGGCTTTCCCCTAATTTTCCCAACTGAACAAGCCTACTAGCTTGTATGCGTTGCAGTAGAGTTAACATGGGTGAAAATTTGAGTTAGTCGGCTCTACAGAGAGCTAGAACTTAAATTATTACAAAATTTAAAAGGCTCAACTTAGACCCTTTTTATTTTGTTTAAATCTTTATTTATTTATCCATACAGTATTATGCAAATTCTATCAAAAGAAAAAGAAAGTATTATGCAAATAAGATTATAGTTTCCCCCTGGTTATGCAATTCGTTCCAAAATTAGTCTGCGCCACTCAAATGCCTTGCCGGTCAATGACACTCTAGTTCTACCTAAGGATAAATTCTCCCCTCTCTTGTCTCTTGGCTGGTCTGTATTAATGCTGAAAGGAAGGAACACACACTTTTTTATAACACAATACAACTGTTTTTTCCGAACTATGATTTTGGGTATACTGAAATCTTATTAGACACACTGAATAAAGACAAAAAAGGATGTGAAATAACAAAATCAGAAATTCCCTTAACCAAATTTTTTTTAATGCAAATCTACCATTTACGTATTAGTGTTAGTAATCTGGATTAGTGATTAAAAATTTTGTTTAGTGAATAAGATAATTTTCAGAATTATAAAGGTTTGTTTAGATGAAAAATTTGGGGAAAAAAATCAAAATTTTTATTGAGAAGGAGAAGGAGAAAGTGAAAATTTTTCTTCTTGATTCAATGGAGGATGAGGAGGGTCATTCTTCATTTAAAAAAAACCTAGGAAAATACATATCAACTACAACAATGATACAGAAATGGTTGATTTCTTAGATTAAGAGAATGATTTTACACAAACTCAAACTCAAACTCAAACTCAAGATGATGATTTTTATGAGCCGAATCCAGATGATTAATACATAGATGAGGAACCCAATGCTTCTAACACACATGTACACTTCCATTTTATGTTTAATCTCACTTTTGTATCTTGAAATCGTCAAAAAATTGTATTTTTCATCATGGTTCGGCGAACCAGGACTATATTCGGCCTAAAAATATAAGCCGAACCCACTAAATTGATGAACAGTTCGGCTAGCTGAATTTGTTAACGTTACACGCCGAACCTTCATTTCCAAACTTCCAACCTATTTGCAAGATCCTAGTTCGGCTTAGATTAAAGTCCAATAACAAGCCGAACTTATTCCTGGGAGTTAGGTTCGGTTCTCACTCTAAATATAGTATCACCCGAACTTATATTTTTCCAAGTTCGGCTCATATTCAAAAAATCACATCAGCCGAACATGATACTGATTTTCCATGAAACACTTAAATTCATACACGTTTAGGGTTTAGGCTTTTTATTACATATGTTTTCTATTGTGCAACCTTTTCATAGGATGAACCAAACAAAAAAAGTGGAAATTACTAAAAGTGTTAAGAAAGTGAAGTCTAATGATGGAGAATACCAAGGTCCATATTAAACTCATTAAAATCAATTATATCTTATCTTCAACTTCAAGAGAATGAAAAGACAAACACAACGCAAAAAGAATGAGGTCATTCCGACATCGGACGAAAAAGTTATGGCCAAAACAAGATCGAAAAACTTGAGTGTGCAAAGAGAAGGTTCGGCTGATAACTCAACAACACGAGCTAGCCGAACCTAGAGCCCGCAAATAAATATTTTCGAAGTATTTACAGATAGAGGTTCGGCTTGAAAGTGATCTAATCGAGTCAGCCGAATCTGAAAACCACCTGGGGTAAATTTCACTTCTCAGGTTCCGCCGGGAAGGTTTGCAAGGTATTAGCCGAACCTGACACTGTTCTGGGACGTATTCAACACACATTTTGGGGTTCGGCTAAAAATTGACATTTATGGTTTAGCCAAACTGTTCATAGACACTTTCAGGGTGAAATTTCAAGAACAGTTCGGCTCAAAACTCAACTCAATTATCAGCCAAACCTGCTACTGTAACCGTCAAAAACCCTAAGTTTTTAGCAATTTAACCCATTCAATCCATGAAAAATAACAAATAAAAGATTGGGTTCGTAGGGAATACCTTCTTATCCTCATTTCAATATTTGGAGCTTCAAATGGTTGAATTTCCGATTCAATTTCTGGTTCAGTTATAGTTTTTACACCTTCATCTTCAATTGGTTCTTCTTCTTTAATTCATGGATTGGAAGAGGATTTAGAACACCTGACGTTTGCTTTTTTCTTTGTACGATCCATTATATAGTTCAATTTAACCGATGATCGAATTTTCATGAATCGATAATTAATTACAGTGATGAAAAAAAAATCTGAGAGAAAAGGAAGGTGGTTTGGCTGGAGGAAGAAGAAGAGATATTTAGGATAGTTTATTTTTTGATTTTAAGTTCAAGGGTATATAGGTAATTGAACTACCCAATAAACATCCCTTATAAGGTACCTAGGATGGGAAAACTATTTTGTATGCCTTGAAAGTTTTTGGTATGCCTAAAATCATCGTTCTTTTCTCCATAGGACCATCACGTTTAATACCTTACGTACCACCGAGCCCATATTAATTTGGTCATAATTCAGCTCCTTTCTTTTACTTCTCCACTAAGCCCAAACTACACTTATTAATCCAAAACAATTTCGCCCACCAACAAGTATAGATGTCTCCCACTAATCGAGTAGATGATCAGCTGAGCAACCACCTTTCTTTGTTTGTTGTGAACTTCATTGGTAGGTGAAGTTTCGCTGGAGTCTTCTTCCATAGATTGACGTATCTCCCAAAACAATACAATAACCGTCATAACTAAGACTATTGTGTAAATATATCTAGTGGTGACCCACCATTAATGGCCGATCGAGAACCATCCAGTTTGTGCTGGATGAACTTTGGTTACAATACGAAAGTGCTAGATATTCCCCAGATTGGGTTGCACGGACGTTTCGTTTTTTGAGTCGTGTCCGCGTCCGACTCGCGTTGGACGCTGACACGACGCGTGTCCGACGTGCCAATATGCGCGTTCCCAGCGTGTCTTTTTTGGATGCACCGATGATTTGGGTTTAAAGTTTTTTTTTCATTTTTATTTAAACTCTTTTCTTTATTTTTACTATTATTAACTATATGAAGAAAGACAAACATTTAAATCAATCATTTAAGTCTTTATTAGGGTTTTATAATTGGAAATGACTTCCCATATACCCTTGGTTGGACATGTGTTGTTCTAAGAATGCATTTTGATTGTGTCATGTGTTTAATAGTGATTGATTGCTTGACCTTCGGCGTGTATAAACAAACAATCTCACATTTTTCTTTTGAAATTTATATACTTGTAGCATTATTTTCTAATTTTTAGGATCTAAACGCTTGACTTTGCTGTATAAATACATAATCGTATATATATATAAATATAATATGTATATACATGTCCGCGTCCTGGTTTTTTGAGAATTTTGTAGTGTCCGCGTCGACGTCGTGTCGTATCCGCGTCTACGCGTTCGTGTCTGTGCAACCCAGTCCCCAGATTTATCCCCCATTAGGTGGCATTAATTTCATCTGTTGATTTAACTAGGAAGGTGGGGTAGGGAAAAATAGGGGCTCAAATGGGCCTTGTTTTCCTCACCCCACCTTCCTAGTTAAATCAACGGACAAGACTAATAATGGGAGACAGATTTGGGGATAAATCTGGGAAATTCAAGTTAGGGAACCCGAGAGTTCCTTTCTCCTTGCTGGGAACTTGACTTCGACTTCCAATTAGAAAAGCGTCCTTATCTTCTTGTCTTAGTCCCTCGTTGCTCCGTAATGCAATTCTCTTCGAGTGGTTCTTCTCTATCACACCACAAGTCTTTCACATGTGGAATGATTATTTTGTCATCTTCGTCATTATCTAGTAATGGTGGTTCAAAAATATTCACCTTCCTAGGTCGTCTTCTTGTTGTTTGGTTAGGGTTTCTATAAACTCTACTCGGCTTCTCGTCAAGAGAACGGATCACAAGGAGAATGAACTTTGTACTAGCATTCACCAACCGTTTTGCCTGAGTGGCTGTAATCAAGCTCGCTTCCTCGAGAGGAGAGTCTATAGATCGTATCACAAAAGCTTTCCCATCTTTGGTAAAGATATACTTTTGTTCTCGCCGGTGTATAGTTGCATCTCTATCCCAAAGGTAAGGACTACCTAAAACTACCTGACAAACATCCAAAGGAACCACATCGCATGTAACCTCATCAATGTATGATTCATCAAAAGCAAACTTGTATGTACACTTCTCTGCAACCTGTAGCCCACCTTCCTTTAGAAGCCACCCTAAAGGATAGGGTTTCAGATGTTTGAAAGTCTTCAACCCAACTTTTGTACCAAAGAATGTGAATGTAAATTCTTCTCACTTCCCGGGTCAATAACATCATCTATAAGTGTTGTCTTAACCTGCATATTAAACGTGAAGAGTTGTTCCTTGGGATCATCTTTTGTAAGTTCTTTTACGCCTCCTTCCAGTAGAGAGAACGTTTGATTAGGTTCTGTTAGTCCTTGGACTTATTTTGGAGCTTGTGCGACTAGTGTTGCTATCATGACTCCTCTCGTATGCAACCCTTTTGGTTTTAGATTAGGATACTTCATCCAACACTTGTCGGAAGCATGTCCTGTTTGTTTGCAATGAGTACAAATCAAACCTTCTTTGTCTTTAGAAATCTTATCCTCTTTGCTCCTTTCATCTCCTTTAGAGACGAAACCTCCATACTTCCCCTTGGTGTTTCCCTCAACATCAGATTTCTTAAGCCTGTCTTCGATGGCATTAGCTTTTATGCTTGCTTCGGAAATAGTATCCACCATAAATATCTTCAACGTATTCCCTATATACTCATATAACCTAGAAATATACTTCATATAGATAGAATGATCTTCCAAGTCTAAATACAAAACCATAGCTTGATTTTGAAATTTCGAAGTATATTCTTGCCCGGTTTGGTTGTAAGACTGCTTCAAGTTGTACCACTTGAACCATCTTTCCTCAAGGTAGCCAACTGGATAAAAAAAAATCCTCACAACTTCCTTGAATCCCTTCCACGACAATGCTCCTTTACTTAGGTATTGTCTTTGATAAGCTTTCCACCATATTAGAGCATGCTTTGAAAGCTTCAATGCCGCAAAAGCTATTTTCTCCTTTGAACCATATTCAAAGAAAGAAAAGTACGCCTCTAAACGCTCTATCCAATCATCCAATTTCTCTACATCGACACTTCGATAACAAAGTTGGATATCAACATGGAAATCAATTTTCAACTTCCTCAAAAGCACGGATTTATTGCTTTTGTGCCTTTAAGAATCTTATCTTTTCTTCCTCGTTGTATTTTTCTTCTTCCTCCTCATCCTATTCTTCCGAACCCCAAGATGGAAATTTCATCTTTTTTGTAGGTTTCGGATTTAGTGTATTGGAATGAATATAGGCAACCAACTCATCCAGGGTAGTTTAAATAATCTTCGTATCTTTTTCTAACATAACCACCTTCTCGTCGGTAGTGTTTGGAATATCGGGCTTAGACTCATCGTCTGATTTTGTCATCCTTGGTTTCCTTTTTATTTTAGCGTATTCTTGCTTTTCAAGTAACTCAGCAAGCTGTTTGTAGAGAGATCCAGTGAAGACCATAAACTACAGGAATCTTCCCTAAAAGAAACGAGCCTTGCTCTGATACCCACTTGATACGTATGATTTATGTACCTTGGTGACTATTATTATAGACGCGGAATTTAGAATAATAATAGACGAAAACTAGAAAACATAATACACTAGAAACCATATCTGAAGAAATATATCTTCTCTAGATTATGAAGAAAACGATTACAATTCTCTCTTTGTTACGCTCACAATCTCTCTAAACAGTGGATCAACCTTAAACTGTTTGCTAAGCTTGCTTTTACAATAATTAATTGTCTCACAAACTTCTCTCTAGGTATGTGTGTTAAACCTCCTTTTCTAGGTGTCAAACCACACTCTCTAGATGTCCTTAGCTATGAGATAAACATCTCTATTTATAGATTTTGATTTGGTTTCACAACCCTTCTAGAAATCTATTTCCTTATCTAGAAATAATTCATTTTCTAGGTATATTTCCCTTTCTAGGAATATTACCACCTTTTCTAGGAAGTATTTCCTTATCTAGGTATACTTCCTTACTTTGGTTTGGTTTCCCAAACCTCCTAGGAATCTATTTTCCTTTTATAGGAATACTGCCTTAAATCAGTTATCCCTCCTGAATTAGATCTTTTTAGGTACTCTTAACAGGGCTAACTTTCCATCTACCATTTTTGGTCAAAACTTGTCTAGTTTTCTAAGAAATAAAAAAAGAGGCTTAGTTTTGTAAACCATAAAAAAAACAGGCCTAATTTTGTAAAAAGCCCATTACAATTCTATCCTCAATCCGTCTTGATGATCACTAGTTCCCGGAGAGAGGAAGATACATATATATCATGTAATTTTCATAAAAATAAAGGGTTGAAACGTATAATTAAATACACCGGATTACAATAAAAGTCATTAGAAACGTACATATTTACATAAATGCTATTGTTTTAAAAATAGATCAAAAATATTAAAAAAAACTTAATATCTTTTAAAATATACACCGGACTTTTATAAAATTTATATGAGCTATTTTGCGTTTCTTCCCCTCCCAAGATCGCTAATTAGCTTTTCCTCCCCAAAAAGATTAAAATTAGTGTTTCCTCCCCTCGTTAGGTATTCCATCCATTGCTCAGTTAGCTGAGTCAGCATCTGTGCATGCGTGGCATAAATTGTACACGTGTAACTAGAAGTACCTAAATTACCCTCACATACTAATTTAATCTAACGGTTGTAGATAAAGTGAAATAATGAATGGTGGTGATTTAACATCCACAACACCATCTCCTATTCTTCCCATCGCTGCTAATCTTCAAAAACTTGTAAAATCATTCATCATCTCTCTTCTGCTCGGAAAGAACACACAGACCCCTTCAATCATCACAAAACCCAATTACACAGAATTAGCACCAATCAAACATCATCTGTTGTTGTAGAGGAAGCCTTATAACGACCACCATTGCCTTCCATTAATTTACCCATCTTCCATTCACATATGCAGATCCACATACAACCACGACCAACACCATTTTTCTTCATAACTGTTCACTTTACTTCATTGAATATTCATCCATAAACTAGACATCCAAGCTAACAACTCAATCAATCAAGCCATACTTATGTGGTAAACTCAAGATCGATTCATATCGAAAACCCCCAAATTCCGTTCCAAAATCAGTTGGCAGCCACCATTAACAACCCATTTCACTTCCTTGTTCACGACTACACCTTCTCTGTCTCCTAAATCAAAACATAACCCATGTCTCCATATCATCACAGCTTCATGAACTTTCTCAATCGAACCCAATTGAATTTTCTAATAATAATCCCCAAATTCTGCTCAAACCCTAAATCTCATCCACTTTACTGCCAAATGCTAAATCCATATTTCTCTTGTTCATTCCATTTCATCTGAAATAAAGAAACAAAAGAACAAAGAAAGAGACATAAATTTGCTTATGCTACTGAAGTGGTTGTTGTTGCTGTAATGGAGGAGTCTGTGGTGATCGATGGATGTGAGATTAAGAACAAGTTTTGCTTAGTGGGAGTGGATCTGGTAGTTGTATTTGCTATGGGTTTATTTGAAATCAAGATTCAAGACACAAGAAGATGACCTAGTTTCCGTAAATTTGATGAAGGAAACAGTGATTAATGGTAGAATTTGAATTATGAAGAACTGGTGCTGTTGGTTGAGGAATGCCGTGTTTGGTTGACGAATTATGAAGCAACCTTCTTAATCTTGGTATGAGGTTATTTTGGGTAGTTTACTAATAAAAAAATTTGTTTATGCCATGTGTGCACTGGTGCTGAGTCAGCTAACCAAGGCTTGGACGAAATACCTAACGATGGGAGGAAACACTAATTTTAATCTTTTTGGGGAGGAAACGCTAATTAGCGATCTTGGGAGGGGAGGAAATGCAAAATAGCCCAATTTATATATTTAAAAAACTCTTTGAATTATCTATGTAACGAGTACAAATAAAAATAGTAAAATTTTAATTTACGCAAAAAATTTTACTGCTTTCAAATTTAATATTGTTGAATGAGTTAAATTCGAGCATGTGCATCTCGCATGTGTTCTTACTAGTTTAAGGTAAAAAAAATGACGATTAGGACCCGATCACAGAAAGCGCACAACCACAATAACAAGGACACGACTGAAGGCCATTGAACGCAAGTGCCACAATGACAATGTAGATATCAAGAAGACGAATCATATAAAATAACGGAAGTTGCCAAAAGCCGTGAAAGAAAAAGCATTAAAACAAGGGATTAAATGTTACAGAACATTCAAAGACCGCATTACAATTACATCAAATAAAGGACGACCGGTAGAAATGGCTGACGAGTTTCAAGTCTACCACTAGAAGGTACGATGCGGTACTCTAAGAAACTCCCGAGGATCTTACCCACCCTAGCATCCACACCTAGCGCATACGCGCATCAACACATTTTGCAGAACTCTTCAAAAAAAAAACGGCATAAGCTTTATCCAACCTCTTCCTAGTCGTGCGTATCAATCCGAAGAAAAGAAGTGAATGTTGGAAAAAACCTCACTCCTCTCTTTCACCCCTTCTTCTTCTCCAATAAAATCATCAAAAACAATCCTTTTCTGTTCAGATCTAGTCCATTTTTGGACTAGATCTGAGCAGATTTCTTTATTATTTCTTGCTTTTTAGGTTAGTTAGTAGACTAGTTTAGTTTTTATTATGTTTTCCACTTATCTATACCGTTTTGGTTGTTTTATCTACTCTTTTTGAGGTTTATCTTCGCTTTAATACCGATTCTTGGTTGTTGAGCTGTGTTATAAAATCAATAGTGATGCTCTCTAACGATGAAATCTCCATCTTTGTTGTCTCCGGCGAACTCTTCATCATCAACTTGTCTGGCGACGAAATCTTCATCGATGGTCTTTTTGACGACGGAAGCTCCATCACTAGTTACAAGAGATTTGAGCAAATCATTCCTATTTTTGGAGCATTTCTTTCTAAAGAAGAAAAACAAACTAAATGGTTGGAATTTAATTCTGAGAAAAATCATCATTCTTCCGATTTAATCGGATCTTATTCATACTTCTATTTGTCTTACTCCGGTAATCCTTCTTTTTCTCTTGTCGGATTTTTCGGTATTGTACTCAAACGTTATGTTCTTGTTACTTTTTATTCTTTTATTTTCGATTTTAAACTCATTGTAACCTTGAAATCCCATTAATGAAAAGGTTCTTTGTTTATAAAAAATAAAAAAAAAAACCTCTTCCTAGTCCGAAACACTGCATACGACGACTCATGGAATCAGTCCGTGCATTTTATTTTATTTTATTTTGCGATCAATTTGTGTACCCAAATGCGAACCAATGCTCTCCACCAATTAGGTTTGGAGAGTGGGCCCTTGAGTATCTCCAACAGTAGGTACTCAAAATTCTACGTGGAATTTTTATTTAGATCCTTATTTACGGGGTTACATGTATGTGGCAAAAATAATTATGCTTTTCTCATTAACTATCTTTATGAAATTTGTTTCTTTGCATAATGATAAAATTGATTCCCTTTTTCTTATTGGTTCAGAATTTATTTATTTATTAATATTTAAAATATAGTTAAAAAGATGACATGGAGGTCATTCCCAAGGTCTAAATTAGACTTTTTCTAAGACCTCCATATTTATTTTGACACCCTTCCTACTTAATAGGCCCCACTGTTAGAGATGAATTTAATGTAAATTAGGGTCTAAAATCTTATGTGTCATAAGAAAACAAAACTCTCACCCTCTGTTGGAGATGGGTGTTAAAAATCCTATGTAGAATTTTTATTAAGACACTTATTAAGGAGGATTTACACATAAAGAAAAATAGGACCCCGTAACTAATAAACTATCTCCAATAGTATAGAGATTTAACCCTTAAAAAATCTTATATGACGAAATCTTAACCGTTTAATCATATTTTAATTAATTATTAAAAATCAAAAACATGACATGGAGATCATTGTGAAGATAGATTTCTTTTAAATAAAAGTCTAAAATCCTACGTGTCACTAAAAAAAATAAATCTTTTACCTTTTATTGGAGATGTTCTTAGTGCTCTCTTTTTCTTTTCTTTTTTCCCTCCAAAAGAAGAGTGCAAGTAATAATCCAGTAAATGAAATTTGCACCTTCATTCTCATCGGATCAAAAACAAAACAGAGAATCAGGTAATAATCCAAGTTTCTAAACGCATTTTTATTTTAGCCGTTAGAGCAACTGCAGTGGTGCGATCAAAACCAAAGATCAAAGATCAAAAAAAAGACCAAAATTTGGGTTTAGTCCGTGTTGTGACGCAACGGTACATGATTAAAATTTCATCAGGCGGACTTTAAAAGTCCGCCCCATTTTTTTTTTGTAAAATTTCATCAGACGGACTTTAAAAGTCCGCCCCATTTTTTGTAAATTTCATCAGGCGGACTTTAAAAATCCGCCCCATTAAAATTTCATCAGGCGGACTTTAAAAGTCCGCCCCATTCTTTGCAACTTTCATCAGGCGGACTTTAAAAGTCCGCCTCATTCTTTTTTTTTTTTATTTAATTAAAATTTCATCGGGCGTAATTTAAATCTCCGCCCGTTAACAAGCGTACTTTAAATTTACGCCCAGCAACAAGCGTACTTTAAATTTACGCCCGACTATATTAGAATTTGGGATTTGGTCGCGACCATATTTGGTCTGGAATTTGATCTTTGGTTGGGATTTGATCTTTACTCCGTCCCACTGTGTTACGATCTCATCCCAAATTTTTGGTTATACTCGCCCACTGTGGATGCTCTTAGGCCCGTTAAAGCTAGGACACTGTCATCAACATATACAATAAGGAAGCCTCATGGATATTAATATAAACATAATAATTTTAAGGGATATTTTGATTTTGGGTCTCAACTTTGTGATCGGAATTGCGTTTGGGTCCCAAAACATTCAATATTAGAGTTTGGGTCCCAGGACTGTAGTTGACCATCTTGACAGGCAGGAAATCCGTTAAATATGGAAATGACCCATATAATATTAGGTTTAGATTTATTTACTAACTATACCATTTTAATTTCCGTTATATAAGTGTGTGGTTTAGAATTACCGGCGAAAAATCAAAGTACAAAAGGGAAAGAAATTACCGGCGAAATTTCCGTTATTTGAACTGGTGCTCTAAATTGGAGTAATCTGCGGACCTCACTAGACTAATGGAGTTTTGTTTGCTTTTAACTGTCTTTTTTCAGAAGTGGCTTCCCTGCACAACCACCAAATCAAACCATTATGGCTATCAGGCTATCTCTATTATAGAATTTGAACAACATATATATTGATCACTTCGATTGAGATCATATTAGTGGATCCACTATGCTATTGGCTCTATGTAGAAGTGCAGGACGAGCAACGGACTGAAGAACAAGCACGGGAAATGCTCTTTGGATCACTATGAAAGGGAGTACACCATGTTTGAGAAAAGTCCCGAAAGAAATAGCAGCAAGCTTTCTTCTTATTATGTGGTCCGTAGGATTTTATCCATTCTCACCATTAGATGTGTTTAAATTGACATGTGTGTCTCACATGTTAACATTAACTAACGGTGTTACATAAGATTTTAAAAAAAGAGAAAAATCTTAACAGTTAAGAAAATCGACCGTAGTCCTGGAACCCAAACTCTAATATTGAATTTTTTAGGACCCAAATGCAACTCTGGTCATGAAATTGGGACCCAAAATTAAAATATCCCTAATTTTAATGAATGCTTCAATGGAACTCAGAGTTTTTATATAGGGAACAGTAATACTAAAAAACCTGAAATTTTGAAACCTTTTGAGTAGACGAGAGGATCTTAGTAATCTCAGCAAATGAGTGTCAGATGTCATGTACTCAACCCACCTGCTTCTTCCATTGATGCACGCCTGTAATGTGGTCCCCAAATTAGAGCCCATGTTTACACCTCATAATTTTGATTTGTTTCTAATAAAACGCCAATTAGCTAGCAGCAGTAATGGTGGTCCTCTATATTCTTGATGGTCCCCTACCTCCTCAAACCAAACCCGGGAATTGATTACCGTCCCACTTCGAGATGTATATGTTTGTTTAAACCTAACTACAGTGTATCTTTTCTTTTTCATATCCTTCTTGTTGGAATAAGAGTGCCAAAGAATATAAGCTAGAAAAATCATTTAGTATAATTTTACCATAGTACTATCCCAAATTGGAAACCAACGTTAGTTAAAATTAGGGTTCATAAATTAAGGATTAATAAAATGGTTTATAATAATAATTTAGGATTAAAATTAGGGTTCATAATAAATTACGGGTTTAAAGTAGGGTTTGTAATAATTAACTATTCATTAAAGAACTGTAATATTTTTACTAACAAAACCATGTTATGGTAATTTAGAAATTTATGCATTGGATCCTCAAATAAATAAGTTCGTGACCCATCATAAACTCTTATATGGTCCTTTCCATTCAGAGGTATTTTTGTCAAGGAGCATCAATGATCAACCTAAATGTCCATTTTTTGTTCCATAAATACACGTGTACGTACTGCGCTAAAGAAAAGAAAAAGAATTGGACGAAAAGAATTACTTAACTAAACACTTTAACTACTGTATAGTACAGTCGGATTCAAACTCAGGATGGTTAAACAACTTGCTTAATAATAAGCACATTAATTAAATAGATTTAGCGTGCAAAGCTACAGAGAATGGTCTTAGTTTTAGCGACTTGAAATCGTAATATATGCCGGTTGTTATTATTGGAGGATGGTGTCATTATTTGAAGCCATACTGTCCTTTTCTTACTGGAAACATATCTTGAATTTGTTATTTTATGTCGAAAAATACGCGACAATTTCCTTAAGTAATTACTGCAGTGGTAGAGATCATTGTTCCAAAATTATAACGATTCATTTGCGTAAAAATTACAACTTATTAGTTTACTCTATAGATAATTCGGTATTGTTTCATATATATTGATTGCTTAAGAAATAAGTTTTGGATCAGCTCGACTACATTGATCATCTCCAGTTTCATGATTACCGGTTTTGTTTGATCACATGAAGGCGCATTTTAACTCCCGATGCAACAAATTTCAAACAAATGAACAATGAAATAAATTGATGTTGCCGGAATAAGTGACCAACTTTTTCTTCTCCCAAAAGAATAGAAGATAATATATCATATAAAAAGATAACTCCCGATGCAACAAAAAGAAAGCAAAGATTACAAGAAAGTAATATCCCATTTCAAAACAGTAAGAGAGAATAAGTACCCAATAAATGGTAATAACTGGAGTTCATTTCACAGTAAGCTTATGGAACGATTCTCTTGCATGTTCATTTAACTTTACACAGTGTAAACCTAGCTATAGAGTAGAACGCATTATTCAATAGTAAAATCAAATGACTGTACAATTAAAACTATAAAGGTATTAAGTGCATGGCGATGACCCTACAACAATTCTTACCTGATCAGTGAACCATGAAATATAACAAGGTCTCTTTTCTTTTCTTTTTTTGAAATGCAAGTCATAACAAGGACTCGAAGTATATGGTTATATGGATAGTACAGTAAAGACATATTAGATTCGGAGTATTTTTTACGTTCAGAACTGTCATTCTATTATTACCACAATTCTAAATTCTTTTCTTGTAGAACTTCTTCGTGTGTTTCTGGATATTCATTTCTTGTTTGAACAAAAAAATGGTCCCAAACTAAACCTTCATTCTCAACATATATAATTCATCCTCTTGCATAATATATCTATACTAATACTATATAAAGAGAGAGAGGTAGAGAGAAGGATTGGGTGATGAGCTCTATCGCACGCATGCATGTGATTTTCTGCAAATCTGCTTTGAACTTCCGTTTCTACAAGAAAAGCACGGTCTTCTAATCAGCTTACAGATGATATTCAATTGAACGCACAAAATATTTGTACACTATGCATATACATTGATACCAGTCTGTTCGATATTCGGAACCAAAATGTGGGATCGATAAGTGGCCCTTATATTGTTTCCCATCATTATATATATTGGTCTTATGGAAAGAGAGAAACGCGAGCATGATTCTACGGAGGAAAGGACGGGCCTGTGTTCAGACTTGGGGAGGCCATGCAACCCTTAGAACACTATAATGTTAGGGGTCAAGGTCTTAAAGAGACGGAAGTGTCGTACTTTATTAATTGTTTTTACTAAAATTTTATCACGAATGCAAGAATACAAGGATATACATAAATCTAATTTCACGTGTTTGAATAAAAAACTCTTGTACATTAGAGATCAATCCGTATCAGACGGGGACGCAGGAGACACGCCGACACAACGCGTGTTGGACACACCAAAGACGCAATTAGGACGCCAGTGGGCGTATGGGTTCTTGGGCCTGGTCTTCCTATTGATCAGTATTTTCCTCCTTTTTATAGTTCATACTAAAAACTTTGTAGAGATTTGAACCTGAGTCTCGTATGTGTTTGGCGAAGCTATAAACAAGTGAGTCAACTAACCCTTACTTGGTATAAATTGTAAATTTTATGTATATGATGTATTAAAAACTAAGTTAATTATGCAAATTACTTTGTTAACGCATTTTGATAATGTTATTAACCTATTTAATTTCCAAACCAACAACTTATATGAATATTTCATTATTTATTTTTATTTTTTTTATTTATTTTTTGGTTAGGCTAAAATCGGACCCAGACCCCTACCAAAATCCAGCCAGCTGGACTAGCCCCACTGCTAGACCAACCCCGCCAAACCCCTCTATACAACTAATTAAATACAAACCTCTACTACGGTGGAGATCGAACACCTGACTTCCTCCTTACTAGAGTTGATGGAATACCACTGAGCTACCCTCTAGGACCCATATTTCATATACTGATAATTATAAGTAAAATGTTATAATTTAGAATTTTCATTCTTTCCTATGGGTAAGTTGATATTCGATTACCTATATATTATTATATAAAAATGTATATATACGTGTCCGCGTCCTAGTTTTTGAAAATTTGTTCGTGTCAACGTCCGCGTCGTATCGTGTCGACGTCCATGCATGTCCATGCAACATAGTAATAGGATTTGGGTATCCAAAAAGTGCCTTCTCTCTTCTCTTTCTCCTCTCTCTCACTTCTCCTTCTTCTTCAACAAAATCATCACCAACAACCCTTTTCTGCTCAGATCCATTTTGGACCGGATCTGAGAAGATTTCTACAGTATTCCTTGCTTTTTATATTAGTTAGTAGTTTTGGCTTATTTATTATCATGTTTTCTACTTATCTACATCATTGTGGTGGTTTTATCTACTCTTTTGAGATTTATCTTCGCTTTAATGGCGATTCTTGGTTATTGAGTTGGGTTTTAAGATCAATAGTGATGCTCTTCCACGATGAATCATCAACTTATACGGAATCTTCAACGGTGTCTTTGATGGCGGAAGCTTCATCACTAGGTACAAGAGATTTGAGCAAATCACTCCTATTTTGTGAGCATATATTTCTAAAGAAGAAAAATAAACTAAATGGTTGGATTTTAATTATGAGAAAAACCATTCTTCCTCCAATTTAATCGGGTCTTATTCATGCTTGTATTTGTCTTACCCGATAATCCTTCTCTTTCTCTTGTCGGATTTCTCGGTATTATATTTTTACAGTATGTTCTTGTTACTTTGTATTCTCTAATTTTTGATTTTAAACTCGTTGTGACTTCGAATTTTCATTAATGAATACGTTCTTTGTTCATTAATAAAAAATATAAGAGATCATGTGTTAGTTAAAAGAATTATGTAGGTTAAAAAAATAAACACGAATGAATCATGAATAAAAAGTCTTATTAAGATGTCAGGCTAGGACTTTTCTTAATAATAGTAGTAGATGCCCCTAACGTATATAAATGGATTTCGAGATTTTTTTGTCTTAGGAGTAGCACTGTGAATATTATAAATTATGTTTTAGCACGCCATGTTTAACAGTTTCCAGAAACAAAAGGAGTAGTATGCTATATTTATCTTTTAGCCCTGTTACAAAATAGTTGAACTTGTATTAGTCAATGTAAGAGGGAAAACATAAGGGATTTTTTTTTTTTTATTCTATAAGCAAAAGTCTTCAAAAAGGCTAATAGTCCTCCTCAACTGTTGGAATAATCCAAACAAGGGTCTAGACCAGTACATGGTAGAATTGTTTTGTTTTGCCCACTGGGAAAGTTCATGAGCTACTGAATTACAACTTCTAGGTTGAAAACTAAAAATACAAGCAGATAGCTTGGATGAAAAAAGAGAATGTCTTTAAAGATAACATCTGTCCACAAATCCCCATCAAAATTTCCAGCAGCAAATTGGTCAATGAGAGCTTTTGCGTCGCTTTCAACGATGATATGAGTTAAGTGTTGTTCCACAGCTTTCTTCAGAACTGCCCAGATTGCTCGTGCTTCAGCTTCTTCAGCAGAATGAACGTCGAAGACTAGAGACGCACAAAAGGTTGTTTTTTTTGAGAAATCTCGCATCACAAACCTTGCACCATTTGCTCCAGTAATATCATCAAAGGCACCATCAGTATTAGATTTAATCCAACCAAAATTCGGGGGCATCCATTTATCACAAATATTAACATGCAAGGTAGGATGAATAGAACTACTAGGATTCCTAGATTTTCTGGTGAGGAGCATGGCTCTAGCTCTAACAAGGACAGCAGTAAATTTTTCCTTAATGTTTTGGAAGATGTAATTTTTTCTACTGGTCCAGAGAGACCAAAGGATAGCCACAAAGAGACATTGATCATCCTCAGATAATTTAGACCGGGAGTCAATTAACCAAAAAAGGGGCCAATCAGTAAAAGATTTGTTTTGAAAAAATTGAGTAATAATGTTAAAATCAGAGATAAACCAGACTCTACTTGCAAAGGGGCAAGTGACCAAAGCATGCATAATAGTCTCATGAGGATCAGAACACCAAGGACAATCCACACTATGCATAGGTTCTAGTGTGAAGAACAGTTCTGGAGGGCAAAGCATTTCTAGCTGCTCTCCAAAGAAAGACCTGAATTCTGTAAGGAACTCTGACTTTCCAAATAATCTTCCAAAGGTTTTTACCAGGGGAGGGCCTAATGCCTCTGAACCCCAAGTAGGCAGATTTAGAGGAAAATTTTCCATTCTTTGAAAGATCCCAAGCCCTCCTATCATGAGTGCAAAGATGGCTTAAGGGAATGGAGATAATCTTCTGAACAGAAGCACTATCAAAATGGGTGTTAAGTCTGGACACATCCCAACTCCTAGTATGGGAATCAATAAAATAAGCAACTTTAATACTAGGATCATGAGGAACAAGAGGGTTGCGTGTAGCAGATCCTATAGAAGGAATCCATTTATCATACCATGGGTCAATAAATTGACCATCCCCAATAATCCAGGAAATAAAAGGTTTATGAGTTCCTTTATGGCGTGCAAACATTTCCAAGTCCAAGAGAATTTGGAAGTGCATTTAGCATTTAAAAATTCAGTTTTAGGAAAGTACTTAGCCTTAAGAACAGTGGCCAGAAGACAGTTTGGATTTTCTAAGATTCTCCAAGAAGTTCTAGAAAGCATTGCTAGATTGTTTAATTCATCCTTTCTAAATCCCAGACCTCCCTCAGCTTTCGGGGAACATAAGACATCCCATCCAAGGAGGTGAAGCTTTCTATCTCTAGGGTCTAAAGTTTCACCCCACCAGAATTTGCAGAGGTGAGAATCCATTTATTTACAAATACTTTTCGGGATAAGAAAAGCCCGCATTTGAAAAAGAGGAATGGCTTGACCAATATGCTTGATAAGGGTAGTTCTAGCAGCTTGAGATAATAGCTTATGAAGCCAGATATAAATTCTGGCATCAATGGCTTGGAGAATACCCATATGGGTCTGAACTTTAGAAGCTTGGAACACAGTGGGAGTGCCAAGATATTTTTCTCCTAAATCTCTGCTATCAATATCTAGAATATTAGCCAAAAGAGCTTTCCTATGTTCAGGGATTTTCCTGCTAAATAAAATGCCAGATTTTTCAAAATTGATTTCTTGTCCAGAGGCAAGACAATACTTTTCAATATAATCTTTAATAACTTGAAATTTTTTTGTAGTAGCTTTTGAAAACAGGAGGGAATCATCAGAAAACAAAAGGTGAGTCATTTCAGGGGCCTCTTTACAAACTTTTATACCTTCTAAGACACCTTTCTTTTGCAGACTATCAATATAAGAAGAGAGGGCTTCTAAAAAATGATGTACATGTAGGGAGACAGGGGGTCCCCCTGCCTTAACCCTCTTTCAGGTTGGAAAAAACCAGTGGGGCTACCATTAAGAAGGACAGAATAAGACACAGTAGAGACACACTGGTTTATCAGTTTAACCCAGTGATTGGAAAGACCCATTTTAGTAAAAACTTTTTCCAAGAAATCCCATTCAAGCTTATCATAAGCCTTAGACATATCAAGTTTAATAGCAGCTATGCCCTCAACTTTGTCATTATGATCGACAGCATAAATGGCCTCATTAGCTAGCAAAATATTATCAGAAATGCTCCTCTTAGGGATAAAAACACTTTGATTTTGAGAAATAATATTGTTCATAAAAGGTTTCAGTCTATTAGCCAAGGTTTTGGAAAGAATTTTTTAAATGAAGTTACAAAAGCCAATTGGCCTATACTGGGTTACCAGTTCAGCAAGAGGGACTTTGGGGATAAGGGATACGTTGGTATAATTAAAAACCTTAGCAATGTTACATGTCCTGAAGAAGGTTTGAGTCATATCAACAACAACATCACCCACTATACCCCAATGTTTTTGATAAAACAAGCCTGTAAAACCATAAGGCCCGGAGCCTTTTTTCCCTCCATTTGGAAGACAACATTCTTAATTTCCTCTGGGGTTAGAGGAGTATTTAAGGATGCATTGTCTTCATCAGAGAACTTAACAGGGAGGTCAACAAGGATTTCATCCTGAAATTGTTGAGGTTGGGAGGAATATAGGACTTTGAAATAATCTATGAAAGAATTTCCAATACTATCTCTATCAGTTAGAATAGTATTCATAGAGTTCTTTATCCAGCTAATAGCATTTATTTTTCTTCTAAAGAGAGTTACTCTATGGAAATATCGTGAATTTCTGTCACCTTCCAAGATCCAGACTTCTCTAGATTTGTCCTTCCAATATAATTCCTCCAAGTTATACAGATATTCAAGTCTAGCTTTAAGTCTAGAAGTATTACTGGTGTCAGTAGGATTAGAGACTTGGAGGTCAGTCAACTCTTTCCTAATGGTAGATATATTGGTTTGAATATTTCCAAAGGAATATTTATTCCAATCTGTTAAGCCTTTCTTAGTACTTAAAGGCTTGGATTTAAGTTTGTAGGCTGGGGAACCTACCACATTAACAGACCAAGAATTAGTTATAATGTCTCTACAAGTAGGATCCTCTATCCACATGGCCATAAAATGGAAAGGTCTCGACAAACAATTATCCTCATAGTTAAAACCTATATGCATAGGGCAATGGTCAGAAGAGTCCCTAGGAAGATTGTTAACACAAAGTTTAGGAAACAGATCTTCAGCAGTTTGGTTAATCACACATCTATCTAATCTTTCCAAGATTAAGTCAGGGCCTTGTTGCATATTAAACCAAGTAAACCTAGGACCAGAAAAACCAGGATCATGCAGATTAAAAACAGTACAAAAATTCCTAAGATTTTCGAAATCAGGATCATCTACTTCTAGACCACCATTTTTGTCTTCAGTTCCTAATAAAGCATTGAAGTCTCCTATAAAGAAAACTAGTTCATCTAAAGGGGCGGTAGTCTATTGACATTGTTGTTCCCAAAAGGCTTGCCTTAAACTACTATTAGGTTCACCATATATGAAATGAATATGACAGGTCTTGGAATGGATGATGTCAGTAGAAGTAACATAGATGCCCCTCAGACTGGATGAAATAACGTTTAGGTGAACCTCCTTCTTCCAAGCAAGAGCAAGACCACCACTTCTACCAATACAGGGTACATTAAAACTACAAGGACAGCCCATGTTTCTTAATTTTCTAGTAGCCATGTCTTTGTTCATTTTAGTCTCAGACAGGAAAATGATGTCAGGGTGGACATTCTTACAAAGTAAGCTAAGCTCCTTATTAGCAAATTTTTTACCAAAGCCACGAAGATTCCAGGCAATCAGATTGACATTATTGACAGGGAAAAGATTTATGGGATTTTGAGCAATATCAATAGAAGGTGTAGGGTGAGAGTAATTTACCTGGTGGTAGAGTCAGACCCACCATCAAGAGAAGCACTGGTACCCTCACCACTTTTAGAAGCCATTTGGGAGGAATCGAGACTAGAACTGGTAGCATTGAGAAGGGAATTATTGCGGACAACATTGTTGCTTGGGGAAGTGTCAGTAGGTACATTATAACTCCCAAAAGAGTTAAGGATTGGTTGGGTGTTGAGAGATCAATTTCTGGCAGTTCCCCCAATTTGGTAATTGGAGGACACAGCTGAGCATAATCAGGTTCAGTAGAGATTTGTTCTTCAGGGATAGTTGCAATACTAGTCAAACTAGAATTAGCGCTGGTACGTTTCCGTAAATCATCCCTGGGATTAATACTTCTTTTGAGGTTTGCTAGAGCAGCTTGTTATGCAGGATCAGCTGTTCCTCTAGTGATGATTGAGCTGGTATTTGGGATAGCAGTAGTTTTGAATCTTCTTGAAGAATAGGTGGTACGAATCGTACCACTATGAGTTGACTCAGAACCAGAGATAGAAGCAGCAACAGTAACATTTTGAGTAGTAACCTTCTTTAGAACAATTGGTAGGCCATTCTCTAACTGGGTCACATGTTTCTGAGCATGACCAACGTCGAAGATCTTCAGAGCGGTGGATCTGTTCACAAAAGGGCCCATTTGAAAAGTATTTGATAAACTCTTCTGAAAACTATTTTCCATCCTTTGATTTATAGCTTCAGCTTTTCCTTTATTGCACGCTTCAATAGCAGTTGATTCAATCTGTGTTTCTGGTATAACTTCAGTTTGCTGCATAATAGTATCAGTAATGATAGTAGAGGAGGAATCAACTTGCTTGACTGCAGGAGGCATCATTAGCTTTGAGACTGCTGGGAGAGTATAGTTGCTACAACGAGCATCAATATCTTTGATTTTTTTCTGCTTTAGTTTCCAAGCAGGGCAGTTTTGATCGACAAGAGGTGCAGAAATATCTTGGAATTTTGATATGTCTGCATTCAATCAGGAAAGGTTCACTTCTACCACTTGTAAAGAGAGGGATACCTGTTGGAAAAGCTTTTTGAACTGGGATTCTAATGCAAACTTTGACATTCTTCATAAGAGGATGTTTATCAAAAGGATTTTGGGATTCAATCAGTTCCCCCATGTTGAGGGTGAGTTTCTGGAGATCTTCGAATTTAGTGCATTCATTTGGAATGTTGCATAAAATGAACCACATGATTTCTTCATTAAATATGAGTTGATGGTTTGGAGGCCAGCCTTCTACAGGAACAACTTTTAGCACCTTTAGATAACCACAGATGAACCAAAGTTTTTGAGAATTGATTATGTTAAAATCATCTTCAGATAGGTAACGGATAAGAACTTTGTTCCGTTGGCCATTGAAGGTAGTTATGGTTCGGTGTTGAGCTAAAGGCCAATTATTACAGATATAAAATCTAATGGAAGAGGTTGGGATCAACGTTTCACAGAAAGCATATCCCACCATACGACATTTCCAATTGGTATCAGCTTCAGCTAAGACAACGTTCTTATGAATGAAGACTGGTTTAGTAAGAGAGGATGGTAGGGTTAGTTTCTCCGCCATTTGAGAAGAAAGGGTTTGACTCTCTTGGTTCAGGTTTTGAGTATTCTCTGAGGGGTGTGAGATTTCCATCATATAAGAGAATCGGATATATATGAATATGGATTGATGGAGATCAGGTTTCCAAGTAACTAATATAAAAAACAAGTGTAGAGAAAGGAATCTATTGTTAATACTGTTATGATATTCGATGCAGACAATATGAAACAAGGATAGACAGGTGGGTTTTGTTTGTATTTGAATTTGAACCTTAAAAAAAGAATGAGAAAATTGTTGACTATGGACTGTGGAAATTCCAGGAGAAAATTGGTGTAAGGTAGTTGTAGTTGTGCTGCAAAGTTTGCTTTGGGGAAGGGAGTTAACATATGGAATGTCACTTTCATATCCAGGTTTTATGTCTATTATTCGAGTTGGAGTATTCACGTGAGTATTATGGAGAGAAGACCACATATGGACGGACCCAATAATACATTGTTGGATCTTCTGAAATAGGTTGGATTGGGGGTGCATGACATGGATTGAGGTTATTGGATATTTATGGGATTTGTCATTTCTTGGGCTGACGTTTAAGTGATGCTGTAAACTGCCAAATTTAATAATGGTAGGAAAATGGAGGGAAAGTTTATGTTGGGGTGGATAGTTCAGGGACTGGTGTTGAGGTTCCATTGAGTTTTTTGGTTCAATAGTAGGGCTAGTAACACATCTTCCTGACATGCCCCAGATCGCCATGGTGCCTCCCAACTGATGCTGCCTTCTTCTAGTCTTATCAGATTCGTCATTTCTCGGGCTGACATATATGTGGTGAAGTATACTGACAAAAGTAATAATGGTAGAAAAAAGGAGGGAGAATTCTTTTTGAGGTGGATGGATTTGAGGTGGTATGAGAACGCTCATAATGTTTTCTGGTTTGGTGGAAGGCCTAGTAAAGCATCTGCCAGACAAACCCCAAACTGCGATGGTGCCTCCCAAATGATGCTGACTTCTTCTAGTCTGCATAAAACATAAAATTTTAATTAGACCCCAAAGAGAAACTTCAAAGTTTGGTGACCTGCCAAAGCCTCCCTTAATAGCAGTTCCGAGAGGAGTAATGGTAATAATGGAGATTAGGTGTTGAAGATAAGTCTTGATAGGGTAATGATGAATATTAGGGTGAAGGGGGTACGCATGGCTTTGAATGGGTGTAGAGAACAAAGCGACATGACGGTTAACTAAGCGCCATAAATGGTAGTTAATGAACAAAATTGTGCCTTTAAAAGGGGTGTTTTGGGAGAGATTAACATCGCCATTAACAAATTTACCATAAGAGGAAAGGTTAAGAGATATTTTAGCAGAGAATGGCAAGTTCCAGTGCCTCAAATCCGGCAATTCCTTCCAACTCCGATCAATACAATCAGGCAAAGAACCAGGCATTTTCTCTGGAGATGGATGAACTAATGAAATTAAGGGATGAGGTTCAGGGGAGATAAATAGACGTGCAAGTGATATTGTTGATCGTCAGAGAGAAGAGGAGGAAAGGAAGAGGAGAGAAGATGAAGAGACTGAATCGTTGTTTGCTGCTTGGTTACCGAAGCATTATGAGAGATCAGATCAGAAAACAGAGGAGATGTCTGAAAGGCATCAGAAGGATCAAAAGTATGGTAGTGCAACTGATATTGACTCCGAAGAAGATTCTGCAACAGGGTATGAGTATCATGTGGAAGAGGTAAACACCAGTGAAGAAGGATCTGATGTTGCTGAGGACAGACTAATGATGGAAAAGTATCTTGATTGGAAGTTGCGAAGGCGGTTTGAGTTTGAGCGGGCCAATCCAAAGATATTTGCCAGAACCATGCAGGAGGGAGAACCCAAGGTTGAAGAGGAGAAGCTTGTTTTGATACATCCCCGAACTGATCAAGTAGAAGATTCCAATGACTCCGATGAGAATCTCCCTGATGCCTCCAATGACGATGAAGAAGAAGAAGATGAAAGTGATGAGGAGGACTCGTCTTCTGGAGATAGTGATACTTTTCCAGCTTCATCAGGCAGCAGTTGCAGTGAACGTTATGCGAAGGACGAGGACTGGAGCTACGATGAAGAGGAATGGTAAGGTTCTCTTCTGGAGTGTCGAAAGCATCCAAATTTTCAGGCTTTGAGAAAAGTTTGAATATGATCAACAAGTTTTTTTTCAAAATGGCTTTCTCGATGCTTGCTCCTAGTATTCTGCATCTTTTTTTGGATGATGGTAAGCTTGCTCTTCTTCTCCTTTCGGCCGACTTTAGATGGTGTTTTCTTTGTTACCAGTTTTGGAGAAATGTTGGAAGTGGTAGTAGTTGTAAGGTAAGTATGTTGTTGTGTTTGGTTTGCAAATTCTGTGGTGTCTGTAAGATAAGATTTCTAGTAATGATGTTGGTAATGGGTATCAGTTTTTTGGTTTGTAAAGTGGATGAACAAAGTACTGCTATGTTTGGTGTAATATTTTCTTTGAATGATACTGTTAAAGTTATTTCTAGCCTGAGAGTAATTGATACTAGAAATGGTGATGAATTTGAACAAGCATTGACGAGGATATTAAACAGATGGATGACTATAGAATAGGAATTTCTATAATTGTTTGGAGGAACTTGAAAATCCATCAGGAGTTTGAGTTTTATGACATCACCGTGACAGAGCAGAGCCTTTTCCACTCGTTATGTCAATTTAGTCTTCTTCCTTTTTACCAATATTTTCATGGGGATCTTCGAATAAATTAGAACCCATGTTTGGGGATACCCCACTCAGATTGGTCTATTGTCTCTCAACTTCTCATTTTCACACTTTTTTTCCTCCAAAGCACTTATCCTAACTTCTCATATATATATTCTTAGAACCCATATTAAGAAAGCTGGAAAAGGATATAAGTCATGTAACACTTTAAATTCTTAATGAATTTATATTTCCGATAAAAAAAATTGGATATTTTCACACCGTATTAGAGATGCTCTAAATGGCTCCATCCCTATCGCAATGTTGGGAGCAAATTAAGGTATAATAAAATTTTCGATTC
Source organism: Papaver somniferum (assembly GCF_003573695.1). Classification (NCBI taxonomy): domain Eukaryota; kingdom Viridiplantae; phylum Streptophyta; class Magnoliopsida; order Ranunculales; family Papaveraceae; genus Papaver; species Papaver somniferum. The sequence goes on from NC_039365.1 coordinate 124,802,350, forward strand.
TTCTGGACTATTTGAGTTTGTGTATTTCATGCCGGATAAGTTTGTGTAATTCTTGCCAGATTAGGATTTTAAAACGGCTATTTTTAACAACATATAAGAGGGAAAGGGATTGTTTTTGTATCCAGGTTTTCCTTCACCTGTTTTCGACTCTCCCATATATGGACAGCTTTTCTGTGTTTCTCTTACCTGCTGGAGGTAGCACATCTTTTTCGAGTGAATCTTGTCTTTTATACAAAAATAATTAATCTCGCACATTCATTTGTGGTTCCTTTCTTACTCACCAGGATACCGTACGTTGATGTAACAGTGTTCTATGTTCTATACTTCTATTAGTCTATAGTTGTTTGTGTTTTTAAGTTTTAACCTCTCGAGTTTGCCATTGTTAATAATATCGATTGTCTCAATCCAATTGTTGCATTTAGAAAAGCTTGCCATCTACTGCATGTGCATGCAAATGGAACCCAACTTTCCTAATTCGAAGAAAAATCGGTTCAGTGGGATCTCGAGAGAGATTGACTGGTAGCCTTTAAATTTTTAATACTCTCTGTTGTCATTAGATCAAGATGTTTTAAATGGCTGTCATGGAGAAAAAAACCACATGTTTTCTTGACCAAATTAAGTTCACATTAACACAGGATCCCATAATAACTTTTCGAGAAACATGATAGAGTTGTTGTAGCAAGCGGCGGTAGGTTTTAGTGTTGGTTCTGGTTGTTGGCGGTGGTGGCAATGCTCAATCAAGCAACACGAGTGGCACCATCTAAATAACAAAGTAGACGTTACACATTAAAAACTTCTAAGGCCCAACTATTTCAGATAATTACCAATAAGAGTTTAATGTAGTACTCCCTCCGTCCCTTATATATAGGCGGAAAAGTGGAATTCTCTTATAATAAAAAAGCTTTTGGTTTTTATAAAATTTTCATATGTTTCCTGATTTACCTTCATCAATTTCAATATATTTATCTAGGAAATATGGAAAATATCAATTTATTAAGAATTTTTATCCATTGGAAAGTGTAATTGTTCCTGGGAATTACTAAAGGCATTAAAAGTTTGTTAATATCATGTTCTTTAATAAGGGTAACTATGGAAGAAACCACATTGGAATTGGTTAGTTCTCCGCCTTTATAATAGGAACGGAGGAGTATATCAAAGGTGTAATAGACAGTATTTTTAATTTGATTTTAATTAGACTTTGTCAAACTCCTAATTTTGATGTAATCAAACAAAAAAATGAAGAAATAGTTTATCATGGGAAACGCAATCAAGGAAATACCATATAGTCCTAGGAATAATATATTAGAGAGAGTCTAGTCCAATTGACCTAGTCAATTGTCTGTTTGGTCCATTTTGGCAGTATAAACTATAGTTTGGTCCTGAAAATTATAGTTTGGTCCTAGGGTTTTGTCCACCCACAAGGAATATTCTTTTTTTGTTACCAAAACACCCCTGCACGTGCAAAAATTATCTTTTGGTCCTAAATTTTATTGTTTGGTCCTTTTACCGACATATATAAACAATAAATAGCAACAATAAATTTCAGGTTCAAGAAAATTTTCTCTCTCCTACTCCGATCTCGTTTTTCTTCTTTTGCTGCAGATTTTTTTCTTCTATGGCTTACGAAATCTTCCTCGATTTCGTTTTTGATACCAAGATTGATTCGATTTACAGCAGATTGACTTGGTTATGAAGATTGATTTGATTACAAAGTGAATTTGATTACGGTGTTTTGATTTGGAGTGAATTTTTGATTCGAGATTTTGATTACAGGAGATTTGATTCAAAGATTTGATCCGAGGCTTTTTTGAAGATTTGATTCGAGACTTTTTTGAAGTGAATATTGATAGTTGGAGTTGATTTTTTGGAATTACAGATTCGTAGATCGGTGTTTTTTTGGAGTTTTGATTTTGAATTCTTCTTGTTGCTGGTGAGTTTTCACGCTAATCCTTTCCTTGAATTATAGATCAACTAAGTTTTTCTTTGATTAGAATGAATGAAGTCGTTTTGTTAAGGCTTCATTTGTTAGAATGAACTCTTTATTTTGTTAAGGAAGAAGCTATTAATAGCGTTACGACTTCATTCCAATAATGAACTCTTCTTTTACCATGGAATAAGAACTGTTGGTGCTTTGTTTTTGTATCTTTTTTAGGATGTTAACGAAATGAAGTCATTCTGTTAAGGCTTCATTTCTTGGAATGAACTCTTTATTTTGTTTAAGGAAGAATCTATTAGTGATGTTCTGTTAAGAATATTTATTCTGTTAAGGCTTCATTTCTTGGAATGAACTCTTTATTTTGTTTAAGGAAGAATCTATTAGTGTTGTTCTGTTAAGAATCTTTATTTTGTTAAGGCTTTATTTCGAGAATGAACTCTTCTTTTGTCATGGAAGAAGTACTGTTGCTGCTCTGTTTATCTGTTAGGATGTTAATGAATGATATCATTCTATTTAAGGCTTCATTCGTGGAATGAACTCTTTATTTTGTTAGAATGTTATTGAATGAATCTATTTTGTTTCAGCTTCATTCCAATAATGAACTATTTTGTGTGTGTGTGTTCATTTTTCAGGTTCAGTATGGCCCTATCCAGTTGTTATGTTGTTGTGTATTACAAAGGGGATGGTATTCCGTTGAAAGTTTCTTTAGATACTATGATTCGTGACTTTAAAATATCTGTTTGTGATTATTGGAGAAACTTGACTCCTCGGAGCATAAGATTTATTTGTTGTTGTGATAAAGCTCTCATTAATTGTGATTATTCTCTTCAAGGTCTAATTGTTCTTACTTGTTCAAGGGAATTGTCAAGTTTTGATCTGTTTGTTGAGGAGGCTTGTCATGGTGTTGCTTCTAGCTCTTCGTCTGGTATTTCCACGCAGTCGCTCAGTGACGATGAATCATGCACTGGGTTTACTGATACTTCAAAGATTAAATACCTGACGAAAGGTCATGAGCAATTGAAACCTCTTTTATCCGAAGGTTGGGAAGATATTTTTAAAGGTGTTGGTCAAGTTTTTCATGGTGGTGTTGATGAGGTTCGCTTAGCTGTCAGCAAATACTGCAGCAAGTCTGGCTATACAGTTGCAGAGGTTAAGAATGACAAACTCAGGTTCACAGGCAAGTGTGGTAGGAATGCAGAATGTCCTTGGTATCTGGAATGTATTCCAATCGATACCGCTAAAAGTGTCTTTGCTATTAAGGAATTCAATGGGAAGCATAAATGTGGTGGTGCTTATAAGCTGAAGGACCCACCTGTGAAGAAGAAATTGATTAAGCATCTATTCAAGGATCAAATACAGTCAAATCCGGCAATAAAGCCTAATGATACGGTTGCTCAGGTGAAGAGTTGTTATGGAACTGACATAAAATACCATCATGCTTATAAAGGGAAGGAAGCATCTAAGGCAGAGATATATGGCGATGATGTAAAAATTTATACAGATCTTATTTGGTATGTTGAAGCAATAAAGGCTACCAATCCTGGCAGTTATATTGAGTTTGAGTATGATAAAGAGACTAAACGTTTTCAGAGGCTTTTCATATGTTTTGCTGCCTGTATGGAAGGATACAGGTTCATTCTCCCTATGCTTTACTGTGATGCAACATTTCTCAATGGGAGATTCAAAGGAACAGTGATGGCTGCCACTGGTGTGAATGGAAACCAAGGTAAATTTTCTTTCTTTTCTGAATAAATCATTAGTTTGTTGTTTGATTTTTAAGAGCAATGTGAACGAATGAAGTTTCTCTGTTAAGGCTTTTCATTTTTTAGGATGAACTCATTTTATGTTCAAGAAGAAAGTAATTTCTATCAGTTTTACTTTTGTTATTTTGTTAAGAAGGTCTTCATTTTAAGAATGAACTCTTATTTTTTGTTAAGTTTTTAGCTGTTCATAAGTGGGAATGAACTCCTGCTTCTTTGATTTTATTGTTCATGTTATAGAATGAACTTCATTTTTGGAATGAAGTGTAGAAAAGTTATAGATTTTTTGATTAGACAGTTCATGCTACAGAATGGAATTCATTATATAGAATGAAACCTTTATTTTTTTGATTTTTAATAGCAATGTGAATGAATGAAGCTTCTCTGTTAAGTTTTTTAGTTGTTCATAAGCGGGGAATGAACTCCTGCTGCTTTTTTTTATGTTTTACTTTGTTATTTTTTGAAGAAGAAGGTCTTAGTTCATGTTATAAAATGGACTTCATTATTGGAATGAAGTGTAGAAAAGTTATAGATATTGATTATTCTACAGTTCATGTTACAGAATGGACTTCATTTTTTGGAATGAAGTGTTATAGATTTTTTGATTATACAGTTCATGCTACAGAATGGACTTCATTTTAAGAATGAAACTTTCATTTTTGTTATAGATATTTTTTAATGAACTGACACTTTTAGTTCTTTTTTGTGTTCTTTTCATTCTGTAGGATTTTTTCCTTTTGCGTATGCTTTAGTTCCTGGAGAAGACATTGAAGGGTGGGAGTGGTTTATGGAGAACTTGCAGCATTGTGTCGACTCTCGTCCTATCACTTTTATCACTGATCGTCATGAAGGGCTGAAGCAAAGTATTCCCAAGTATTTTCCCAACTCTTATCATAGTTACTGTTTCCATCATTTGAAGAATAACCTCCCCATCAAGAAATCACATGAGAAGTATAAACAAGTTCAAGATTTGTTCCATAAAGCTGCATACTGCTATAGTGTTGCTAAATATGAGTCGCTTTAAATGAGATGTGTATCATAGGATGTGGTTGGGTTTCCAAGTACATCAAAAATATCGATCCCAAGCATTGGGCAAATGCTTTCTTCGTAGGATGTAGGTATGGCACACACTCGTTAACTATTGCAGAGTCTTTCAATAACTGGATTCTTCCTGAAAGGGATCTGCCTCCAGCTGCTCTTGTTGATGAGATTAGGATAAAGATTATGAGGATGAGTGCAGAAAGGCGTGAGCTCGGTAAAAATTATAGTGATAGTTTGACTCTCATCTATAAAGCTCTACTCAAGTCACATGTCGATATAGGGCGTCCATGGAGTGTTAAGTAGTCAGGTAATGGTATATATGAGGTTCACTCTCCTAGCTCTCATGTTGTTGATCTGATGCATATGACGTGCACTTGCCAGAGATAGAAAGTGTTTGGTTTCCCCTGTGATCACGCCACTACTGCTATTACTATGAGTGGTATTGAGATGTTGAGGTTTGTTCAGCCTTACTTTGGTTCGAATCATTTTCGCCATACGGATGCTCCTGCAATGCGACCCATTCCCAATTACGACAGGCCAGAAGCGTATGAACCTGAAGAGAGAGTCCTACCTGGTATTCCAAGGCCACCTCCAGGAAGACCACCAAAGAAGCGCATCCATGATGCTTATGAGAAGGAGAGGAGGCTTATGAAGTGCTCAAATTGCAAGAAGATCTGGAACCACAACAAAGCTACCTGTCGTGTATTAATGCTGGAGTAGTATGCATGAACCTTTTTTTTTCTAGTTTATGTTTTTATGAACTTCTCTTACCTGTTTGATTATGCACTGGTTGTAGTTTTTTTTTTTTTTTTTTTTTTTTTAACTTTTTGATATGCACTTCATTTTATGGAATGAACTTCATTTTCTGTAATGAACTCCCTTTTTTTTCTTAGAAATGCTTTTTTTAGATATTATTTCTTTTTGGATATGTATGTACTGATATTTTGTAGCAGGTTATGGTATTTTTCCTACAAATCAACTCTATGGGATATGTATTTTTCATTATCAGGGATATGTATCAGTTCATTTACTGAAATGAACTTCATTTTCAGGAATGAACACAAGTTTTCCTATAACCAATAGAGTTCATTTTGGTAAATGAACTGGTATACATAAGACAGAAGACAAAATGCTGAAGTACTAGAGTTAATAGGTATCCATTAGATAGTAAGACAATGCATAATTTCTCATTATCTGGAATGAACCCCCTCTATCAGTTCATTTACTGAAATGAACTTCATTTTCAGGAATGAACACTAGTTTTCCTAGAACTGACTTGAATTCCATAAGTTCATTTTCAGGAATGAAGTCCACCAAAACATCAAAGAAGGAACATTCATGCTACAAATAAATTCATAAGAAAATAAGACAGAAAGACAAGGCATAAGATAGAACATTGATGTTATATACTATCCAAAATATGATAGATGAAAATATAAAACATACTAGAGTATCAATTACATTAGAAGGTAATTCAGGTGATATTAGACATAAGAGTTTTCTGTTGCAATAAGAATTAATCTATGTGCAATATACTATAGAAAAGAGTTTTGTCTGTTTAATCTGTTCCAAGTAAGCAATTGCTAAGGTATTCTGAGTTGGAAAATTCACCCCAGCTCTCTTCATCCTGATGCTGAGAAGTAAGAAGTTTGTAGGCCATCCCAACTCTTCTTGCTTGCATCTTCTCTATCATGTCAGCTTTCTTCAACACACTCTGCGACTTGTTTATGGTTGGCTTGACACTTCTCTTGATCCAATACAGGTGTACAACAGGCAATCTGGATATGCTCCTTGATCTGGCACTCCTGCAGATTTTCAAAGTTGACGTTGCTGCATCTCACCCTACCATGAGCTTGTAGCCACAAGTTGATGTGTTTCATGCAGTACATAGCCATTCTGTTTGCGTCAGCTTTGCATTGCTTACCAAGCTCTCCCTTTTTGATGGAGTTGTAATGCTCCCATGTGTAGTTGCCGACGTCAAAAACCAGCAGATGCCAGTGTTCACCTAGAGACCCTTTTGATTTTGCATTACCACTGTGTGGGTCAGTATTCATAGGAATGAGCAGCTTTTCGGTTTTTTCAGGCATGCTTTTATAAACTGATCAACTTCTTCTGTTCTCTTAAGTTCATTGTGCCACGCAAAAAATGTCTGAAAAACAAAAAGAAAATGAATTAGATAAGAAGTTCTCATTCTATGCATGCTGGATTATACAGTTCAAATAGATAAAAATCAAATAACCTTCATAGGCATGCATTTTTCTCTAAATCAGACAAACTGCAAGCAAACAGTTCACTTTTTATCAATGGATAGGAAGAAACACACTTACGAATGTTGTTGAATTCATAATCTCGAAGTTGATATACTTTCTTCGAGTCTCACTGTCCTCGCTATCATTGAGCATTCTATCGTTGTTTGCAGCTTTATACTTTCTGTATATATAGTAGTCCAGCAAGGTGGTATCCAAGTAATCATTGAACAACAGAGAAACGATTTCACTCCCTTGAACTGAAATTGGAATTTGCTTGTGATTCTCTGCTTTCCAAGCTGCTTGACTGCAAAAATAAAAAGAAAAAATGAACTGTCAAAAGTTTATACCAAAAAAGAATTATTGAAGAGAAACATATAAAGAGTTAGTAAGAGAAACATACGTAGTCATAGCTTTGCCGAAGAAATCACCAAATACCGCCAGCGCAGCATTATCAAATCTGTGGTACAAAGGAGATCCTCTCAGTTCTGGTAGATTTGGCTTGATTTCTTGTCTTACTCTTCGAGGAGCCTGTGCTGCTGCTTCTTGAATCCGATGTTCTTGTTGCGCCTGTGGTGTTGCTCCCTGAACATTTGCAGGCTCGGATCCTCTTTTCCTCTTACCAACAGGGTTCTTCTTTATCTCTTGCTGCGCCTGTGGTACATTCTTCTTCTTCACTTCTTTATCTCTATCAACTTGAGGTGGTACCTTTGCCACTACCTTCTTTTCTTTGTTCAACATCAGTCTGAATCTTGTTTTCTTTAAACTGTAATCTGATCCTGATATGAATTCATCCCCTATTGGTTTCACTGGTTTGTTTGATCTAGTAGCCATTCTACTAGTTTCTTCCGGTACTACTTTCACAGGTGTCTTCTGAGTCTGCTCCATCGATGAACCAAGGCCTATTTCATTCAGTTCTGCAACTATTTGCGAACTGTTTCCACATCTGGCAGTTGTCTTTGCTTTCTTTGACCTAGTAACCACTCCAGTTGCTTCTTGTGACACAGGGGTGGGCTGGTACTGTGTCATCCCAATCGAGAAACTAGGAGGACTACAGTCATTATTGATCGCCTTTAGTGTAGCTTTGATGACGGTGTCAGCTTCTTCATCATTCAAATCCTCATTCTTCTCATTCTTGTCATCAATAAACTGCAGACTCACATGCTCTTCTCTATCTAAATATCATCTGTGTCACTTGCTGTTACAAATAATTCAAGAAGCATAAATCAAACAAATATACACCTTCATTCTAAAGAATGAACTCATAAATAGATCTAACTTCATTCTACAACATCATCATATAGATCTACTAACTTCATTCTATAAAATGAAGTCCAGCAAACATCAAAGGAGAAACATGGTTCACTGTAGGAATGAGCTCTTTACAATTTTTCTAGACTTCATTCTAGAAATGAAGTCCAGCAAACATCAAAGAGGTAACTTGGTATACACCTTCATTATAAAGAAGGAACTCAAACACGGTATACACCTTCATTCAGAAGAATGAACTCAAACAACTTTTCAGTACAATTTTTCTAGACTTCATTCTAGAAATGAAGTCCAGCAAACATGGTATTATTCATCAAACATCAAACATGGTATACACCTTCATTCAGAAGAATGAACTCCAACTTCTATATTTGTAGCCAGAGTTCATCCATGAGAATGAACTCCAACCTCTGCTTGAAAAGTCATAGTTCATTTCCAGAATGAAGTCCAACTTCTACATTGTATCCAGAGTTCATCCATGAGAATGAACTCCAACCACTGCTTGAAAAGTAAAACTAAAATATTTGCAGAAGGAAGAAAAAAATTTAGAATTATTACCCAGGTTCACACATTGATCAATACTCAAAGGAGCTGCGGTGTTGTTTGGAATTGAAAGAAGCTCTACTTCAGTCATCTCATCAAGGAGCTTTTGCTGAATATCTCTTGCATAAATTTCTACAGAAGGATCTCCAACAGATAAGGCGGGAAAGAGATGATCAGAACCTCCAGCAGCTTCATTTACAGCATCTGTTACTGCTTGCATTCCATCATCCACAGAAACATCTGGGTTTGCAATTCCAACATCATCATTCATATTTCCAACACCAGCTTCCACGGCCTCATCCACAACAGCATCTGATTGCATATCTTTAGCAGCCTTATGCTCATCAATGAAAAGTTTAGTACGCATGTACTCTGATGCTTGGTCTGCCATGAATTTCGCCACATTCCCTCCTTGAGATAGAAATGCATCAACTTCAGGTTGCTTTGAAGCCAAGTATATTTAAAGGAATTCCATCTTTCTATCAAAGAGTGTCTTCGAAGTTGTGGCTTCTGCAAGTGATTTGTCAAGGTCTTCCTGCCTTAACAAAAGATCCAACATCTCCTCAGTATGCTTCTTTGTCAACTGTTGTATCTCTTGAGCATGTTTACCTCTCAGGTCCTCTATTTCTTGAACATGTGTAGCTTTCATATGTTCTATCTGGGCATTCATTTGACTGAATTCTTCCTCAAGCAATTCAGCCTTTGTCTTGGCTTTTTGCTTTTGCAGGAACTTGTTTTCAGCATCGGTATATTCTTCCAATAACATATCCAACAGCTGCACAAAAAAAAAAAAGAGTTCATTACACACAATGAACACACGCATTAAACATTCCTTGTAGGTATCCATTACAATACAAAGAGAATGAACCAAAATATCAGACGATTCGACATTAACAGTCAGAGTTCATTTTGTGGAATGAATTCCCAGTTTTATCTTAAAGCAACATAGTTCATTATATGAAATTGAATAAAACATAATGGTACTAGATTTTTACCTCTCCAAAATCATCAACATTCATCTTAGACGTTAAGTGTTTGCAAATGGTATCGATCCACCTTGCAAATCTTGGACGGTGGTCTACTATTTTCTTCACCTACTACTTGGATTTTAATTTCTTTGATTGCTCAGCAAACCAAGGCTGTAAAAGAGAAGAATTATACTGGTCAGTTATCAGCAACAATTCAATTCAACATCAAACCTCAAAATGAAAAAATGAACAGTCTTTCATCTCACCAACAAGTAAAGATAACACCCTTCAGAAGAACCTCTTCTCAATATTTCCATCAAATGCTTGTGTATGAGATGCGGCAGAGATACTCTATCTATTGCCTCTAGGCAGGCTAGGTACTTGGTGTGGATGGAACCTCCATCACCAGTAGTAAAAAAATAGTAGACAATAGAAAGAGCTCAAACATGGTTACAAGATCTTCAGTAGATCCTCTATTCCTAATCAACTCAACGATTTTTTCTTTCAATTCTGTGTTCTTTATATCAGAAAGTTTCTTTTTAGGTGGAACAAATTCGTAGGTTCGATAGAACGTTCCAGTAGTGTAGTTAGCTACGTTTATAGTGTCCAAGAAAGATTCTTCTATTCCACCTCCCGGAATACATGATATTCCAAACACTAACGACAACTTTTCAGGTGATGATCTTAGCACATATGTTTCTTCCCTTACTTTGAAAACGAACGTATGGTCATTTGTTTCAGGAATGAACTGATGTGCATTGCATACAACTTGGACAGCAGGTATTGACTTAATCCATTCAGTAGCAACAATCTCCCCTTCCAGAAATACTTTGGCTACACTCCCCAACTGACTCCTATACAAAGCATCTCTCTGTTCTTCATTCAAAGCCTCATGTTTTGGAAGAGCTTTAATCTTAGCAGCAAGAGCAATGGCTCCAGCAAAGCTACACTTTAACTTCTTATCTACAATTTTTTTTAAAGACAAAAGAAAAAAAGATTAATGGTTACATTTTTTTAAATAGTAGCTTATAAAAGAAGATAAAGTGTGGCTTGAGAAGGACCAATACTTCAGTCATTCTACTTGGTGAACTCTCAAGCATTCGAAGTTCATTCAATACAATGAGGCTTTCAAAGAAGAACCAACACAAGAATGGATCTAGATAATGTCAACACCAGCTTACTTCATTTTTGTACAAAATCTAGGTAGAATATGCAGGTATAAGAATGTAGATAATGAACTGTAAAATCTTGAAGCGCAATTTTTCTAGACTTCATTATAGAAATGAAGTCCAGCAAACACCAAAGGAGAAACATGGACTTAGCACAATTTTTCTAGACGTCATTCTAGAAATGAAGTCCGACAAACACCAAAGGAGAAACATGCAGACAGCAGAAAAATTGGAATACATGCTCAATTCAACAACAAACAGATCAAAAATCAACTTCGAATTAGTATTTTTACCTTTCGCTACTTTCTGTACTCTTGATTTCTTTGTCACTGGTTCTTCTTCTTCTTGACTATCTCCTTCAAAAACAACTAATTGGCTATGTCTTTCTTCAACTTCTTCGTCTGAAGATGTATCTACTACTATTTTCCTCTTCGATTTACCCATTTAGGGTTTTGATTTCTTCGATTTTTCTAGGGTTTTTTTTATTTTCTGGGTTTGGTTTTCTGATTTTGAAGACTGTTTTGATTTTGATTTGCGAAAGTTGAAATGATTTCGACTGATTTTGGTGGATTCTTGGTTTTGATGATGTTCGTTCTCTGGGTTTTGGAGTGACGAAGACGAAGAAGTTGTGGTTCTCTGAAAATGAAACTGAAAAGAAGGAGAGAAACAGTTGACGCGTTTTTAGGAGATCGTGGGTTGAAGGCGGTGACAATTAAGGTAAGGATATTATTATCTGCTTGATATTTTTTTTAAATGATGGACCAAACAGTAAAGCCGCTTGATCAAAGAACTAAACAGACATGGACCCACCTAAAAAATGACCAAACAATATTTTTCTCAAACGCAATACCTTCCCGCTGACTAAACATGCGTTAAACAAATACAGTAAGGGTAAATTTACCTATAGATGAAATAGGATTCTAACACCACCACACTTGTCGAATTTAACCGATTACAATTTTATTGGCTTAATCAACTTTTTCAAGAATTAAACTACTTATCCAATCTTAGTTGTATAATAGTCTGTGACTGTGTGTTCATATCCTAGGACCACCTAAAAGCTTCAGCTTTCAAATTTTAATATTCTCTGAACAGGACCTTATATAAGGATATAAAACTAACTTGAAGCGTAACTTTTTCTTGTGGGAATATATTTAGTAAGATTTCAGTACTCTTACATCCATATGACTCATATGAACTATATTTAGAAAACGTAATCTTTATCCATCGCTCCATAATTGCATGTGGTTGTCCATCCAAATTAAGTAGTAACGTATTATTTTACCTTTTGTTATAGCGTTTCACCAAAAAGAATAAAGTTCTTCGCTGTGGAGGAAAAGGAGTAGACCAGTACGCATTACCCACTTAACAAACTAGTTACTAGTTCGTAGTATTCCGTCCGATTGTTTTTAATAGGCCAGTTTCTATGAATAAAAGTTTCAGAAAAATAGACCATTTTTTTAATTGGGAAAGTAAAATTCTACTTTAATTTTTTGGGACCATTTTTCTCTTAACTTCTTTTGATGACAAGTATCATGTGGACCACTTCACTTTACTTCTTTTTCTAACAAGTGTCACGGGGACCATTTCACTTCATTTTTTTTATTGACAAGTGTCATGAGGACCACTTTCAATGATTAGTTCTCTTAATTTCCTTAAATTTCGCTAAAAACAAAACCAACATATTAAAAAAGAACGGAGGGAGTAATAACTAATACGCAAACACTGTAGTAAGAACAGAGAAAGAAAAAAATATGGGAAAATTAGGCGCAGACCAAAAACAAAAATATTCTCATTGTCAGGCTCACAATTAATTTTTAGTTCCGTTACACCCATAATTATATGAAATTATTAAAAATGTCTGCATGACGGATTATGCATCTGCATGACGGATTATGCATCAGGGTTATAATTGTCAATGCAACTTGGATGTAACATATCTAAAAATCCGTGCCTCGGAATTTTACAAATTTTATATCGTTGGAAATATTTTTAAGAGAGCTGCGCAACGAGTACAAACAAGAATATCAAATTTTTGTTTTTCACGAAAAAATTGGAGGTGATCATCATTTTAGGAAAAAATTTCGAAAACTTGATACATAACCATTATGCAGCCACCAAAAAAGATGCATAACACATTCTGCAGACGCATAACGAATTATGCAACCATTTTCTCCACTGCATAACAGAAATTTTGTACATAACCATTATGCAGCCACAAAAAACGATGCATACCACATTATGCAGACACAACAAAAAATGCATAAAACGTTATGCAACCATATTTTGGTTCATGCATTTATTAATTTATGCATAACATGTTATGCATCTATGAAAATAGATGCATAAAAGATTATGCATCAGATTTTTTTAATTCAGTGCTTACAAAAATATAGTTGCATAATGCTTTATGCATCCATTTTCTCGACTACATAACATGTTATGCAGATATTATTGTAAGTGCATGAAAAGTTATGCAGCCTTTTTTTTTGTTGGTTTCAATACTAACAAAAACGATGTTGCATAACGTGTTATGCAACCATTTTCGGGACTGCATAACAAGTTATGCAACAATTTTTATAGATACATAACAGGTTATGCAACCATTTTCACAGCCGCATAACAAAATTATTCAACTATTATGACCAACACCAACACTAATATATCCGTAGCTTCCCAACAAACAACACCAACTCCTCAACTCAGCTTATCCAACAAAATATATACGGGAAAAAATGATAATCATCAATGCCCCAAAATCCATGTATACAAAACTTTAACAAAACTATTTAACAAAACTTTTCTCGTGTTTATAAGCATATATGGCCATGCAGTGGGACAATTATCTCCCTACTGAGAGCATTTCATGGAAATCATTAGCTTCCTCTAGGACCACTCCGTAGACTTCATAAAAGTGTAAGTAAATGATGCTCTGCTATTTCGTGGATTGATTAGATGAAAAATAAATAACATATTGACTGGATAAAATGAGTTTCATCATTTTATCCCTAGAGGTATGCATCTGGTGACTACTCTCCTTATTAAATTATGGATACGAGACCAAACCAGATGCAGTAGAAGCTCCCACAAAAATTGTACCATAAGAAGAAAAAGACGCAGTTACGGAGACTAACAACACGTTTGTTTTTTCCTCTATATAGGTAGAGTGTTCTATATAGAGGTTTACCTTTATATCTATATAAATATCACTATATAATCTCTCTTAAAATCATGTTTATTTGACCACTATCTAACAACTCTATATTGTGTACCCAATTTTATATATTTCTCATTTTACCCTTATAATATTCAAAAAATCCATGAATATCCATTACAACCAAAGATGTTCAAAAATTCCAAAAGGAAAAAAATGTATTAGAAAATACAACCAAAGATGTTCACTTTTTCTGAAACGGAGCGAAAGTATAACTTTTTTTCTGAAACGGGGTAAAAATATCACTTTTTCTGAAACGGATCAAAAATATCACTTTATCTGAAACGGGCGAAAGTATCACTTTATCTGAAACGGCGAAAGTATCACTTTTTCTGAAGCGGAAAAAAAAATCACCTTTTCTGAAACAGGGCAAAAATCACTTTTTCTGAAACGGGGCAAAAACATAACTTTTTCTGAAACAGAACGAAAATATCACTTTTTCTGAAACGGGGAAAAAATTTCACTTTTTCTGAAACAGGGCAAAAATATCACTTTTTCTGAAACATGGAAAAATCACTTTTTCTGAAACGGAGCAAAAATATCACTTTTTCTGAAACGGCGCGAAAGTATCACTTTTTCTGAAGCATGCGAAAGTATCACTTTTTCTGAAACGGCGTGAAAGTATCACTTTTTCTGAAACGGGGAAGTATCACTTTTTCTGAAACGGGGCTAAAGTGTCACTTTTTCTGCAACGGAGCAAAATATCACTTTTTTCTGAAACAGCGCGAAAATATCCCTTTTTCTGAAACGGGCAAAAGTATCACTTTTCTTGAAACATGTAAAATTTTAGATTTTAAATTAAGGAATTATTTTTGGACATTATAAGTTTGTTCGAGGATATATTAGTCATTTGAAGGTTTAATAGAGGTAGAGGCTCAAAGATAGCACCTCATTGGTGCTATTTGATTTCCTCTATATAGATAGAGATTTGCCTCTATCTTTGTAGAGGTAGTGGAAAAAACAAACACCAAATAAATGGGACCCACCACTCTAATAGAGGTTAACCTCTACATAGAGGAAAAAACAAACATGATGTAAGCCCTTTGATAATGCTACTCATGTTATCGTCGACATACAAGAAAGCAATCCATAAACCGAAGCATCAGATTGTTGTGAAGTGCCCGCATACAGTTTGGAAAACTTTTATCCCGCAAATGAAGTACTAGAATTGGACCTCGTATTGGTTTCATCAGAGACTACCCTAATGAGCTTCAATTCCCAAAAGAATCGGTAAAATTAGGAACAAGCTCTTTAGTACTCATTTTAAGATCTTCAGGTAAAAATTTCAAAATCAAAACCTCAGAGTCTGCAAGTAATCTATCATACCATCCCTATCTGCGAAATTCCCATACTTACCGGATTGCTGAATCGGTGAAATCTCATCTACCCAATTCGAAAGAGCATCCAGTACAGAACAAATAGAAGTTAGGGTTTCCGATTCATGAGAACACGGTTCTGAAAGCTTCTTCCCACCGATCGATTAGCTTAACAAAACGATGAATCCGATGAAATTACTCATGAGATCGGATTTGATGAACTAAGCCATACCATCTGGGTGACGAATTTTATTAGACGGAGTTATAAATTCATGAAATTACTGAGACTTTTTGTGATTTTGATCGCCGTTTGATATGATGATTTCTTCGTAATCTCTTTTTTGATTCCCATAATCTGAAAACAGTTGATATTCCTTGACTGACTGAACAAAAAATTTCTTCTTTGATTAAAAGAGGGAAGAAGAAGAATAAAGGAAGTTACGGATAAAAGAGACTACAAAGGAAGAAGGGAAAAAATAATTTTAGAAATTATGGATATGAGAAAAATTTTAACCCAAAAAATGGGTGCACGCCTGAAGATTTATATCGGTGGGTTTCAAAGTGTCCAAAATCTTAAATGGGTGTGGCTGTAGTTTTCACAAAAAATATTTCCGAGTGTTTAAAAGCCTTTATGGTTCATATTTTATATGGGCTCTTACCTATTTTCAAATACTACTATTACTAGCGATCTTACTTACCACCACATCCCATTCCATTCAAAATCCAGGTCTATTAGGTATTGAGAAGACAACGGATATCATCATGTGAAAACTACAGGGAGACCCATTCTTGCACTTTTTCCTACTGTGAAACCCACACGCGTGAAATATCACACGCACACCCAAACCGGTCCTGAAAATTATTCCGTCACCCAGAGTTTTCAAAATAACGTGTTTTTTTTCCCAGTTTAACCTCACCAAAAAAAAACTCAGTTCACAGCTTCAGTTTCAGCTTTGAGAAATTCAGTTTCGAGAGAGAGATTTATAGATGAGCGATTGAGAAGTAAAAGGAGATAGAATACCAGCGAGCGATTGAGAAGGAGAAGGAGATAAAATATCATATAGAGCTGAGAGATTCAATTATCGAGAGCTGGAGAAGGAGATGATTTGGGAGATTGAATTTACTCAACGAAGATAATTCAAGCTTTAGCCTCACTTTCAGTTTCTGAGATTCGGTTTCGAGAGATTGATAGCTCAGAGATTCAGAAGGAGCTGATTGAGAGATTTAATTTACTCTGAAATTCAAGCTTCAGGTTCGTTCGATCTACATTCCAATCTTGATTCTGATTTTTGTTTAATATTGATTCGATTCTAGGTTTTAGTTTCTGTAAGATTAGGATCTATTATTTTAGGTTTCTGAAGCTTAATTTAGGTTTTCGAATCGGTTTTTAGATATTTTAAGCTTGTTTTTGATTTTTTTTTTATTATTTTCCTAGGTTCTGAAATTGTTGTGATCAATGTAGATCTTTTCGATTCAATATTTTTGTTTCGATTTCATGTTCTGATGTTGATACACCAATTTTCTAAGTATTGCTTATATTTTATTCGATTTTTTGTTTGATTTATTTTTCCACTCCTATTTTTGATCTGTTTCTGTTACGCTAATGGAGATTTTATTGATTTTGGTATCTTGTTGATTTCTGATCTGATTATGGTTAATATAGATTTGTCTTTTCTGTTGTTGATTAAATCTTTTAATTTTGAGTAAGAATTTTTGTGAAGCAATATGCAGGATAGATATGTTTGATTTTTTCTGTTTTGTGTTTTTGCAGGGTAAAATGCCTGCTGCTAGTGCACTAGCTGTAATTCACTACTTTAGTGAATTCTTAGCACATCCTGTTGATGTCAACACAACTCTGGAGACTTTGAAGACAGCTGTTTTCCATAAGTGGACTCGTTTACTACCTCATCATGTCAAATTTTCTTTTAATGATGGAAGAAAGTTTGTGCGAGTAGATTCTGATGTTCTGCTTCAGTGTTTTGTATCTCGTTGCCACTATAAAGGTCAGGAGAGTTTTGATTTACTTGTTGAAGTTGGCTTCAATTCTTCCAATAGTCGTAGTAGAGCTTCATCAAGTAGACGTGTAATAGAACCTGAACCTGAAGAAGCTATAGTGAATTTCCTTGAAGATGGTTATGTACCTATTAACAAGGTTCTGAGGACTGAAGGGTGGGATAAATTACTTGGTGATGTTGATAAAAAAATTTTTGGAGGTGTCGCAGAGGTACGTTTTGCAGTAAAGAAATACGAGTTAAAAACTGGGCGTGTTCTTGTATATACTAAGAATGAACCTAGCAGGTTCTATGCAAAATTCCCTAAAGAAAAATTCCCTTGGGAGTATAAGGCTTGTGCTGTTGATGTTGAAAAAAGGATGCTTAAGGTTAAGAAGTATGTTAGCAGTCATACCTGTGGTGTTGGATGTGAAAGGCTTTTCCAAAGGCTCAGCAGTAAATTTGTTGCTAGTCTTATCAAGGATGAAATTAGAAGTGATCCGAGTTTCAAAGCTTCTGATTTGAAAAAGTTTTTTAAAACTAGCTACGGGATCAATGTGAAATATTACTAAGCTTACAATGGAAGGGAGAAAGTGTATGAGGATATATTTGGTGATGAGGCCATTTCGTATTCGCATCTGGTATGGTATGTATATGCCATTCGCAGCACAAATCCTGGTAGTTGGATTGATTTTCAAGTTCAAATGGATGAACCTGAATCGAACGAGGATAGTTCAACTGAATTAGAAGATGAGGCACCTTCAAATAAGTTTGTGCGTCTTTTTACGATGCATGCATCCATGGTTACCGTTACCTTCGTCCCATGGTTTATGTCGATGATACCTTTCTTACAGAGAAATATAGAGGATGTCTCATGGTTGCAACCGCTATCAATGCTGGAAATGGTAATTTTTCTGATAATGCATCCTTTTTATATATGTGCATAATGTCTCATGCATTATTTATGTTGGCTTCATAATGTATTATGCATTATTGTTTTCACTTTTCTGGTTATGCATCATTTCTGTTTAGATGCATAAAACATCATACATTATTTTGTTTTAGCTGCATAATGTCTTATGCATTATTATTTTCACTTTTCTGATCTTATGCATCCTTTTTGTACAAGTGCATCATTTCTTATGCATCATTTAGTTTAGATGCATAAGACATTATGCATTTTTTGTTTTCACTTTTCTGGTTATGCATCATTTCTGTTTAGATGCAGACATTATAAATTATTTTGTTTTAGCTGCATAATGTCTTATGCATTATTGTTTTCACTTTTCTGATCTTATGCATCCTTTTTATGCATTTTAGCTGCACATACTTCATGTAGACGCTGGTTTGATTTTATATTATTTGCTGTGCAGGGTTCTTTCCACTATCCATGGCCTTGGTACCTGGTGAAGATAATGATAACTGGGAATGGTTCATGAGGAATTTGAGTAATGTTCTTGATCATGATCAAAGGCCAATCACATTTTTATCTGATCGTGCAGAAGGATTAAAGAGAGCGATTCCATTTTACTTTCCTGGGGCCTTCCATAGTTTCTGCTACTATCATCTTAAGATGAACTTACCTATTAATGCATCTGACGAAAGGTATGGTCCATTTATTGATTCATTTCAAGCTGCTGCATATGCTCTTAGTCCCGAAGGTTTCCAAACTGCCATCGCTACGATTAGGGGTCTTGGTTGTGGTTAGGTTGCAGACTATATATTAGATATCCCTCCAGAGAAGTGGTCAAATGCCTTTTTTCAGGGTTGTAGGTATGGTAGGACATCTTCTACTCTTGCTGAATCCTTCAATAGTTGGATGAAAGTACACAAGAAGCTCCCTGCAAATTCTCTTCTGGATCATATAAGGAAGGATGTGATGAGTATGATGTCAGAAAGGCGAAATACTGGTAAAAGTTTCATAACAATTCTCACACCGAAGAATGAAGCTAAGATGAAGGATCTTATTGATGAGGGTTTAACCTGGCTGGTTATACAGTCCGATACTCATGTTTATGAAGTGGAGGGAGGCGAGAGTTCTCATAATGTTAACCTTGAGGCAAGGACATGTACCTGTCAGAGGTGGCGCGTCTATGGATTTCCATGTGTGCATGCTTTTGCGTCGATAACAATATCTGGTTCTAATACATATGATTTTGTTGAACCTTATTTCACTACTGCATACTTCAATAATGCCTACAGCCATGCAATTCATCCTACTCCGAACTACAACAGGCCTGAAGTTTATGAAGGTGATGATATTATCGATGTACCTGATGTTAGGAGGCCGCCAGGGAGACCACAAGCTAATAGACATTTGAGCCGTTACGAGAAGCCTCCCAGGAGAGCTATGCGTTGTGGTAATTTTTGTGAGATTGGCCATCATAACAATCAAACTTGTACTAAGCTTACATGTTACAAGAAGCCTCCAAAGCCGCCGAAGAAGCCTAAGGGAAGTTAAGGGAGAGCATTTATCTTGTTGGTTTCTTCAGACTATTACTTTTACGTTTGAACCTAATTCATATTTCTTTTACAGTATTTTTTATTTTGTAAGACTTTTTTTTACTTAGTACGTGTTCGTTTTATGAAAAAGAACTTTCTTTTTTACTGTGTGTTATGCCCTTTTTTTTTAAATGCAAAACTTGTCTTATGCATTTTTGTTTTTCAAATGCATAATTTGTTATGCAATTATTTTTAGATGCATAATTTGTTATGCTTGTTTTTTAAGATATGCATAATTTGTTATGCATTTTTTTCTTACAGTGCTTAATATGTTATGCATTCTTTTTTTGTATTGCATAACCTGTTATGTGTTCATTCTTTTAGCAACCTGTTTTCACTTCAATACTTTGCAAGATTTATAACATGTCATGTTTATAATCTGGGGTCCAGGGGGCAGCGCCCCTTCGTTAACTAAGTCTTGAAACAAATAGATGCACTGAAACAAGCAATATATATATAAACATAGTAAAATAACAAGATATTTAGTTTTTCTAATCTTCATAGTAATAGAACAAGATAAACTAACACATTACACCAACTACTTGCGAGTTAATATTGACAGACTGAAGTTAAGCTTTACCAACTACTGAAGTTAAGCTTTACACATAATACCACTGAAGGTTTTCGCTTGATATAAATAGATACCAGTTCAAACTCCAAGATCATCTATTGCATCCCAGAAGTCTTCATTTGCATCTATGGCCCAACTGTTACCAACATCTGTCAGTATTTTCAATGCCAAACTTAGTCTCTTCTTGTTGAATTTTGCTATTGCTTCTTCAGTTGTCAACTTCTGCCATTTCTTTTCGCCTTCTAACTTCATTCTCATCTTCATATAGTAGTAGAAAAATATGAGGCATTCGGGGTAAGAACCTTGTTCATGGACCTTATTTAAAACTATATCCTTGTATACAAGTTTCTCTCTCTTTATATACACGACATCTGCTGATAGTTTCAGGTTGTCATATCTTTGGATCAAATAAGGCATACAAGCAGTTGCCATCTGAATAGATTGATGCTTGCATTTAACTTTATAGCTCGACAAACTGTTGAAGAAGTTCTACTCACCCTCAAAGATGTCATACTCTAACAATATCCAATGTGAACCAGTGGGGATATCCTTTGTGATATAGTTCATTGGAATGAACATTTTCTCAACTTCCATAGGTAGATTTAAGATGAATTGTTCAACATACCTGGAAATCCCAACTAGGTCCTTGCTTCTAACAAAATACTGCACAACAGATGTAGTAAACAATGGTGAATAACTTATTATGCAGAAGAAACAATGTGGGTATCACAGGTTATGCGGTAAAACAATGATGAATAATTTTTCATGCAGTAAAAGTAGTTGTTATGTAGCTGAAGTAAATGGGTGTAACATTTCTTTAACTTACCCAAGCATTTGGCCTCATGAATGCCGTCTCAGCATACGTATGTTGATAACCCACCGGATCCTTCTCAATTTTCCGCTTACAGAACAACATATAACTGTAGAAGTGTAATACATTTTCTTCCAGGTATTGATTGTTCAGCAGTTGCGTTATTACATCTCAGTGAATCCGAATATCCCATAGGTACGGGTCTTCATCTGATTCTCCTTATTTGATAAACCAAGCAGAATTGCTGCAAAAGACACAATAAGTTTTTTTTTAAGTGACCCAAAAAATGTAATAAATTGTTATGTATTGATTTTTTTTGTATGTAGAACTTGTTATACATTGAAATATTAGAAGCATAATTTGTTATGGATTGATGTTTTTGTATGCGTAACTTGTGTTGCATTGATGTTTTTAAAGCATAATCTGTTATGCATTGTTTGTTTATAAAGAAAAAATTTTTATGCATTTAACTTTTTAACAAGCATATAAAGTAGCTTGATGTACTCACAGGCTGTTGGCATGCTCAAAGTATCTCTCCAGTACTTCCACGTTGGCTGGTTCTAATGTATCTTTGTAAGCTTTAAAGCATTCCATTGTTTCCAGTGGAGGTAATTTTGTGAACGGATCACCAGATTTACGAGGATTTACTTCTTCAACTTTATCATCTGCAGGCTTGTCTATTTTCTTCGACTGCTTCCCTAGGTAACAATCTTTGAGGAGTACACTGGATGTTCTTTCCTCACCTGCTGTCCTATTCTTGATTCTTTTTATCTTACTTACCATTTCCACCTGGTTCTCATGTTTCTGTTCCTGCTTCCCATCGTATGTTCGCTTCGCTACTGGCTTTTTCTTCACTGGTGACCTCTTGGAAAATTCTGTTCTTGGTATAAATTCCCCTCCATGTTCTTCTTCCTAGAGATTCATGTAACCAAAATATGTTAGATATAAACAATTTATTTCGAAATAGTTGATTAAAGAGCAAAATAACAACATAGTAAATAGTTTGTAGTTCATTAAAATAATAAATAGTACATAGTTCATTCGACATTAAAAAAAACATATAAAATGTTATGCTGCTTTCTTAAAAAACATAATTTGTTTATATTTTATGTACCAGGTTTTTGTATTTATCTTTGCATTTTCATTCGATCTTTTTTCTTTTTCAGCATCTTGTGTGGCTGGAGTTAGAGGATTCTCTGCCAGATACTTCAAGACATTAGTGATCGTCTCAACGACTATCTCCTTCTCTGCTTCAACGACTGTCTCAACAACCATCTCATTCTCTGCTTCAATGACCGTCTCAACAGTTGATTGTTGTAGCTTTTCATCCACTGGCTCTTCTAGTTGTTGTGGTTCTTCATTTTGCTGTTGTTGTTGTGGTTCTTCAGCATCATCTTTAGTTGCAGCAGCAGGTTGTGAAAAATGCAGGTTAAATGTGGGCACTTCAAATTCTTCTGCTTTCTTCTGAGTTTCTAGAAGAATGACATCATCACCACCAGCCAAAAAATCTTTTTCCTGTTCTTCAATTCTTTCTTGTGTTTTTGCTATATTTTGTGTTGTCTCCAATTCCTCTTGAGTTTCTGTTTCCTTGTCGTCGTTGGAGAGATTAACAGCCTTTTCCAAGTCCATGAACTTGAAAGGTGAAGACTGGATTCCTTGACTAGCCGTTTGGTCTTGGCTATCAAGTCTGATGACTTCTGGCACTGATTCTTGTGTAGGTTGTTCAGTTGAAGATACCAGTTCAACAAGAGTCTCATTCCTTGGCAAGTTTTGGCTCAGTGGGATGCTTGGCTCAGCTGATGATACATCAACGCTAGGGCCAACCGGCGAATCCACCTGCACCTATTCGTTACCACAATCAACAAGAAATTCCTTCACGTAATCATACAACTTTTCATTGAAGTCTCCTCCACTCTGTTTGTTCCTCTCCTGAGTCTGCTTCATGTCTTTCAGCTTTGCTTGAATGATCTGCAATCTTGCTTCTGCACTCTCGGCGGGATAATTTTCTTGTTCAATTATCTTCATTGCATCCTGAAATGCTTCTTCATACTTTTCCATGTTCTCTTCAAGATTTATTGCAACGAGTTCAAGTATCACTGACCTTTACCTTGGTTCTCTTGGTTCACAGAGTTCTAACTCCATTGCAATGTACTCATCTCTAAAGTTCTCATGGAACTGCGACATGATTTATAACACTCATCAAGGGAATGCAAAACTAATATAACAACATTTTTATATGCATAACCTGTGATGCAGCTAATTTAAACAATGCATAATTAGTCATGCATTTTTATTAGGCTGCATAAGATGTTATGCATTGAGTTATAAAGGTGCATAACTTATTATGCATTCATTGATTTTTAAAAACACAACCTTGATTAACACTTTTTCATTTCTAAACAATGCATCACTGCTCCTGCATTCATAATTGAGCTGCATAAGATGTTATGCATTGATTTATTAAGGTTCATAACTTATTATGCATTTATAGTTTTTGAAAAACACAACCCTGATTAACAATGCATAACTACTCCTGCATTCATAATTGAGCTGCATAAGATGTTATCCATTCTTTTCTTAAGGTGCATAACTTATTATGCACTTTCAGTTTTTTCTAACATAACTTATTATGCATTCATTTTTTAAGTTCATAAACAAGTACCTCTAAGCTTTTAATATGCTTCTTGAGCATTGCTTTCTTCATTGCCGCAAAGTCCCACTTCGCAGATCTTGGTGTAGCATTGGGACTGACCTTGACGATGTTGGATGATATCTCATATATGTTGGAGTCTTCAGCCAACCAAAGCTGCGAAAAATAATAACTAAGAAGATATTCTGTAAATTAATATACAGTGAAGTTTATTACGAGAGTAAAAAAAAAAAACTAACTCACAAGAGAATATATAGTGCAGCCATTGCAATTCCTGATACGATGATTCTTTTTTTTGACAGTCTTTATGCCATTCATCAGGTGTTCATGAATAAGATCAGGAAAAGATACAGAGTCCATGGTTTCCAAATCCTCAACAAAACCAACATACGAGATGTCCAAGTTGTCTCCCATTGAACTACAAAAGAACAATACGACTAGCATGTAAAGGCAGATAACTTCCTCTTCATGACCTTTCTTATCAAGTTTTTCAAACACCAGCCTTTCAATATCATCTATCCACACTTTTGTCACATGTGCTTTGGGATCTGTATTGATATAAACTGACTTTTTTTTGAATGGGAATTGCTTGACGAGGGCATGTGACTGAGTCAGGTCCATCTCCTTCTTTGAAGTCAGAATATCTTTTCCTTTGCATTCCTTAATTCTTGGAATCATAAAAGTAACTGCAATCTCACTAGATGTTGATTGTACGACTTGTCATATGATAGAAGGACTTCATTCATTAGCTGGTTGCTCTTACCATCCAAATACGCCATGTTTGCAGCATATAACCAATTATAGAATTTCCCAAACGGACACACATTCATCATGTTAGCCTGCAACGGAGTCAAACCACCTCTTTCTCTTATCTTGTCAAACAAGTGACCTACCCTTAGAAACCTGCTCTATAATTACCTACTTGAACTGCAGATTTGGGTTTTACTGCATAAACAAAAGAACAACAAAAAAACGCTTTTTTAGAACTGTTGTTTAGAACTGCATTACTACTCATGCCTACTTCTCAGGCATATTCATAAACAATTATATACTATAAATAATTGTTGAAATATGAGTGCATAATATGTTATGCACCTTTATAAATAATTGCATAACTAGTTATGCAGCTGCAAATGTGAATGCATGACTAGTTATGCCTTATGTAAAAATGGCAAAGTGTTAAGCAGGGTTATGTGTACCCTGTATAACCTATAATGCACTACTTCTTAAAATGACATAAACACACAGCTGAGTGTATAACATATCATGCATACGTAATCTAATAAGCACGTAAATGATAAGAGAATTTTATTAATTGATGCATAACAGGAATTCAACGCACCTTGTTTATAGAAAACACATTGCTTATTAGATTCTTCTTCTTCCCTTTCACTTTCAGATGTTTCAGATTGCTTCTTCTTCTTCATCTTTTTCAAGTCTTCTGATTGTTTGGGTTCATGTCTTTTTCTTTTCTTCTTCTGATCAACAACTTTCCTAACTAAAACGGACCAAATCAATGTTGAAACAAATCAATTACACTAAAGAAACAATATATCACACAAAAGATATCACAAGAAAATCTTACCATCTACTTCCTTCTCATCATCTACATCCTTGTCATCATATACTTCCTTCTCATCATCTGTGTTATCATCTTCATTCTCTGTATCATCATCACCCAAAATTTCCATTGGTGCAGCTTTCTTTTTAGTCTTTGTTTTCTTTTCTGCTTCAGGCTTAGGTGAACTAGGTGATTCCTTATCTTTCAATATCTGCGAATTCCTTGATGGGGTGGTTTCTTCAGGATCTTATTGACACACAAATAAATAAGTTATTCATATCAGGTTATGCAGTAATTTTGGTAAGCATAACAAGTTATGCTTCTGCATAACAAGTCATGCACTTTTTTTTATTCTGCATAGCATGTTATTCAGATTTGTTTTGTTGCATAACATGTTATGCAAACATGAATCACAGACACATGAAGGAATATAAATGCATACCAGAGACTTTCTTTTTCTTCTTGGCAGCGCCAGGCTTTACGTTGGTTCTCGTCTCCTTTTGCTGCTGTTCACCATCAGTTTCCGCTTTTCCCTCTTCTAGGTTATCATCATTAGCAGTTAACAATGATGTTAACACTTAAATAGATTAAAATAAAAAAGTAACACTTAAAAATGGGTGTTATGCAGTGTTTTTTTAAAGCATAACCTATCATGCATCTGCAAAACAAGTTATGCACATTTATTTTGATGCTGCATAACCTGTCATGCATAATGCATAACTAGTTTTGATGCTACATACCATGTCATGCATAATGCATAACTATTCATGCATAACCTATTATGCACTCAAACAACCTGTTATGCAGTTTTTTTATGCAGAATCACACATCAATTAGTGAGGATGCATACCAGAGACTTCCTTTCTCTTCACATCATCTTTCTTTGCCTTCTTTTTCATCTTCACCAGTGGTCGGTCACTATCACTTTCTCCTTTTTCATCTTCAACATCACCAGGTAAAATTGATGTTAAAATCAAAGAGTGGGTAAGTTATAGAGCAAAATAAATTATGGGTAAACATATTTAGGATGAAAATTTCACCAGAAACGTTTTTGTTCTTAGATTTGTTCTTCTTTTGGGGATTTCCGGCTTCTGGTTCATCATCGGCTTCTGGTACAACAAAACTTAAAATTAAAAAAACAATATGGTAAAAAAAAATCAAAACACTAACAGATGAAGTAAATGCTAAATCTCACCATTGTTTTTCTTTTTCTTCGACTGAATTTCTCCTTCTTCGTCTTCAACATCAAGAACAAAAGTTAAAATCGAAAAAAAATAAATCAAATCTAGTTTCAATACCTGAATGCATGCAATAATACATCAATTAAAACTAGTTTCAATACCTGATTTCTTTTGTTTCTTCTTCTGAAGACGCGTTTTCGAAGGTGTTTCATCCATTTTTGTTGAAACTGAATTATAGGGTTAAACAGTAAGTAGTTATAGGGTTTTTTATTATTTGAAATTGATTTATAGGGTTTGATAAACTAACAGATTATTGTTTTCTTTGAATGATGGAGAAGAAACTCTATGCAGATCCGTTACAGAGTTAATGGAGGAAAGATTTAATGGAGGAGTAGAGGAATAGATAAAGAAGAACGGTAAGAAACTGGTGGGAAATAAATGTGCGGACCGTTTCTGGGAGTTAATATAATTGTACGAACGGCTGAGGGTATTAACGTCCTTCCGCATGTTAAAAATAATTTCAAATAATGCTGGGTGCGACTGTAGTAGAAATTAATTGTGGGCCTGAGGGTAAGGAAAAAAAAATCTGGGCCTGCCCCTAATTTTCCCTATCATGATTGCTAAATACCTAATTGTTTGGGCAAGAATAGGTTTACCTCAAACAATCTCGATTGACGTTAATGCTTTCCTCCTGATAAATGCAACCGGGGTACCTGTAAGAAACACTTCTACGCTCGAATCAACATATAAATTTTCACCGGAGTTTTCAGGGGTTTGAAAGCATACCTCTCAGAAAATAGAGAATTATCAAGTGGTTTAGTGGTTCACAAGCTTACTCCCATATGAGAGGTTGGGTATTGAACCCACATAAATCTAGGCTTATGTATCTATGTGTAGGTTATAGGTGAAACATCCACACAGTTAATATTGTTAAATGATGAATCTTACACCAATTCCAAAGAAATAGATATAATATTCATTATATAACAATGCTGACAAACCTATTCCCAAAATTGTCAGGCAACAATCGGCATAGTCGATAAAATACCATCAAAGTCGGCTGTAACAATGTGTGGTCGGTATTGATTGAATTTTGATTGACAATGCAGGCAAAGTGTATTTTCATACCTGACTAATGGTACCTCTGTCGGGAATTGTATTCATCGTGCACTTGATGTCGATTTTGATAGTCGTTTGTCATAGTCCTTAGCCTTATGGAGTACTAGGGTCTTCCCTTATTAATTGAGTGGGTGCTCTTATAAACTGTTAGTCATTGGTCAGTCTTGTATTGAGTGGTGACCGATCAGATAGTGACATGTGTCGACTATCCGATCGTTGTTGTTAGGTCTTCACTTCTCTAAATGTGTAAGAACCTCTTCTCTATTTTCAATTAATGAGAAAATACTTGCAGATTAGTTTAGTAGATGTGTTCATTAGGAACTTAGATCCACATTCGTTAACTCTTGATTCCCAAATTGTATTGAGTACAATACATTTGGCATCAGAGCCACTCAAAAAAATTTCTCGATGGGCGCTTCCGATCCAAAAATTGTTAAGGATGTTATAGAACTGATTCAGCGACAGCAGCTGAGATCTGAAGATCGTCTTGCTTCCATTGAAGACAAGCTTCTTTTACAGCAACAAAAAGATGATTCGAGTCAAGCATCGATTAACCAACGATTTGATGAGCTGCTAGCCCGATTACCATATACATCGAAAACAGCTCAACCAAATGATTCAGGAGGATCAATTCATGGTACTCAGCTCAACAATCTTCCAATCTTTGGTTCAATCTCGCCATGGGGAACTCAAAATCAATTTAATCGAGTACCAAAGCTTGATTTCCCAAGATTTGATGGTGATAATCCTCGTGGTTGGATCAAAAAATGTGAACGATACTTCTGGTTACACAACATCGATGAGAGTCGCAGAATAGATATTGCATCTATCTATCTTGATGGTAAAGATGATAAATGGTTTATCAATTTCTAGGTTGGTCGAACTCGTATAACTTGGTTTGAGTTTGCTCATGGTATTTGTGTCATATTTGAAAATCCTGTGGAAGAAAATTTTATTGGGAGTTTTAATAAACTGGTTCAGATTAACTATGTAGAAGAATATTTTGAAGAATTTGAATCTCTCAAAGCTCTAATGCTTGCTAACAATCCGTCCTTAATTGAGCACTATTTTATCATGAGTTTCATTAGTGGGTTGAAGGAAGATTTTCGTAATTCAGTAGCTAGTTTTATCCAAAATCACTTGCCACAACTTTTTCCTTAGCAAGAATGGAGGAACAGAAGCATCACACTGCTGCTTCCAAAAGTGTTAGAACCAACTCTAGCTATTTCACTAACTATAGAGCTTTCTATACCACAACCTTCCCTCCTAAACCAATTTCCACCTCTTACACTACTTCCAAGTCTACTCTTACAACTCCAAAATCTTATTCCCCAACACCACTCAAGCCCTCATCAACAAATCCCATTATTAAACGTTTAACTCAAGAGCAAATGCGCATTCGCGGGGATAAAGGTCTTTGTTATAATTGTGATGAGGTTTATTCATTGGGTCATAAGTGCAAGGGTAGGAAGAAATTGTTTATGGTGCAAACTGAAAATTCTGATACACGGGACACAGAGGTTGAGGATGAGGTTTTGAAGAAGCTGTGGAATCACCAGTTAAGTGTGACATGGAGATTTCTCTTCATGCTCTCACTGGTACTGTCACAGGTGATACTATACGCATTTCTGGTCTTCTTAAGAGACAATCTGTCTCTATTCTTATTGATACGGTTAGCACAATTAGTTTCATAGATTGTTCTCTAGCTGCTAAACTCAAATGCAAGGTAGAACACACATCTCATATGTTAGTTACAGTTGTTAATGGGGAGAAAACAGTGAGTACTGGTATTTGTTCTAAACTTCCTTGGAGTATGCAGGATTATCATTTCACTGAGGATTTCAGGTTACTTCCACTTGGAGGTTGTGACATGGTGTTAGGTGCTGATTGGCTTAAGAAGCTAGGTGATGTTATGTTTAATTTTTCTAAACTCAGTGTTTCCTTTGTTCATAATGGTCAGCATATTATATTACAAGGGATAACTAATTCACCTTCACTACTCATGATGAGTGGTTCAGCAGTTAAGAGATTTATAGAAAAAACTACTCATGGCCTCATTGGTCATCTCTTTTCAATCTCAACTACTCCTATACCCCCTCCAACACTTGCACCTTTATTACCTTTGTTATCTGATATAAGGATATTTTTGCTGAGCCGACTTCGTTACCACCTCACAGAACCTTAGACCACTCAATTCCCTTGAAACCAGACTCTCAACCTCCAAACCAAAGGCCTTATAGATACCCTTATATTCAAAAAGGAGTTGTGGAACAACTGGTGAAAGAAATGCTTTCTTATGGAATCATACAACACAGCCACAACCCATTTGCTTCACCAATAATACTTGGAGATTTTGTGTTGATTACAGAAGACTCAACAACATCACTATTAAGGACAAGTTTCCTATTCCAATTGTAGATGAGTTGTTGGATGAGCTACAAGGATTTATGTTTTGTCTAAGTTGGATTTAAGGGCAAGTTATCATCAAATACTTTTAAACCCAATGGATATATACAATACTGCATTTAGAACTCATCATGGGCACTATGAGTTCAAAGTCATGTCATTTGGTTTGAACAATGCACCTGCAACATTTCAGCCACTTATGAATGAAGTCTTTGCTCCCTACTTAAGGAAGTTTGTTTTGGTTTTTTTAATGATATTTTGGTGTACAGCTCTTCCATGTCTGAGCACATTGAGCATTTGAGAATAGTATTTTCCTTACTCAGACATCACCAGTTATATGCTAAGCTTTCAAAATGTTTTTTTGGTCAATCACAGTTAGAATATTTGGGCCACATTATCACTCCTACTGGGGTTTGTGCTGATCCAAACAAGATTGCATCAATGTAGAGCTGGCCAATTCCAACTTCTATCAAATAATTGAGAGGCTTTCTGGGTTTAACAGGGTATTACAGGAAATTTGTGAAGAACTATGGTGCAATCTTCAAGCCACTAACTGATCTTTTGAGGAAAAATTCTTTCAATTGGATTTCAGCTGCCACTTCTGGATTTGAACAACTCAAGCAAGACATGTCCACAACTCCAGTCCTTGCATTGCCTGACTTTTCTTAGAAATTCACTGTTGAAAGTGATGCAAGTGAGACCTGTCTTGGTGTTGTCTTAACTCAAGAAGGTAAACCAATTTCTTTTTTCAGCTCACCTTTAGGACCAAGATCTAGAGCCTTATCTACATATGAAAAGGAATTTTTAGTTATAGTTAAGGATGTACAAAAATGGAGGCATTATTTACTATGCGGCAAATTCATTATCCAAACTGATCATCACAACATTCAATACTTCTTAGAACAAAAAATCACCACAGTTTTACAGCAAAAGTGGTTAATGAAATTGTTGGGGTATGATATGAGATTCATTACAAAAAGGGTAAGGAGAATATAGTTGCCGATGCTTTATCTAGAAGACCAGCTCCTTCTGCAACTTGCTCTGCCTTATCTATGTCTTAACCATCTTGGGTCCAAGACTTACTTCAAAGCTATATTGGTGATGACAAGGTACAATAACTTATTGCTCAACTGCTTGTATCTTCATACTCTGTTCCACATTATACTTACAAATCTTAAATATTGAGATAAAAAAATAGGATATATGTGGTTGCTAGGAATCAGGTAAGAGCCACAATTTTAAATACTATTCACACATCTGTTGGTGGTGGTCATTCTGGCATCCAAGCCACTTATGTTAGGGCAAAGTCATATTTCTTTTGGCCTAAAATGAAGCAGGAAATCATCTTATTTGTCACTAAATGTGATATTTTCCAAAGATTTAAAGGTGAATGCTCTTTTCCATCTGGTCTACTGCAACCTCTTCCAGTCCCTGAGCAGGCATGACAGCACATCACCATGGATTTCATTGAAGGTTTACCCATGAGTGACAGAAAAAATGTTATACTAGTGGTTATTGACAGACTAACAAAGTACAGCCATTTCATTGCCTTATAACACCCTTATACAGCTGCTTCTATGGCTAAAGCCTTCTTGGATCAGGTATTCAAATTGCATGGTCTCCCTCTTCCATTGTGTCTGATAGAGATAAGTTTTTTACTAGTCACTTCTGGCAAGACTTGTTTAAAGCTCTGGGTACTAACTTGAATATCAGCACTGCTTATCATCCTCAAACTGATGGCCAGTCAGAGAGAGTTAATTCTTGCTTGGAAACTTACCTAAGGTGCATCACTGGACACAAGCCTAGTAAGTGGTGTCAATGGTTATCTCTTGCTGAATGGTGGCATAACACTATTTATCATACTAGTTTGAAAATGACACCTTTCCAGGCCCTATATGGTTATCTTCCTCCACACATGGATTTCCCATCAACTACCACTACTTCTGTAGTTACTGTGGAGTCATATCTCAAGGACAGGGAGGCAATGATTGATCTTCTGAAGGAATCCCTACACACTGCTCAAGCAAAAATGAAGTTCTTTGCTGATAAATCAAGGCAAGACAGGACCTTTGCTGTGGGTGACTTGGTGTATCTGAAACTGCAACCTTACAGACAAGCTACTATGTCACTAAGGAAGAATTTAAAGCTGTCTGCAAAATTCTATGACCCTTTCCCTATCTTACAAAAAATTGGACCAGTAGCCTACAAGCTACAGCTTCCATATCAGGCCAGGATTCACCCCGTGTTTCATGTGTCTCAATTGAAACAACACATTGATAAGAAACACATTCCATCTCCTACATTGCCTATTGTTGATCATGCAGGTGAAGTGATAATGCTTTCAGCAAAAGTCTTACAACACAGAACCATCACTATTGGCAGAAGGCAAGTACCACAAGTGCTCATTCAATGGACTAATTCAAGAGAAAAATATCGTTTGGTTCTTTTTAGGTGGGCCCATGTCTGTTTAGTCCTTTGGTCGAACGCCTTTACTGTTTGGTCCATAATTATTTAAAAATATTAAAATGGACAAAAATACCCTTCCGTGTTAATTTTTTTTTGTAGCAGTTCATTCTTCAAAATGAACTCCTGTTAATTTCTACTTATTTTTTCAGAAATCACCTAAAAAAACAGAGTTCATTCCTAGAAATGAACTCCATATAAAAACCTAAAAAAACAGAGTTCATTCCAGAAATGAACTCCATATAAAAACCTAAAAAAACAGAGTTCATTCCAGAAATGAACTCCATATAAAAACCTAAAAAAAACATAGTTCATTTATGGAATGAACTGCAGCATCATCATCTTCGTCGTCTTCAACAACAAAGCACGAGTTCAACTTCACCAACAACATCTTCATCACAAATCTTCATCGTCTTCATCATCTTCATCGTCTCCACCATCTTCAACAACACTAGTAGCAAGAGAATCAAGAAAATCAAGAAAAAAACTCGTTTTCATCGTCGCCTTTATCAAACAGATGCAACAGCAGATTAAAATCAAGAAAAAAAAATCGTTTTCATCATCGTTGTCTTCATCAACTCGTGTTGTTTCTTTATCAAACAGATATGTTTCATCGTCGTCTTTATCAAATCGTGTTGTTTCTTTATCAAACAGATTTGTTTCATCGTCTTCTTTATCAAAACGGATGCAGCAGCAGATTAAAATCAAGAAAAAACTAGTTTACATTTTCAGCAGCAGCAACGACGAAGATGAACTTCAACAGTAGCATCACAAACCAGAGTTCATTCATGAAAATGAACTTCGTCATCTTCATCTTTTTCATCAGCAGAAGCAACACATCTTCATTATCTTCATCCTCTCCATCATCAGCAGCAACAACAGACGAAAAAACATCAAAATCTTCATCACAAACCAGAGTTCATTGCAGAAATGAACTCCGTCATATTCATCTTCTTTTATAGATCTGAAACTTACCCAAGCATGTGAAGATGATAAAGGTTCATCATCATCATAAATAGCAGCAGAATCTTCAACCTCACCGTCTTCATCATCAAAACAGAGCAAAACAGCAAAAAAAAAAAGAAAAAACCGCAAAACCTTCATCGTATTCATCATCATCATCATCATCTTCATATTCATCACTAGCAGAGAAAAAATAGAGAGAATAAAGAATCGTTCATCATCATCTTCATCTTCTTCATCACTAGCAGGAAGAAAATAAAAAAGAGAAAAAAAGAGAGAGAAATTATAGGTCTGAAAATATAGGAGAGAGAAAGTAAATCTGAGAATGATTTATTCTCTCTTACTTTTTGACTATATATATGGTCCTTATCCAAAAGGGTATTTCTGCCACCACAAGATGACATTTACATCATCCATGACATCACCCTAGGACCAAATTATAATTTTTAGGACCAAACTATAATTTATATTACCAAATAGGACCAAACAGACAATTGACTAGGTCAATTGGACTAGACTCTCTCTAATATATTATTCCTAGGACTATATGGTATTTCCTTGCTAATTCAACTCAAGAGGAGGCTACTTGGGAGGATGTTGCTACCATTAAGTCACACTATCGCAACTTTATTCTTGAGGACAAGGATACTTTTCCAGCAGTAGGCAATGTCATATTCCTTTAGCCTTATGGAATACTAGGGTCTGCCCTTATTAATTGAGTGGGTGCTCTTAGAAACTGTTAGTCATTGGTCAGTCTTGTATTGAGTGTTGACCGATCAGATAGTGACATGTGTCGACAATCTGATTGTTGTTGTTAGGTATTCACTTCCTTAAATGTGTAAGAACCTCTTCTCTATTTTCAATTAATGAGAAAATACCTGCAGATTATTTTATTAGGAACTTAGATCCACTTTCATTAACTCTTGATTCCCAAATTGTACTAAGTACAATACATCGTTATGGCATTCGTCATGCATTCAAATGCCAGTTGTTCGCCGTAATTGCACGTAACTTGTTCTTCAGATTTGGGTTTGATTTTGAGATAAAAAGAGAATGCGGGTTTAAGGTTTTTTTTTTTTTTTTTTTAATTTACTAGAAAATATGGGGATTTCTATAAAGTACCCCTATTTTTTAAAATATATACATCTAAAATACCCCATTTTCTTGAACTTTTCTAAAGTGCTCTCATCTTGACTGCTTTTTAAATGTGGTAAACGACCCACTAAATTCGTTAATGCTTAGGTGTCACCTATAAAAAGTCCAATGAATCCTTCACTAGAGTTTGGCCGATCCTATGAGTATTCGCGATTTGACTCAGCACATGACCCGCCTTCATCTTCATCTTCTTCAAGCTCATGCAGGGAATCGATGATTCAAGAAGAACTCTCATTTTTATACACCACATCCAGAAACCCTGAAATCACCATATCTAGAGACCTAAAACTAAAAACCAGATCGAAACCATAACAAAAAAAACCCAACAATACAAACTCAATCAGTTACCCAATTTACCTCAATCATGATCTTCCCCAAATCCTTAGAACCGTAAATCTAATGAAGTACCTGATTTTAGAAATTAGAGACTCAAACTTCAAATTGAATAATTGATATCATAAAAATAAAATTACCCATTTCATGAACTAGCAACACAGGATGATATAATATAGGATAAAACCCTTAAAATTTCTTTAAAACCCTAATTATTAGAAATCCCCAATTTAACATTCATAAATCCCGATTGATCATTTAAGTTCAAACAAACACAGAAGAGATGAATTAAAACAAACTCACTACCTCAAATTGACAGAACTTCAAAGAAACAGTATGAATTTGATCCATTAATCATCAAACAACTAGGTTAATAAAAATAATAAAATTTATTTGTTGATATACACTGATAAATTCGAACCAACAACTACTCCATACATTCATATTCTTCTTTATATTCTTTTTTCTTTCGACACCATCACATTTACTTTCCCCACCAAAATCAAATCAATTTTCTCATGATTTCCTTCAAACCAACCTCACTTTTAACGTCATTTGTAAACCCTAACTCCTATTTACACTCTTCTTCTTCTTCAAATCTCTTACCGACATATGGAGACCAATCAATAAAACCAAGATCAAATCCTAACTTCACTCTTAACATCCTCTATAAACCTAACAATGAGAAAAACTGTGTTGTTGTTACTGAGATTTCGAACAAGAAGAAGATGAAATAAGAAGACAGAAAGGGATAACGAGAAAGAGAACCAGTAGCACTAGAGGAGAAACTAAACGAAATAAAATGAGAATCTTTTGGTATTTTTCTCAATTTAGGATTTGGTAAGGGTTTTAAGTAATTTAACCCCGTTAGTTGACTTGTCAAAACTAGTTTGACTAACTTATTTCAATTTTAACGAAAACTAGACAAAAAGGGCACTTTTAAAAAATTTTAAATATCGGGGGTAGGTTATTAAGTCGGAGTCTAAGAGTGGGGTACTGTATCAAAAATTTTAAAAAAGGTAAATGGGTAGTATAGGTATTTAATTTCATCACTAAAACTTCACGTTAGAATATGAGCATCCAACTCAAAACCAATTGGCAATGAGTGGAGTGTCCCTAAGGATTATAAACCGAGGATCTTAAATAATCCAGACAATGTGGGACTAATTATAACTAATCTCAACACACTCCCTCACGTGTAGCTTCGTTGGGTCTAACACGTGGATAATAAATCAGCTGACGCGGAATAAAGGAGTCGTCAATTGACTCGACACGTAGCCTGCTGTGATACCATGTTAGCATATGGGCATCCAACTCAAAACCAATTGAAAATGAGTGGAGTGGCCCTCAGGATAAACTGTAGCATCTTAGATGACCCAGACAATGCGGGACTTATTATAATTAATCTAAACACTTCCTCTTATGACAAAACCCACCTCCATTTAACCGTGAGTATTCCTCGATTATGAGGGTATTCCCAAACGTGGGTTCCAACAAAAGTAAAATCTTATCATAAAATTTATTAAAATTCTTTAAAACTTCAAAATAGTAAAATCTGTAAATATATAAATTAATTTAGGTTTCTAAAATTCTTTGACCGAAAATTAATGCGAAAATACTGCCTCGAAACTCCTCGAGATATATATGTATTAGGTCGACAATCAACTATCTATTCTGACATCTCTCCAATAATTTCAGCAATATGGAGGCACCTCCAAAGACACTTCAACGCTCAAAAAAAAAGCAAACTTAGTCGTAAATGTGAATAAGGTAGCTTTAAGTTGGATTTTAGCATCTGTTATAAGCCGGAAAGAATATGGTCGATTAAAATTTGTACCCTAAACCACCTGGATCTACCTTATCTTACCTCATTTCTATTAAAATAACATAGTTTTCCCAATGACCACCTACGTTTTACCTTTTTTTTGCCTCATTGTTGTGAAAATTGTGTAGTTATACCAACTACCACACTGAGTTAACCTTAATATATCCCAATTTGGTTTAAATTATGTGATTATCCTAATTACCTATATCGAATTACGAAATTACGAATTCAAGCAGATATTAACTAAATAAGTTAATACTCAGTCTCGAAGTACATCCATGAAAACAATCACGAACCTGAGAATCGACATTATGGTCCTCGCATAAATTATATAACTAAAATACGCTCCTCATTTATAGATATTTTCAAATCATAACAATTGTGATAAGTGTTTTAGACGATTGTTATTAAAGTTGTTTTTGGGACGTTATAAGCATGTAAAAGATGTTTTTACAAATAAATTATTATTCGAAAATCGAAGAAATAAATCTAGAATACAAAACAAAGCTTGGCTAAGTTACGTTAGATAAAGAGCGGTCGAGATTTGTCTACGAGGGATAAACCTACGGCCGTGGTTTTTTCAACTAACCATTATAAATACTTTATTAATTAGTGTTCTATTAATTGCTCATGATGAATGTTTAATTAATTTTTCATGATAAATGTTCATTTAATGAATCTAATAAATATATTTTTTATTAATAAATAAGTTTATTAAAAACTATATATATATTGATCGGTGAAGAATTTGGTGTTAGCGAGTGTTGGACTCAGGTAACTGGTATCATCACCCAATGACTTTACCACTGTATTACGGTGATGCGTTTTTAATAAAATCTTAATGGTGGTAGTGAAAGCAGTGGTTGGTGGAAACGTGGCGGGTATTTGTGAGTGGTGGAGGTGGTAACATTAAGTGTTCATTTAATGAATCTAATAAATACATATTTTTATTAATAAATAAGTTTATTAAAATCTATATATATATATATATTAATCGGTAAAGAATTTGGTGCTGGCGAGTTTCGAACTCAGGTAACTGGTATCATCACCCAATGACTTTACCATTGTACTACAATAACCCCGTTTAAAAATTATGTTAATAATTTTTAATGGTGGTAGTGAAAGTAACAGTGGGTGGTGCAAACCGTGGTGGGTATTTGAAAGTGGTGGAGGTGGTAACATTACTGGTGATGCAAAAAATAGTGGGTGTGGATGGTTTTTACGTATGATGGTGGATGTTAGTGAATAGTAATGGACAATAATAGTTTTGTGTCTTTACAAAATGGGCAACATTTTATTGTGATAGATGTAGTTGGTGTTTTTAGCACAACCGGTAAGGACAAAATACAAATATTTTGAGGAGGATACTAAATCATATAAGACAATATGATCATGACCGGGGATCCCAGCTATTTATAGCACCCGATCGAATAAATCACAGTTTTTAGTATTAAAATAAAATTGATTACATCTCCAGAATATAAAACAAAGTTTACACAAGTTAGGCTAGATAAAGAACGATCAATTTATACTTGCAGAACATAAATCTACCGCTATAAATGATCACGTTTAATTAAAATTTAATAGTAAATGTTCAATTGATATTTCATAATAAATGTTTCTTTAATTAATCAAATGAATATATTTTTTTTGATACATAATAAATTTATTTGATACGAACCATATCAGTAAGCATTAATGGTGGTTGTGATGGTGGGAAGTGGTGGGATAATGTTGGTGGGTATTGGTGAGACTGGTGGAGTGGTGACGATAATGTGGTGGTGGAAGAAGTAGTGGTAGTAGGGTGAGAAAAGGGGTCCTAAGATAGGTAAATTAAGCACTAATGGTGGTTATGATGGTGGGTGGTGGGTGGTGGTGGTGGATCGACGGTGTGGATAATGGTGAGACTGGTGGAGTGGTGACGATAATGTGGTGGTGGAAGAAGTAGTAGTAGGGTGAGAAAAGGTGTCCTAAGATAGGTAAATTATTTAGTCACCCTTGGTTAATATTTCTTTGTTTTGTTTTAATTTGATTTTAGTTTTCAAATTACTTTTTTTATTATTTTTTAAAATTGAAACAATTTTTAAAAGCCAGATTTTTCCAAAAAAGAAAACGTTGTGATTTTATGATTTGCCGAGTAAGGGCAGGAAGAAAAATGAAACCTATAAAAAATTGACCAAACACAAGGCTACATGCGAATTAATTGTAATCGGTTCAGTTTCTCACATCTCTCTTTATTCCCATTTTTTGTCACGATTTCTGTTTCTGTCATTATTCTCCCTACTTCATGGGATTATGCAAGGCTACTCGTGAATTAATTGTAATCGATTCGGTTTCTCACATCTCTCTTTATTCCCCTTTTTTGTCATGATTTCTGTTTTTGTCATTTCTCCACAACTTCGTGTAATTATGCTTGCTTGAGAAATAGTTCATGATAATAGGTAAAGAGACAAGAAAAGAAATTATGGATCAAGAATTAAATATTATTAAAAATTTTAGGAAAATGAATAAACACAAATCTATGTAAATTGGGAACCCAACAATTTATATCAAAGAGAAAAATTAAATTCTAATGCTAACAGATTTTGCAACATTAATCTAATTGATTTTAAGTAATTTAGGTGTTTTTACTTTTGTTACAAGTTTGGTGAATGACCTTTGATGATATTTTTAGAAGTAGTGAACGAAGTAATGTTCTACTACCATAGGATTTGCTCTAACGATTAACTATGTTTGTCCCAAATGGTTGTATGACTTATGTACACAATATTAAAAGATTCGAGGATAAGGACATGTTTATTAACCAACTTCTCAAAACATTTAGACATGAATCGATTGGTTCGATTCTCCTCAAACAATTACGACATGTATGAACAGGTGGATACATTTGAAACACATATCCTTGTCCGTGCCGTTACGGCACGGGTTGAGACCTAGTTAAATAATGAAAATATAATACAAAATATACAATGGTTATAGAGTTGAATTTTTTTAAACAACATAATTAATAAACTAATTTTGAAATTTGGTAGTTAAACAACATGATAGGGTACTTGGAGAAATTCCATAAGACATAGCCCCGATGGACCCACAGGAGGTAAACACCACCCCTTATAATTCTTTGTGATGGGCTCCTAGGAGAGTTTATCTTGCAGAATTTTTCCCGGGACACAACCCCGATCAGCATATGATTGCTAATCAAATAAGCTAACCACCAATACCACCCCGATTCGAGTACTGTCGATGTTATTGTCCGCTGGTTATTCTTAGATGTTGAGATCTTCATCATACTTATCGTCATGTTAGAACTTGTTGCCTTTAGTACCACCATCATCATAATCATCTCCATCATCATAACCATCTTCATCATCGTTATCATAAACAATTTTAGAATTATACACTTCGTTTATTCATCAAATGTCATTGTTAGAACGATTGATAATGAAAATGAAAATCATTTTTCTTCATATACTTAATTTACACAAAAGGTTTTTTTCTGGAAAAATGACTATCATTTGAGGAGATCAACACCGAAGACAAAATAACGAAAAGCATTTTCTTTTCTTATCACGTAATAAATCGTATCTTTTCAAAGAAAAAAAAAACATTAGAATAAAAAAGCACATTGTAAAAAATTTCATTGTCATTGGACTCCTAAATTTATACAGAAAAAAGTCAGAATCTCTTTAGAAAAATCAAAACACATAATAACACTTTTTTAATTAACAGCGGAAGTTGAATCCTAACCTACCATATATATAATAACTTGGGAGTTTAACTTCTAGCCAACCGAGCTAATCCCGGTTGATTAACACTTAAATACAAATCTCTATTCAATTCTATTTTTCCTTTCACCGTAAAAATTAGGCTTGAAAAACTTTCTGTAAGCTGAATAATGCAGCTTCATAGTAAACGTGCCCACTTCCATTAAAACTCTCTGAACAATCATGGACACAGGCAAACGATCTTTGTGATGGTCCACTTTTCAAACCTTATTCCTTCGGCTATAAATGGAAAAAGAGATAAAAATGGTGAAGTAGGGTACCGCAGTTAACACTTAAAAATTCGGACACTAGTCTACCAGAAACTAGAAAGGTATATAATGTTCTTACAGCAAATCAAATCCCTGAATTATTTGGTTATTTACCTAGAAATCCTTAAACTGTACGGACGTGTTTTAGATTTGTCAGAAATCTGTGGCTCTAATACGGGACAATAACACTGTTAAACAGTGTATTGACCAATGAGAACTCGACAACGTTTCTGCCAAAACCCACCACCATGGTTTCTTAAAACCACTTTATCTTTTGCATCTGAAACTACTTTTCTTATTCCAAAGCGGTATTTCCCCCATTTTCCAAACTCCATTCTTCTCTCTCTCTCCCATTCCCATATAAACAAACCTAGAGTATAAACTTGCTATTTATATTACATTTCAAAATTCTTCTCAGGAGACACACAGATTTCTTTCCATTTTTCTTTTTCTGTTTCTTTCTCCTCTTCTTTTATCTTTACTTGTGTCAAGAACTCAACTACTACTCCATATATATTCTACTTTTAGGGTTTCTCTTCTTCTTCTTCTTTGGCCTGAACTAAAATCAAATAATACGGTTATTAAGTAATAATTAATTAAGTATGGGTAGAGGAAGGGTTCAGCTGAAGAGAATCGAAAACAAGATAAATAGACAAGTAACGTTTTCAAAGAGAAGATCAGGATTGTTGAAGAAAGCACATGAAATTTCAGTTCTTTGTGATGCTGAAGTTGCTTTGATTGTTTTCTCTACTAAGGGAAAACTCTTTGAATATTCTACTGATTCCGGGTACTTTCATCTTCTTCCATTTTTCTCTTCTCTCTTTTTCTGATTAACCGCATGTTTTTATTTATCGTTTTAAGATTTTATGAGCCTTGTTATTTTCATCTCTCCATTTCTCTTAAAATTTTGAAATCGTGGATGTTTTTTTGTAGCTAGGATCCAATTTGTTCAGGTTTAGAATTATGATGGTGACGGTTACATTTCGATTTGTTCATTCCACCACAACTTTTATGATCGTTTTCTGTTCAATTATATGTATAAATAAGATCTCAAACATTGTATCAAAATAGGTAGTAACATTTTTCTTTATCTTCTTCTTATTATCGCATATATCTCATTTCATTTTAGGAAACAAAGTGGTAAACTTTTCTTCTTCTTGAGTTGATTTTTCCTTTTCTAGAGAAAGCATCTAATCTGATTTATAATTATTTAATTAGTCCAAATCATGATAGTAGTGTAGTGGAAGAATA
The DNA here is from genome assembly GCF_003573695.1 of Papaver somniferum. NCBI lineage: Eukaryota > Viridiplantae > Streptophyta > Magnoliopsida > Ranunculales > Papaveraceae > Papaver > Papaver somniferum. The sequence goes on from NC_039365.1 coordinate 124,844,627, forward strand.
AAATATAATAATAATTTTCTATAACTTTTGTTTTTATTGATAGACTTAATCTGTGTGAAGATCATTGGATGTTTTTTCTTATTTTGGTAAATTCATGCAAAACTTATTAAGCAGTTTTGGCAATTATAGTCTCTTCCCTCCATTCCTTATTTTTCTAATACTATTTAAATATCATCTGAGAGTATATATATACATATAATTATATAGCAATGACCAAGTCTGAGTTACCCAGCGATCTCTCTCGCTACCATTTTTTTCTTCTTAATTTGATAGTGATTTGATATGGTCTCTTCTCTAACTTCTTTGTTTTGTATTTCTTCTTTCATCTTGATTGATGACACATTTCTTCTGTTTACTGGTTTGTTTTTGCATTTCCTTTCCCTTTCTATAATAGGTCTGAGTTGATTATCCTACTACTTCCTTCTCACTACCCCGTATCTGCTAGTGCTTTCCTTTTGCTTATTTCTATCTATCTAGATTTGGGCTTCACAATTCTCTGTCTCATTCTACGGGTTCCATTTTTCTCTCTGGCCAGGAGATCTGATAAGTTACTTCTGTTGTTTTTTCTCTTTAATGAGAATGAGTTTTAGGTTTTGCACCTCTTTTTCTCTACCTATCTCTCTCAGATGATGTTTGCCCAAAGAACTTTTTGAGGATAGGAAAGTCATAAAAAACGTAGTAGTACTTCCATAAAAAAAGTGATGGTATAAACTAGTACGGATTGGATGCAATGGGAAATGTTTTGATGAGCTATGTATACGTAAGTAGGTTGTACTTTGTAATTGCATGCGTATTCCTACACTCTCTCTCTCTATTTATATATATATATATCTGTGTAGTCCGTTATAGAGTTATTAACCAACAGAAAAAAGAAAAAGACAACAAACAATCGAGCAGAACTAAGTTTTTCCAATGTTAACAGTATGGAAGTAGCTTTTTAGGTAGCTATATGCAGCTTTGGGTTCTTTTTTTGGTTGTACGATGATTGTTAAGTGAATCCCAAGGGAGCAATATACGTATATATTTATATCCATGCATGATGAAAGGGACATGCATTATATGGTCATTCGCGCCCATGAATATATGTACTGACATTTTTGTATCAGAAGATAGAGATAGATAGATAGATAGTTGGAGAGAGAGAGACAGAGAGACAGAGAGAGCGTGTGTACATTTTAAGGAAAAGAGAACAAGTAGTAAATATCTGCATGTAGCACTATTCTAATTTTGTTCTTCCTTTTTCCTTAATTGTTTTGTTTACAAATTAAGATTTATATAAAACTCACCAAGTAGTTGGTGTCTGATTATTTATTTCCCATTCTTGTTTGTGTTTTAGGGATGGACTAATTGATGTGTTGATTGGAGCTAGATTCATGATCAGCTAGTAAAATAGGGAAAGAAAAAAACAATTGCATTAATAACATTTTAAAAATCTTAGTTAGTGTCTTAGTTTGTTTACTTTGGTTCTTGATGATATCATTTGTATGACTTCATTTTCCTCGAGGGTTACTTCAACACAATTGACATTTGTTTAGAAATTTGAATTGTTGTACGTTCACTAAATAATATAATTGCCGTTACTTGATTTATGTATAATTAATTAAGATAAACTTCATTAGCGTATTTAAGAAAGCCAATATTATAGTTTAGCTCTGATCATTGCTGGGTTGCTCTATATTAAGCTGCATAAATGGTTGGTTTACTTTGGTATTGTTGAAGTTTTTCATCAGCGTTTCTGAAATTATGTGGTGCTCCTTTTATATCCTCAATAAAAGTATAAAACCAACTTAGAGTCGGGCCTATTTCCTTATAATCCTTTCTGTTGGTTCTATTATTCAAATTTTCACTTCTTTCTATTTTTGTTCTTTATTAATAAATTTCGTCTTCTTTTGCAAAAATAGAATTTTGTTGCTAATTCCTTTTGTATATATATATATATAGAATTGTGGCGCTCATTTTAACTCAGAGATAATAGGTGTAGCTAGCGTCGCCTGAACAGCTTCTGGCTCATATTGTTAGAAACATAGTTTAAGAACTCGAGCTGATAATTTGCATGCAGCCAGTAACTTCTTAATCACATAATGAATCACCCAGGATTATCATGTGTCGATCATGATCATAGTATAATGTGATTACCAGCAGAAATATGAACTTGATATTTCTATGAGTTTATGTTTAATTTAAAAGATTTAAAGTATAGCCGTCATATCTGGTTAATGGTTACAACGTACAAAAGGTATGTATACAAGTAACTAAATCTGTACGTGTTATACAATTGTTGCTTTACTAGTTGAAAAGCTATATATACTCTAGAGTGGTGATAGTTAATTGCAAGTGCTGCTGATTAAAGGCCTTGCTGTGGTTATGAGAGATGCATATATACAATATAAGGAGTGAACTTAGATAGGAGATAGGATGTAGATCAAACTTCTTAAATATACTTGTAGATGGACCGCCAATTTAAGTCACTTCTTTCCCTGCGACTTCAATCTTGTTCAGAAATTGACAACCTCGTTTCTGTTAATGGGATGCAAGTCGAACAGTACAGCTTATTATCATTGTTTTCGACTCTTTGATCGGTAAATTATGGAATAAGAGGTTCGACTTCAGGTGGTGGGTGTCATCACTCAACTACTTTAATTACTACCACTAGACACATCCCCTCATTCAATTCAACTTCATATTTTTCTTCTGATAAAATTTTGTTCTTTGTTTGCTAGAATTGAACTTCACGTTGCTGGATTCTCTTGCAAGAACGATTTTGTTGCAAAGATCAATTTATCTTGCATGAATGCATATAACAAATATAAATTGAAGTTTTTAAATGCCTATAGAGATGGTACAGTACTACAGTTTCAGGTGGTGATATTTTTACGACCTCATCTCCAAAATTTGCACACCAACTTTAGTGACCAATAACTCAGACTGCCTAAAAAAAGTATTTAGGAAAGTGCAATTGTTTGGTGATAGATGTTTTAGTTATAATAAGTATATAGATAAGTCATCACTGCTCCCACTACATGCAGCCAAGTGAAAGCTTCTCCAGTTGCTATAATCCTAGCATATAAGTTACTCTAAGACATAGTTGGAGCTCTGTAGTGCATAAAATTAGAAACGATTTGAATTTTGGCATTATCTGTTGTAACCTTTGTTACTGATAGCAAGGATGAATATCCTCTATTTTGTGCACATCAAGTAATTCGTTCCAAGGTTAGTACTTCTTTGTGATTTGTTATTATATGAAAAAATGGTGAGAGGTTTAGGGAACCCACTTACAGTTTTTTTTATACGGGCGCACATGCTATTTTTGGTGTACAATCTTTATTTCCGTGAAGGGAACTGGAACAGGCGTTAACATATTTTAGGGTTTTAAAATAAGAAAATGATTCTACTCTTTACTTGCCCCCTCACATTGCCTGTGGTTTTAAACTAGGCTTTATTCACCTACAATGTCACAGCAGCCACTGAAGCAAAAGCTCAAGTTATTATCAAACTGCTCATTTTAGAAATTTTGAAAAATAAGGTTGTCCTTGTTTCCAAAGAGAGAATAACTTGGAAATGGCACTGTTCTCTTAGAAGCTCCTGGGTGTGATTAGAAAGTTTCTCTGAGTTGGTATACATAAGTGCATAACGGACACAATAGATACTACTTAAGCACATGAATATTAGGCAAAGTAAGTAGAACAAGCTAATTGTATGAAAATTACTATCGTAGTATATAACCCAAGCATTATAATAGAATGAAACAAACCAAGTAAAAGTCTGTTAAGCTCCACCCATGGCTTATAACCATATTATGAATATTGAAAATTGTGAACCTCTGTCCTTTATACCCATTTGTTTGAAAACCCAAGCAGCCTTAGTCAAGCTCTTGAAAACACACAGGTAACTGAATTGCCTTTACTCTTAATTTTGCTCTCACTAAATGATTGTGCTGGGTTAACCCTAGGCGAACCAGTAGGTATGGTGACTTCAATGGATACAAATAGCTAGGCATGTGTGCCAATGAGGCCAGCTATCAATTTCAATTAGCGCAATTCACTAAACTTATGAATCTGAAGTACTGAGCAAGGTACTCAGTCAACTATTGGTTATGGGGTGAGCTGATTAGTCAATGTACTAATGGTTAAATGGAGGGCTGTTGTGTTTCAATCTCAGATTTGGATAGTTGTTGATTATCTTCAGGTTCTACTATCATGATGTGGGTAGAAAGAGAATTCTGTTAAGTGTTCTAGACTTTTTCTAGATAGAGATAGCATTTAGAGATCCACGTGTTAGTGAAGGATGAATTGTAAAATTTAGTACTCTTACATTGCTTGGGCACACTAGATTTCTACGACTTACAAGCCTTGGACCATGCTTTCCTTGCAAGTTGGAGATAGGTACACTGCAATTTAACAAAAAAAAAAATGGTTCCTATCATGAAATGAAGTGATCATAATTCCTTGTCTTTTAATAATATACTTTGCGTTCATCAGCTCGATTAGGGTTTTCATCTGTTGCTTATATTACAACCAGTATCCTTCTTGGTCGGCATAACTGTCAAGAAGTTCTGAGTCCCGAAGATGATTCACCATTATTAGAAGGGAAATAATACCCTAACCGAGAACAGGACATGCATCTATATTGACCTCTGTTGTGGATCTACCTCCTGCTTGCATGTAGTATAGGCTACGGGTAGGATGCAACTGAGATTTAAGAAGCAGATCGGTTACTGATTTGAATTACTCCCACATGGAATAAGTGGAGTTCTTTGTGGAGACTAATAAGTCATGGAATCTCCTAAAGTAGGACTGAGTTAAGTGGTGTGGAACAGAAGTGCATAGCTCATAGTTAGTGAGAAGTTAGTTTTAGTTGTCTTCCATGACTCAACTTAGCAAAAAAAAAACTGACTCAGGTGAGTGTGGAATTAGACCACAACTGGGCAGACAAGGCTCAAGGGAGCAGAGCAAGCTGCTGGAGTTAGACCCTAACAAGGCTCAAGGTTAGAACTCCAATTAGACCCCAACTGGGCAGACAAGGCTCAAGGGAGCATAGCAAGCTGCTGGAGTTAGACCCTAACAAGGCTCAAGGTTAGAACTCCTAGCTAGGGTTAGATTGTTAGAACTACTTGAGTTCTTGACATGCTTGTTTTGCAGGGTTAGTATCAGCTATAACTACCTGTTCTCTTAGAGTTGGTTATATTCCATTCTTTTATTTACAAAGTAAGAAGGATTGATGTCTTTTTGATGCTTATAGAGTATGGTGCTGAGCAAAAACAAGGAGACGAGCCGATCCAAAAACAAAGAAGGAAATGATGCAAAGATCATAGAAAACTAGGGCCTTTGCAAATTTGGTTTAATTGGTCCGATAATATAAAACCTAGAAGTATCTTTCTCAAATTCCTGATTTCTTGCAAATGTACCTAGTTATCTTCTTGGTTCCATGCTTTTATATCTATAACGATGAATCTCATTTCCTTGTCATATTTTATTTTATTGGACATCTTTTCTACTTTTACACTTAGCTAACCAGCAAATTTTCATTTCATTTGGTTTTCATGAAATGAACAGCATGGATAGGATCCTTGAGCGCTATGAGAGGTACTCGTATGCTGAACGGGAGCTTGTCACAACTGAAATTGATCAGGTATAAATGATAAACTAATAAATCCTCCGAAAGCCAATGATCCTTCTCGCTTTTTTGTCTTTTTCTTTTCTTTCCTGTGTCAAATTTCTCTTATATTGCTTCATTACTGTACTGTGCAGGGAAACTGGTCCCTAGAGTATAGCAAGCTTAAATCAAAGATTGAAATCTTACAGAAAAACCAGAGGTAACACACTCCTCTTTCAAGATGTTTTCCACGTTAACCCAGTGATACTTGTATACAGCACTTGCTTCTAAATAATGTGTATTTTCTTTAGATCAAAACAGTTGTTTCTGTAACTATAGAATGATAAGATTCTACTAAGCATTGTTACACTTAAAACTGAGCAAAGCAAACATATGCATGCAATAAGGTTGTGTCTGTATTTTTCCCTTAACTAATCGTGCCCAACAACCCTTTACTGGCGTGCTGAACACCACCACATCATACAACTATCATTGTTAAAGGAATATTTATCTTATGATGAGTAAGAATCCTTATAGTTTTCTTGACTGAATTAGGTTTGTGGTGTATTCTTTGCAGGCATTTTATGGGGGAAGACTTACAATCCATGAGTCTTAAAGAGCTCCAAAATCTAGAACAACAGCTAGATGTTGCACTGAAACAGATTAGGTCAAGAAAGGTAGATTATTTTCTAACCTTGAAATAAAAAATAAAAAATCTACAGTTCCCGACTCAAAGTAATGTTTTTGTATTGTAGTGGTAAATTAGGTTACAATATTGAATAGTAACTATTATTTTCTCATGCAGAACCAACTCATGTATGAATCCATTTCTGAGCTTCAGAAAAAGGTAAGACCTTTCTTAAGCTTCTTCATATAAATGATCAACGATCATCATTACTCTACTTGTACCTTACTTGGTTCTAAATACATATGGCCCCAAATCTTACTACTCTTTTTTCAAATACAGTTCTTTTGCTTAAGGCTCGTGCTTTCTTCATTTGTCATCTTTGGACCCTTCTTATAGTCCTTCACAAAGAAAGGTTCTAGATCACCAGAGAATGAGAGTAATAGCTTTGTTCTACAGTGAAACAGCCTCTTATTCTCTACAGAATAAACTATTCCGAGTCCTTAAAGCTAGTGGTTACAATTTAGGTCTTGAACGACTTTTGATGATAGCCTGTGATCCCTTAGATAAAAGCAATTTTGCCATATAATAGTCCTAAATAATTACTGTGGCAAACTTGTCCACAATCTCTAATGTTAATTTGTCTCTAACAAAAATGCGTGGCTCTGGTTTATTTGTCCCTGAAGTGGAAAAACAAGATGTTCATATCTTACTCTTAAATTTGCATGCCATACAGAAGAATGAAAACATGTACAACAAAATAAAGGTGTAGGGAACTAAGGTACTCAGATATTTGATGCAAGTTCACATGATTCTTAAGCTGTGCATGATTTGTGTCTAACAGGAAAAAGCACTGCAGGAGCAGAATAACAAACTAGGAAAGCAGGTAAAATGGATAATTCTCCTTTTTAATTTTTCTTCTCTTACATAGAGATTACTGCATTCAACTAAACTGTGTGATATTATCAACTTCAGCTCAAAGAAAAGGAGAAGGAAGTAGCAGCACAGCAGCAACAGGCTTCGCAGTTTAGTCAAGGCCAATCCTCTCCCTCCTTCCTACTGTCCCAGTCGCTTCCTTCCTTAAATATTGGGTACTCTCTCTTCTTCTCTGTCATGTTTATTTTTCAGTATATGGAACGCCTGACTCCTACCTGAAGTCAGCTAAGCAAACACAACGTAACTGAACAAACTTGAATACTACATGTGAATGCTACTAAGTGAACAATTTTTTGAAACAGAAGCGGAAGTTACCAGGCGAGAGGAGGAGACAACGGAAACGAAGAAGGGAATCGAACTCAGACTACTAGAACCAACACTGCTACTCTTATGCCACCATGGATGCTTCGTCATGTTAATGAATGGAAGTAACCGAATAAAATATAATTATATGATAATCTCATATCTATCTCGTCTTACATTTCTTGTAAATTTTTGGGTGTCTATCCGTCGCAATCGTGTCTGTGTACTTAGTTATGACATAGGCATAATCATAAATGTTATACATAGATAAGAGATGAAATGTATCATCATCTCTTCTCATCTCACTATCCCTTCTCTAGCTAATAGTTCAATGTACCATGCATGTAATATTGTATCTCTATTCTTATATATTTTACTACGACGATGATGATGTACTGCAACACACCAACCAAAAGTGGTTATGTCAATTGGATGTGAGAAGTGCACAAAGACTTTGTTCTATAATTTAGAACCTATGGGCGTATTTTACACAATGGACTTATTAGGAAACTGTTGATCTTTTTACTTCAATGATTAATGTTACTAGTTACTGGGTAAATCAAACTCCAATCTTCTCACCTATCCTGTTTAATCAAATACATATCATTTGAGTTGAGACTGTAATTTAGGTGTTCTCAATGAATGAGAAATACAAGGAAATCTTGTATATTTATAATATTAATATTAAAGATTACAGAGAATTTCCTTAGAGTACAAGGAATACAAAGAATTAAAATATACAAAATATATTAAAGAAGCAAACACCGGCATAAAATCCAAAATTCATTGGATTGTATGACAGATAGACTGCTCGCAACTTGTTTATGTTTTCTCATAGTATCCGGGCTTTTACGTTCGCAGGAGTTTGTTGTCAGATGCTAGCTATTCTGAGCTTGTTTTCCAAAAATCATTTTTCAAGGCAGTTTAGTTCGTTTTGTCTGGTTGTAAGTGTTTCTTTTTTGCTCTTTTGACAAAGCAAGCCAGATATATTGCACATTAATACGAAGAGTTTGTTAGCCAGATTATACGTCAGAAGAAAATCACTCTTTCCACACAATGAAGTAGTTTTAGCCATGAGTCCATGACCCCATGAACTCCACAATTCCTCTGCAGGCACTCTTCTCATAATAAAACTATCTCCCACTAAAACTGTCATTTTCAGCAACAACAACCAGAGCGACCCAAGCTCAAAAGATTTGTGCCAGTCTCCCAGGTTCATAAGCGGGTCATCACCCTGTTGTAGACAGTAGCAAAGAACATGTAACTTATGCCTCCATTTGCATTCTGTTCACCTCAGAAGATCAGTTCCACCTATTGGAACTATTACGGAAGCCACGTAACCAGACACGTCTAGAGTTTCCTTTGTTATAGACTTGTGTTGTGCAAGTAATATCCATGTATGTCTTGTATGCCAAGAAAAATTCTGTATTCAATAAATCCAGCAATATTTATATTTTTGTGTTTCTCATCCATTGCAATTCTAAGTCTCAACCTGGTATCACAAAGAATGGCACTCCAACTTGGTATCAGTTCCGCGACATCCGGATCTAATAAAACAGTCTTCTAGAATCAACTGACTGCCATCTCAACAAAAGGCAAATGACATATACCCATTTTTATCTCTTTATCATTTTTTTCACTCAATAATAAAGCAGCATTTAGACTATGAGGATAACAAAAACTTGAACCAGTTAGATTTGCACCCATCGAGTCAGGTACGAAATAGTATCCGACTCAAATAACTGCGAACTAGATGTAAAAATCGAGCCAAATCCCGAGTCATATTGCAAGTCAGATCCAAACAAACAAGGTATAGAAGACCTGTCTAATCAAATAGTCTGCAAATTCATTACATCTTCTAGGAGTATAATTACAGATCCAAGTATCTATTAGAAAATGCGGAGTGCAGAACCACATGAACAAAAAATCAAATAAAATGAACCATTCTACGATGTATACATTAGGCTTTAATTTGGAGAGCAACCACAAAACCGTTAAAGAGGTGCTACCAAAAACAAAAAAAAAAAGAGTTGCAGATCGATCGACCTTCATTCGGAAGCTTTCCCAGCATAAGTGCCCGAGTTAGTTGAAACTAGACTCTCCACATAACTCTGTGCTATACCGGTTAGTAGCCAGGAACGGGAACGATATCGGGAGCGGCAGCGGGAGCAAGGACGGAAGCGGGAATCGTAGAATTTTCAAAAAATGAGATACGAGGAGGAGTTGGGAGAGTAAATTACATTTTTTTCAGAGATATTAGTTATATTACCGATTTACAATTTTGTAATCAAGAAACAAGAAAAATACATTAAATATTTAGAAAATCTTACTTAAGTGCACGAATATATCTTAGAATTTTAGAAAAATACATCACCGAACAGGATTCTTGCATCAAGTTCACACAGTGTTATACCTTGACTCTTGCCGGCCGATAAGATCCCATATAGGGTTCCACTTTGGACCCAAATTTGCATATGAAGTTCAGCCCACCACCACCTCCTCCATCTCCATCTTTCTTGTTAATCTTTTGAACGTGCTTCCAAAGAGGAGTGCTGGTTAATTATTCTAAATTTATTATGGAGTTTGAAGATGTATTCATGGAAGAAGAAAGGATAAAGAAGAGATGGGATTTGACGATTTGTTTGTTCTGCTGAAGGGATGAACGTGAAGGCCTTGTAAAGATTTATCACGTCTCTTTAGTTTCCAGGTCTAAAGTGAGAATAATGAAGACAAATTTCTTGTCTTATTACAGGAAGTTAAATGTTGGAAACAGGGGAGAATTAAGCTTCATGTTGGAATTAAGTTTCATGTTGGAATTGGACGGAACTTGAAATCACACGGTTCTGACTTGTTGGGAGCGCGTTTTTTTGCATGCTAGGAGCGCGCTCCTAACACGGTTCTCACTTGGGAACGCAGAAACGCGTATCTCATGGAGATACTGGATGTCCTTTGACGTTTCTGGCTACTAAGCCGGGTATCATCTGCGTTGTCCGGATATTCAAGTTTCTAATATTTTCTTCTTTGGGTCATATGTAAAGCCACTACTCATCAAAATCTCGCCGTTTTCAAAAGCACATACCAGCCTCAAATATTTATGAAAGCAGGGAACGTATACAATTCCTGTATGGATATGGCTAATCGAAAATTGCTAAGTCCAAGATCCTTGTACTCCATATTTTGCATCACCCATATGTCAGCGACGGAACTATAATCATATTTAACATTACATAAGAAAAGATAGTCACCCAACACTGCCACACTCTTTTCACATCGTTCGCTGTTAGAAGAAAATGCCAGAGTATGTTCTGCTGCTGGTAATGGCACATCTCCAAATCTCTCGGTGCTTATGTCAAATGACACTATAACTCCGTAGCTGGTTTCTCGATCGGTCGTATATCCTAACCAGTGAAGAGCTCCATTAAATAACAAACCATAAGTATACATACCATTAAAAGGAATATAGTAGGGAACTTCTGATTGTCGAGTAATGTTCCAGGAATCTGATCCTAGTGTGTAAACTTGAATATCAAAACTACTAGTTTTTCTAAACTGGCCGCCGATTGGTACCAGCTTGTAAGTGTCCATATTGGCGATCATAACCAAACCCGTGATTCATCGTAATCTCCTGGAAATATGATCCTAGTACTTCTTTATATTCTCTAGTCAATGGGTTCCAAATATAAATACGATAATACCTTCCATTAACAGTACCTATTACAGAACCCTTAATCTTTAAGCAAACCAAGACATCACAAGACCCTAATATGTCAGACATATCCACTTTTAAAGCTTTTTTAAATAATGGCAATGGTGACGATAATATGGAACCATATGCTGTTGAATATATAGAGTAAGAGTCCCAAGCTATGGATATTAGCTTATAATTAATGTTCTTGTTTTGAATATCATTAATACAAAACAAAGCTAGGCTAGGCTAAGTTTGCCTTTGTCAGTGGGGTCAGGATTTGTCATAATGGGGAGGTTCGAACTCATGACCTATTGTGTCATAAGAGTGACTTCTAACCCGTGTTCCACCTTGGTTGGAATTAATAGAAAAGATAAATTAACCGTGGTGGTTTGTTCAACTTAAATATCATAATTGCTTTATTAATTAGTGTTTCACTAATTGCACATAATAAATAATATATTCATTATAAAGTGTTCTTTAATTAGTGTTTCACTAATTGCTCATAATAAATGACTAATCATTTTTTAATTATAAATGTTTTCTTAATTAAATAATAATATTTGTATCTATTAATAAGTAATTTTGATAAATAATATCAATAGACATTTTTGGCGACAATGAGTAGTAGAAGAGGTGGAGGCCGAAAGATTAGTGGTGGTTAAGGGCGGAGCCAAACACAATTATATTTATTTTTGTTCTTTTATCGTAAAATAGGATACAAAGTCAATTTTTCACATGTATCCAACTTGCCAAGAATTTTTTCTCCATCTTTCCTCAAAATCCTGGCTCCTCTCCTGGTTTGTGGTGGAAGAAGTAGTAGAAGAGGTGGAGGCCGAAAGATTAGTGGTGGTTAAGGGCGGAGCCAAGCACAATTATATTTATTTTGGTTCTTTTATCGTAAAATGGGATACAAAGTCCATTTTTCATATGTATCCAACTTGCCAAGAATTTTTTCTCCCTCTTTCCTCAAAATCCTGGCTCCGCCCCTGGTTTGTGGTGGAAGAAGTAGTGACGGTGAGTGCTGGTGAGTAGTGATGGACAATATTAATTTTATGTTGTCGTTACAACATCGATAACATCGTAGTGTGGAAGATGTGGTTGGTTGTTTTTAACACTTTTGATAAATGAAGGTACCATATATTTTCAGGGATGATACCGTACAAGACAATATTTTCATGATCGTAGTTGGATCACCCAAATGGTACCCCTGTTATCTTTGGTACTATATCGTATAAATCATGATTTTTGAATGTTAAAATAAAATTGATTGCAATACAAAAAAGAATATATACACGGAATTTTTTTTATGAAACTAATCAATTGACGACATTTTGTTCAATCTAAACCTCATACATGGCATTTGTGATTGAAAATTAGAATTGCATCCAATAACCTACATGGGGTGGGCGGCAGTGATGGTGGCAGTGGTGGAGTCAAAAATTGAAATTGAGGAGGCCTAATCTCTTTTTTTTAAAAGAAACATGTAAACTTTGGTGGACTAAACCATAAATATATATGGACAAAGTACTATTTATAAAATAAACTAAAAAATTTATGTAGTTATTAAAAATTTAAGGGGTTAGAGCCAGGTTAGTCAACCCTTGGCTCTGCCACTAGGTGGTGGTGGATAAAAAAAATGGATTCATATGATTTTATGGTGGTGGAGGGTATTGGTGAACAAAAACATATTATGCTAATTTCGTAACGCCAAAAAATATGTAACGTTATATTATAAGTATAAAACGTAGTTAATCATTCTAATGTTAAAATAAACTCGATAAAACACATGTTCATTTTAAAAAATTGGTGCAATCAATTGCCACGTTATGTAATAACTAAACGAACGACACGAATCAAGATCAGAACATATGAAATTATTTATTATCGATTTGTCTATGTAAAGAGTGGTCGGGATTTGTCCTTGGCTAAGATAAATTTACCGCTGGGGTTTGTTCAATTTAACCATTTTTAAATGTTTTATTAATTAGTGTCTCATTGGTTGTTCATAATGATTAATTAAATTTCTATTATAAATGTCCCTTTAATAATCTAACATAAATACATAATTTTATTAATAAATAATTTTACTAAAAACTATATTAATTCTAATGGTGGTAGTGGAAGTAGGGTTAGTATAAACGGTGACGGGTGTTTGTAAATGGTGGAGGCAGTAACATTACTATTGATGGAAGAAATAGTGGCGGTGGATGGTTTTTATGGTGGTGAGTGTTGGTAATAGTAGTGGATAATAATAGTTTTTGCTTTTTAGTGAGTTTTATTGACCGAGTAAAAAAAAAATCTTCACAAAACATGCAACATTATATTGTGAAATATGTAATTGGTTGTTTTTAACACGATTGATAAGGAAAAAAACCAAATATTTCGAGGGTGATACCGGAACGTATAAGACAATATAATCATGATTGTTGGATCACCTAAACGGTATTCGTATTATATAAAGGAAATTGGTGTACCCGCGTAAGATAACATTATCGCTCTCTCAAGTACTATTGCATTCTTTTTCCTGAAAGACCATCAATGTCGAGTTGTTTCGCGACAACTACTTACAAAGACAACAACTTTCACTCAATTCCCGATATAAAACCTTATTGACCGGGAAAACGTATTTGCATTCTAAAATATTATTTTTGAAAATTATGCCAAAATCATCATAAAAAACTCTAAATCATAAATCTAAATTTCGCCTCCAATGTTTATAGAATCTTTTTTATATTTTACATTCTCAAATCATGCAACCTCTTGATTACAAATCAACAATATAAAATTACAGATCAATATGTATAGGTTTCATTCACTGGATTACAAGGTATATTAGATACAGATGGGTAGATCACACAAAGCAGAACATGAATGAGAGTACTTCAATAATTTGGTCAAGAAATAAGGTCAAAAAATTAAGATTAACTTTCTATAAGACTGATTAGATCGACTTCGATAGGAGATGACTAAAATATGGATTAATAGTAATTTCCACGTAAGACAATTGCAAAACATAGTTTGGATAACTCTGCCTATGTAAAGAATGGTCAAGATTTGTCCTTCCTCAATTGCTACGTTATGCGAGAAGAAGGTGATATCTAAGATTGAGGTACAACTCAAATCTATTAGATTCGTACCATTTACAACTGGACGCCTTGAAAAAAATTGACGTGTTGTTATTATTATTACAGGTAAGGGATACATTGACCACACTTGCGCAAATAGCTCACTTCGCAAATGATTGGTGTTGCATGTACTGTCTAGAATGCAACGAGGAATTTGAAGAAACAAGGCACCAGAAGCAGTGTCCGGAGTATTTTGGATATAGTAACTTAGAACCGATGTAATACTTATGTGTTTTTTTTTAGTTTTTCCACAATCTATTTATTTAAGAAAAATGAACATTGCAAATACATAATATCAACAAAAATTAGACAGATTGCGTTTGACAATAATGGATATTGATGGTCCGGAAACGGCAAAATAAATGAATTGTTGTAGAAGAATTGTTGGGATATACAACGGATTACTTGATACGAATTAAAGAGGTATAACTATTTCGATTCTGAAATCACATAAAGTTCACAGTAGAAGATGACATCAAGTTTAAAGTTAGTAACAAACATAATATGGCTAACTAAAACATGATATATAAACTTAGAAAGCCGTGGGACTTGAAGAGGCCAATTTTGAAAAATACAATCTTAGAAAGCAACGATCCACAATACCATAATATTTTTTTTATAAATATTCAACGTAGAAGATGTCAACTTTTGGTAAAGGATCTATTGACAACCTATTAATTTGAAATAGGATCATGGAGTACAATATGTGTTCAAGGTTCTTTATGAGGTAATGTGTCTCCAGATTGTATTCCAAGTGAAGGTAGGAACATATATAAGTGACAAAATGTCCAAGACTTTTGAAGTTACCAAATACTTCGTTAAGACGAACTGTTGGGCACAATACTTTGTTGAAGATTTAATGGCAGAGGTTCGCATATATGCAATCCCTTCGAAAAGGTAATGGGTACACATTTTAAACATTGTCATCTAATGGGTATTGAAAAATTACAGGAAAATCATGTCACATTGGAGAGTTTGTATCATCCGTTCGATGCAAAAAAATATATTATTCTCTGCCTATTTGGAGGATCGACAACATGACCATGATAGATGAGTCAGCTGGAGCGAAATAGGAGCATGGGGAGATTTTTATGGACGATATTGATTAGTTGATTTCACCGAGATGAGCGCTGCTGACGACATATTTCCAAAACAAATATTTAAACTTCCACGTTCATGTAGAGCATTATCTCATTATAAGAAATGAACCTAAATAAAAAAGTGTCTACAAGTTAAGATTATATTTCTTTCATTTGAGCAAATCTCCGGCGGTAAAATATTAAAGGAAAAAAACAAGAAAAAAAGAGAGGAAAATCCCAATTATTTTTATGACAAACCCATATTAAATCATAAGGAGTTGATAAGTATTCGGGACACAAATTATACGATATATTAAAAATGAACCAACATCATGGCCCGTGCCGTTACAACACGGGTTAAGGGATAGTTTTTTATACAAAATATATTAAAGAAAATAGATACAGCCGTGACTTTTTGAGTCATGTCTGTTATAAGTCTAATACCCCCCCTCGATCTAAGTCTAATACTTCCCCTCGATCCTTTGGAGTAGACTTCGTAAAAATATTTGCTATTTGATCCTTGGATGAAACAAATCTAACATCAAGTTGCCCACTTTGAACTCTTTTATGGACAAAGTGATAATCAATTTATATATGATTTGTACGACCATGAAAAACTGGATGGTAAGATAAGTTGCTCCCAAGTTGTCACACCAAAGAGTGGGAGGAAAATGAATAGAAGCCTGAAGTTCGCGAAGAAGAGATTCAATCCACATTAACTCAGCAGTCGCAATAGCCAAACCACGATACTCAGATTCAGTACTAGATCGGGATATTGTTTGTTGCTTGCGTGAACTCCAAGAAATGATATTAGAACCAAGATAAACGTAATAACCACTCGTGGAACGACGATCAAGATGATCACCCGCCCAATCAGCATCAGTATATGCCGAAAAACTAAGATGCAGATTTTGGTCGGCAGAAGTAGAATGCCAAAGGTAGAAGTATGATGCAAATATCGAAGTATACGTTTGAAAAGAACCAAATGTGCTTCTGTAGGTTTATGAGTGAATTGACATACCTTATTAACAACGAAGGCAATGTCCGGTCTTGTCATAGACAAATACCAAAGACCACCAACTAACTCATGTACATAGTAACATCGGATAATAGAGGACTATCAACTGGGTGGAGCTCAGTTGAGGTGTTAAACGGAGTGGTGACTGGTTTTACTCCTTGCATGTTGGCACAAACAAGAAGGTCTTCAATGTGGAGACATTGGGAAAGGAACAACCCACCAGAAACTTGTGCGACCTCTATGCCAAGAAAATATGAAAGAGAGCCAAGATTCTTGAGAGCAAACTAATTGTGAAGAGTAGTCAAAAGGGATTGTATACATGCCATAGAATAACCCGTTAAAATTATGTCATCCACATAAATCAAAATAAATATAATACTCCCAGCTGATCGTCGAATGAATAAAGAGGTATCAGAAACCGAGATAACGAAGCCAAGTTTCTGAAGAAAAGAAATGAGACAAGTATACCATGCACGAGGAGCCTGTTTAAGGCCATAAATAGACCGATGAGATTTGGAAACGTAATCTGGAAACTGAGGATCTGTATAACCAGAAGGTTTTTTCATGTAAACTTCCTCAGTGAGAAAGTCATCTAGAAAAGCATTTCGAACATCTAGTTGATGAATAGGTCAGTTGTAAGACAAGGATAACGTCAATATAATACGAGTAGTGCATGGCTTAGTAACCGTACTAAAAGTTTCACCATAATCAATACTATTTTGTTGATTAAACCCCTTGGAAACTAGACGAGCTTTGCGACACTCAACTGTACTATCAGTTTGTTTTTAAACTCGATAAACCATTTGCAACCAATAATATTTGATTAGGAGGAACTGGAACTATAGACCAAGTCTCATTCTTTATAAGCGCATAAATTTCCAAATCCATAGGAGGACGTCATTTAGAATCATTCTTGGCTTGAGAATAACACGAAGGCTCAAACAAACCATCAGTGATTTTAGCATGTTTGGAAGCAGCAAGAACTTCTTTTGAAAAATACTATCCTTTCCGCGTGTTACCATTGTATGGTCATTTGTAATCATGCGTTTCAGAACTGAATGGACTAACTGATCATTTAAAAATAATGCTGCTGGTTGTGACAAAGGCATTGAGTCCAGGTTGTTGTGGTCGGCAGTTGTGCAGTCAATAGTCGGTTCGAACCTAGATAGAAACTTAGGGTTCAGAGACTTATCAAGTTGAGCCGGCGGACAGTTGATGGAGTCAGTAACAAAACTTCCAAGACCATAACCTTGCAAATAAAGTAAAATTGAGCTTTCCGAAGAAAAAAGTTATTACCATTGAGCTTTTCTGAAATAGCTTCATGGAGTCTGGCAAAAGGAATCTCAAATCCAAGAAGAAAAAATCTCATCGGTAATATCGATTTGAGGAGATTTAGATGATCCTTCCATAATAGTCATGATGACCTAAAAAAATGGGTTGAAAAGGAAAGGATCGAAAAAAGAAATAAAAAAGAACACAGGCTCTTGGAAACCAAGGTGATACCGTGTTGAAACTATAATTTAGGTGTTCTTAATGAATGAGAAACACAAGGAAATCTTGTATATTTATAATATTAAAGATTACAGAGATATTAGAGTACAAAATGTACAAAGGTACAAAATGTACAAAGAAATTGGGACGCCCTTTGATGCATCTTTTCTTTGTTCCGTGCGTGTAAATTGACAAAAACAGTATTAACTAGTTATCCTTAAATTCAGTTCCAAACGTTCCAAAAAAACAATATAGTACTAATATTAGGTATTTAGCTTAATCAATATTAAGGAGAACGAATTCAATCCCAAACATTCACCAATCGATTTAGATACTTCATCACACCCCCTATAGGAAGATATACAATAGCCGTCAGTTAACAACTCTCTCTGGGAATTATTGACTCAATTCATTAACATGAATTCTAAGTACTATCATAGTCATACAGTTATACGGGAACTCAAACTAATAAATCTATTAGATAAACCTGGGAAGTAAAAAAACAAAACCAAAGCATAATAGTTAGATTAACAATTAGAAAATACTTAATAATATTGACACAAAACGAATAAAATAATATAGACAAATTTTCACCAACAGTTCACTAACAGTTGAACTAAAAAGAACCTTCAAAAAAAGAAAAAGAAAAAGTTGAACTAAAAAGACAACAAAGCTCGTCATACTGTAAGCCCGTAGGAACTTACATGGTCTAAATATTGTGGGGGTTTACTCAATAAATATTTTTGTAGATTTGTATAGATTTAAAAAGAGTCGTGAAAAATAACAACTTTCTAAGAGTTTTACATAGTTGGAAAAATACTTGCAGAGTTTTGTAGAGTTGGCCTAATTCTTGTAGAGATTTGTAGAGTTCTAAAAAGTTGTGAAAACAAGATTTCTAGAGAATTGTACAACAACCTAACATGACAAATCTAGAGACTTGTAGATTTCTATAAAATTTATCCCATCAAAAAAAATTCTTGAAAAACGCTAATTGCAAATTAAATTGCACAACAATCATAATCTGAAACTCTTTAGCCATCAATGGAAATTTTCATGGGAAAATCAAATAACAAAATCAAAAAACTTTGATTGTACTATATGATATGTATATATAATTAAAGAGAGAGGGAGAGAAATGGATCTAGAGTATACGTATAAGTGCTTGCATCAACTTGAAATAAATTAAAACAATATCAAAATAGAAGAAGATAATAAATGAAGTTTTAAATTTTTTTTAGAAGTTCTCCCAAAATCTTTCATATTTTGAAAGACTTTCTTTAAGGCAAAAATACACATAAATGTCATTCAAGGTATTAAAAATTGGTAAGTATGCAAAGTCATTAAATTTCCTTGTTTATAACGAGTAACACAAACTTTGAACGAGATTTACAAGAATATAAAGAGTAACATATATTTACAAGGAGTATCTAAAGTATACAACCAAGAATACAATATTTTGGAAATCTATTAAAATCTATGGAAATCACAAAAATATTTATTGAGTAAACCCCCGTTAAAGTCGCTCCTGATTTTGAGCATAACATCATTGCTTAATGTTAACCTGTTCCACGATTAGATTCAAACAAAATAAAAGTTGGGCACAAAAATACTAACTCACAAGAAGTAAAAAAATTACCACCCTGTGCAGCAGCACAAGTTGAGGGGCCCCAAAGCCGGGCATGCCTTTGGCCCATGTGTGCGGCCCATCTATATGTAAGCAGGGTTAATACCCTAGCTTATAAATAGAGTCTTATTCGTATGTAATACTATATATTGATATCTAATGAATAAGATATATTTCTTCTTTATATTTCTCCTTCAACACGTTATCAGCACGACTCTACCATTTTGTGCAATTTTTTATTAGTTTTATCTCTCGAGATCAATCATGGATTCCTTTACAAAGATATTAGTGTGATTCTGATGCAGATTAATTTTTATTATGGATGCATTACTAGGTATTCGCGTTCCACAAAAGAATCTCGTTTTCATAGTATCTTCTAGGGTTCCACGTAAATATATGATTATAAAAAATAGAGATTTCACTGTTAGATTTTTATGAAATTTTAGTATGTTCAGCCTAATTATATATTACTTACTCGGTTAAAATTTCAATTAAACCGGAATATGATGCCATCTCTAAAAATCGATTTTAATAAATCTGTGTACATTCAGAAAAACACTATTTTATAACAGCGGATAAACCTTAACTTATAAGAATATCAGCCGTTGGATTATGTTGTATTTTCAGTATAGTTTAAATATTGTACTTATGGTAGAACTGTAAATATTTCACAAAGATCTAACCATAGGAAGTACTCCAAATTACGTGATATTTCCAGTTGTGTCCACATAAACGTTAAATGGAATAGTCAAACGGGGTCATGAATATCTTTTTATATAGTCGTTGGATGTCTTTGAAATTTAATTATGTTTGTAGAAACATTATTATTAATCTACTGTAGTAACATCATCATCATCGGACAATTGGTTTCTGATCACTCCAGTTGGATGATGAAATTTTTAATTTAGGGTTAACAATATATTTGGCCTCTATGAAATTAGTTTCAAGTTTATTATCAATGGGCCTGAGTACTTCATATATAATGAACCATATATAGACACTTTTGTTAACCATGACCTAGTCAACCCAACGGACCGGGCGTTGGCCAAACAGTTAACCGGGTTTTGACTAACCCGACTCGGTTCGAATTTGACCTTTTGGACTCATAAGTACTTGAGCGCCATTAAAGAGTCTCTGATACAAGATTCATTTGTGTCTACAAAGGCTATACTTCCATCATAAAAACCTTCAACCGATGCCGATGTATTATTCAAAAAATGAAGGCATAGCTTTTATTTTTTCAAGGCAGCATATTGACTTTAGGCGATGAAATGCTCTGAAAGAAGTTTCTGAAACATTCATGAAATTTCCCCCCCGAAAATTTGAATATTTAGTGGGATGGATTCCACTTGTTAGACTATAAAAGAATCAATAACTTGAACAACGATATGTTTCAAATTAGCACTTCAACTTTTATCGAAAGAACAAAAGGTGACATGAGTCAGAAAAATCTTTCCATTTTTATCTTCTCAACTTCATACATTATACTGGAGTAATAGTAGATGCTGAAATATGTTAACAATAGATTCACGGTCTTTAGTAAGATATTCAACCCAGTGTAAGTGGTTGGGAGGAATGTGAGATTCTCTTTAAAAACAATATATACCTGTTGGGATAATGAAATTTCTCAACTTAAGGTAATTGTGGCAAGGATAAATATGGAAAGAACCTCGAAGAACAGAGGGTTAGACGTGCTAAATCATACCAATATTGGTTTACTAGAACACGTGAAATAATACACATAAATTATGGTAGAAGATATAAGCCTTTGCTAAAATAGGAACAGAGATGTAATTCTGGCTCAGGTAATAATGATACAAAGTAAATGTATCTATATATCGAGCATGAGAGAGAGATGTAATTCTGACTCGTTTAAATGAGAGTTGGAAACTTGGTATAAAGCCACACCACTTATTACACGAAACTCTTAAGGATATATATTAAACTGATTGTTAAATTGTTTCCTTATATAATACCATGATGATGATTGGATCATCACAGGTAATAGCCGAGCGAAGAAATACTCAATCTTTATTGCCTAATTGGTATAAAGATTAAAATTTACATGGTCTCTGTAAGAGCCAAGAGCTAGTCATAATTTGTTAAGTTTCTATGAAGTCTATGCAAACGATTATTGTATATAAACTAACTATGAAAATGGGAATGCATCTAAAAAATTACCTCCAATGAATGTGAAAGGAATCACATTTTAGACAAAATAATGAGTCATAGTCTAGTGAACTGTAAATCACTAATACTAAGAAAATTGAATCCATATCGTCACCGGCAATGTAATGTTTTGAATTGACTCATTCGGGTTTTGACATAACCATAAAGACATATTTGTTGTGATCTGATGTTTTGTTTTGAAATAACTCAAATGGAAATATTTTTAGTTGAGTGAACAAGAAAATGGGAATTACAAAGATTGAAAGAATACAAAGTGACGGCATCTCTCACAATCAACTCTTTCTAAAGTACTAGAAACACCACCCCTCCCATTATGTTTTTAAAGTAATAAAGCATGTAACTCACGAAGTCATTCTTTATTAAAAAGGACTGAGACCATCCTAAGATGCAAATGGTAAACAACCCATTCTTTCAAAATAAACAAGGTGATATTTGTGAATATACCCATGCAGAATGCAGACCATTCAAGTGATTTATGGCTCCGGTGGATGATTCGAAGTGTTTAATTAGTTATTGATCACAAGTGAAAAGACGAGGGTACCCAAATATACCTCAATCTAAAACTTTTCCACCTACAAGTTATTTTTCCGAAAGTGATTGTCTATGGACTGAGTCGAGACAATACAACTAATCGGTTCACACTTCGTGTGATCGTCTATGGATGCGAGATTGAGACAATACAACAACGAAGTAAGTTTACTTGATAAAAAGTTCGGACTTAACCAAACACGATAGGATTCCTATCAAGTAAATATGAATTAACGTTTGTGTAATTTACTTTAAATTATAATAAGAACAATTATAATTGCGGAAAATAAAAGTAAATGACATAGCAAGATTTTGTTAACGAGGAAACCGCAAATGCAGAAAAACCTCGGGACCTTGTCCAGAATTGAATACTCTCAGGATTAAGCTACTATACAAAATCAAAAACAAATTTGTATTGTTGAGACCAAGCAACTAAAGTTATAGTTCACTTAGTACCGTATGTATCCTTGCGCCTCCAACTTGCAGTAAGTCACGCACTTGGAACAATTCCTTTGGTTCGTATTCCAAATAGTAAAGGAACAACAAATCTGTTCGGTAACAACTCTTTTCAACCAAGTTATATGAGTTCGACAAAAGGCTCTTCTGTTTATCCCAATAAAATCCTTTTTCATGTCCTTAGATCTATCTAACAACAATTACCAAAGTAATTGTCAAGCTTTTGCAATCAATACTTTTAATCACAAAGAAATGTATTATGTCGATCTACTCAACTAATCAATCAAATCTATCACAAAGATAAACCGATTATAGTTGGATCCTCTTTACCCGAAACAAGTATTGTGCACACCAAAGATTATGAAACCAAATCAGAAATATTCTTCATCTTTAAATCTTCTTAGATCTTCAATAAACACCTGCACACAATCAACTTGAATCTCTTGTGATCAATCACACACAGAACGGATTCTGTTAACAAAGAATTATCACAAGACGTCTTTAGATCTACAAATATTCTAAAGATCCCGATCGAAATTTCAATCTAATTTGAGTGAATCTTATATCAGAAGAGAAGATTCTCAAACATAAACAAACTAGGTGCAATGAAAGTTCAACAATCGTTAGTCAATCAACTCAATCGAAAATAAAAGATAAACTGCAATTATCTAGTTTCCCACCAACGGTACTAATAGAGCTTTTCAATCCCAAAGAAGTCTTTAAACCGAGTGGCCGTAAGAGATTTCACCTAATTAGGTTACTTTCCTCTCCGAATAGGCGGCTCCACCAGTAACAACACAACTAGGTAGTTTTGCTGGCTCTGAGGATTAGTTTGCTCGAAATGCAAACTTCAATATTTATAGACCAAGGAAGTTTGGACACCAAGGAATTTCCAAAAACAAAAATATTCTCAAGATAAGCAATATATTACCAAATTCGGTTTCGATAATTCCTGGAAATGCACTATCCAAATATTGACCGAAATCTCTTAGAAAATCTCCAACTAGCAAATGCACATTAGTAATTTTTATTTTTCCAAATATAAAATTAAAAACCTTAATTAAAAGATTCTCAATTTATTTTCGATCCAGGATTTTCCTTTAGCTATTAAGGAATACCTTTGAACAATAAAACACAAGCGTTACTGCACAAGTTCAAAGTATGTCGACATCTTTACTTTGTAAGTCCTTTTTCATACTTACAATCTTGGAACCGATTTGCCACACTTCCAAACAAGTTTAGAATTGGTTCATCTGACTTCCAAGAACTGCGTGATTGATTATCCTATCAAATCACCAAACATGGGTTTCACGGTTCTACCAAAACAAGTTTCGGTTCTACCTCCCTGTGGGTACTAGAATTAGTCACGCTAGTTACCAAAACTTGGTTGACTAGGTACTAGGATTGGTTCCCACATATATATGGTATCTAACTTGTATTTGGTGCACATGTCCATAGGATCGCTTCTCAATGTCTAAAAACGTGTTGCACATGTTCATAGGATCGGTTCCCAATAACTAGAAACTTGTTGCACCTCTTACAAGGATCGATTCCCTTTTTTTTTTTGATCGGTTGCACCTCTTACTAGGACCGGTTCCCCTTTACCTAGAGTTGGTGATAGACACATTTTTGTGTCTGATATAATCTGAATTGTATATATTGTTAGTGCTCGGTTTTGTATTTATTATGGCTTTTTGTGTTTTTGTAGGTGTTTTTGGAGAAATAAACTTTTGCGGCAAAATTGGCTCGAAAAGGTGGTTTTTGCGCTCGTGGGAGAAAATTAATAAGGGGCACCTCAATTACTAAGAGGAATCCCATTTCCAGGGAAGCACTATTGGAACCCCATCAGAGGATAAGGGGAGGTCATCTTCAAGAATTCAAATTCAAGTTCTGGCACGAATTATTTTTACAGCGGAGCATATTTTAGGGTTTGATCTTGGAACGATTATGGAGAGATTCAACCGCTGAATTCTCTTGGGTTAGGCTTCAGTGGACTAAACAGGGCGTGTCTGGGTGTTTTATTCGATGAACTTGGGATGGATTTTTAGTATGAAGCAAAACAGGAAAGTGATATAATCTCGGGTTTTTGCTGTTGAAAAGTTACGCGGATTATGCTGGATATTTTCATGGATATGACTCGAATTAGCCCGTTGCTACAAAACATGGGTGGTAGTAGAGTTTGAATCGAACCAGGAGAAGTTGTGATGTGGTTCTCGTGAAAACAGGGCAACAGAGAAGTTATGGGAAGTTGATTTATTTTTAGTAAATACGTACATAAAGGGAAGAGAATATCACCTGTTGGATTTGATTATATCCTAAGAAGAGGGTTGACGACGGAAACCAGAGAAGAAAAGGGAAAGAATCCGTAACTTTCTGTGAAGAAAAGCCGAGACTTGGGAGAGAAGAAAAAAAAAGAGGTGTGGTATAAAAGGAGGTATAGGAAGTCTCTAAAGGGAGTCGAGAGTTTGGGTACCGAGCAGAGGTGATAGGGTAGCTGCAGGTGGAGTTGGGGAGCCGGTACCGAGACAGAGTTTAGGATTAGTTTTTCTTATTTATTCTTTTCACCTATAATGAAGAACTAAACTCCGTCGCTGGGACAAGGGAGGAAGTTGTATTTCATCCATGTGGTAAATCAAATTAATTCTTTATATACTTTTTGCACTAATTATTAATCGTTTTATGATTTTTATTGAATGATTGTTATTTCAATTGATGGATCATGCTTAACTTAAATGGTTTGATGTCCTCATGCTTTAGATTTACGGTCACTGCTTTCAAAATGGATCTTGGCAAAATATTAAGAGTCAATAACTATTTTTGTTTTGAGCTATAATTTTCGAGGATTAATTTCTGAACCACTCGAATACGAAAAAAAAAGTGAAATCCTGAGTCCCAGATTCTACCGATATTGATATAATCATTTGTATATATTTACTTTATTTTTAGTTCTTTTGTTCTATTTTAAATCTTAAAACCAATCTCTACAAGACCGAGTGAACGACAACTTTCTTACCACTATCTAAAATTCGATCAATTTTTGGCGCCGCCGACGCGGATTTGTATTTAGATTTGTTTTAGGTTTATTTTTATTTTTATTATTTTTTGTTCTTTTTTACGCGTTTTGGTATTTTTCTATTCTTTTCAGATTTGGAGCGAAGCTACAAGGAAAGAAAAATTGCTATAAAAGGAAAGCATCGCCAAATAAGGAAAGAAAAGAGGAATCTGAAAGGAGTGAAGAAGAAGATTTTGTATATAGTTATTTTGTTTATTTTTAGAAACTGTAAATAGGATTTTATTCTTGTAATTTTTCTTTTCCTTTTTGAACATTTTTATTTTTGGACTTTATTTTTGGACTGAACATTATTATTATTTTGAAACCCTAAGGAAGGGTTAAAAATTAAATATAAACTGTTTGAGGGAAGGACGACAGTTACGATACTGTCTCGGCCCCTCGGGTTCGTACACTGACATTGGAGTCGGTGGCCTGAGTCGACTTCAACGGTTCATCGCCCGTCTGGTACGGGAGGTAAGACTCTATCCACCCACGAATCCTCTGTCAGTAGGTTTTATTTTGTGTGACAACTCACACCCCTACAATAGAGTGCCGAACTGGTATTACAATAGCCAATACAACGAATATCTGATTGAGTTTCAAAATGGACGTTACTACTTTGACCATAGTGTGAATAGTGTTTGGGAACATCAGTCTTTTGAAGGTTATGGTCCATACCATAGTGAGCCCAATTACTATCCATACGCCCACCGGTCGTACGATTCTTCTCTACTAGAGTCTGCATGTAAGTTAGATGAGTCGACACAAAAGTTACTTGAGTCGACACATAGTTCAGCTGAGATGAATAACTTAGTTATGAATAAAAGCAATGCAACGTGTGAACCTTCTTTCCTAGATAAAATCAGGAAGCCATGTGAGTCGACTCAGAAAATGTTGTTAGAGGCCCAGGAAAGAACTGCTCAAGATAGTCTTAATTTCCAATATAGTGTTTCCAATAGTACCCTTGAAAATGAGGATAGTTATTTGCATAATCAAGATGACGAGGATATAATTGGTAACACTACTTGTTGTTTAGATGAGGTTCAACCATTTTCATGTTATAATAATTATGATGAGGATAATGTTGATGAAGAATTTGAAATAAATAGGCATAATGATCAGGAATTTGCTACTCCAACTGAGCTTAATAATAATATTATTTCTAGTTCAAATCCAAATAATTTTAATAATTATTCACCTATTCAAAAGGACGAGGATTTGAATAGAGATACTCCCGTTTTAGACGATGTAGTATTTCCTTTTGATTACGAAGCTAATAATGGTTTAGAGGAACGAGTATATTTTGATTCTAGCGATTTGGAAACAATAGACTTAGAAAAATAAAATGAACTCGTCGAGATGAGTGAGGATGTACCTGACTTAGAAGAATCAATTGACCGTTTTCATGAATTAGATGACCTTGAAATTAGGGAAGTTGTGACTAGTCTTTCTAGAGACACTGAAAACTCTAAGTTTGGGGGTGATTATCATTCTCCATGTGATTTAACTCTTAGAAAGGTCCCTCACTTGGGACTTGACATATGTGCCTCAACCATTTTACAAGATTATCTTCATACACGTTTTCCTGAACTTAGTGATGTCCACAAGAAATTTCAGTTATTAGAAACCCATCCTCTGGTTGATGTGGTTTACCCAGGCTATGATACCCAGATTGACTTTGTTTTCCCACCAAATATTTTTCTTCCAAATGTGGGAATGTTTGATTTTCAAATGTGTCGAATATTAAATTTTGAGACTAAACCTAATTACTTTAGGAGATTAGGGTCGACATACTTGTTTAAGTAAGATCACCACTCTCATTGTGGTCAGCTGTGTAAGTCAAATCTGATTGACTTAGAGGATCCTCAATTATTCAGGTTATTATTATGTGCTTCTAAGTTTTTATTTGAGTTTTTCCAGACTCTAGAACTTGAACATTTGGATCTAACCTATGAGGAAATGCAACTCATGAAAATATTTTATTTGGACCCAGTTATAGATCCTTAACCTGAACCACAACTAGATGTAGTTGTCTTAAACAGGAAACTAGACAAGGGTGTGCTTTATTTGTTCATTTTCTCGGAATGTTGCAGATTCCTTTTACTTGTGATAGATCTATTTGGTTTTGATGACCCACAGATATTTCGGCTATTACTTTATGATTTTATGAGGTGACTAATCCTTTCTTAGTCTGGCTGAAGACTTTAAACTTAGCACTTCTTGGGAGGTAACCCAATACTCATGCAAGACTGTAATATCTTTCCTTAACTATTTTGCTTCAAATGGTAACAATTTCTCCTTGTTCATGCTTTTAATTTTATCTTTAGAACATTGGGGACAATGTTAGATTTAAGTTTGGGGGTATGGGAGAAACTTTTTAGTTGCATTATTAAACTCCGGAGCCTAGAAATTTATGCTTATTAAGGATGGCACTACCCAATCTAAGTGGATGGAAGCATTTTGGTTGTAGAAGTTGAGGGACCAATCTGATTAGATGGAAACATCTAAAGAGTCTATTCATAAAAGCACAAAGCTCAGGTGTTATAAATAACATGGTAGTTTCGCCATGTCTCATTAAGTCCTTTTCACTTCTTTTTTTATTTTTTTATTTTTAAAATATGTTTCTCTAAGTGATTAGGTGGGGCTCACGATTCAAGTTGTTACCATTGCTAGGGTGAAATAGAGTGATTGAGATAGCCATAAAAGAAAAAGAAAAAGAAAATAAATAAGTTGAAAAAAAAAAAGAGAAATTGAGACCAGACCATCAGACCAACTGGAATAAATTCAATAAAGTCGACCACTAGAACCCTTGTATATGCAGTTGTGTTGACCTAGAATTAGGATTATCGACCACTGGACCCTTGTATATGCCAGTGTGTTGATATTAGTCAGACCGGTATCTTATTCCATTAGGATAGGTTCATTATGGAAGTGGCCTTCAGACAGATATGAGAAACACCGTTCACCTTAGTCAACATCAAAACCATCTATGTTTTTCTATATCCATCTTATTAATCTATCCATGTGATTTGTTTGATTCTGAGTTTGGATACGACTATCTGACTAGAGCTCTATCACTTTATATGAATTTTAGTATGCTTGAGTGCGAACTCGTGTACAACAATTGGAATTTCGCATCTGGGTACTTCCTCCAATAGTCAATAAGTATGCCAACCAAGGAGATTCTTTAGTGCCTTCCAAGGTTCTGTGTATATAGCTAGGGTCTGGAGTATAAAGGTTTTGTGGGTATACCTCTGGTAAGCCCTCCGGAGACAACACTCCGCCACTAGGGCCACCTAGGGGTTGAAAGGCTTGTTGCATACGCTAAATGCAAACGACGATGCCTGCGACAATGAGTTAGGATTTTATTTTCTAGATTTGATTTGCTCGAGGACTAGCAAATAATAAGTTTGGGGGAATTTGATAGACACATTTTTGTGTCTGATATAATCTCAATTGTATATATTGTTAGTGCTCGATTTTGTATTTATTATGGATTTTTGTGTCTTTGTAGGTGTTTTTGGAGAAATAAACTTTTGCGGAAAAATTGGCTCGAAAAGGTGGTTTTTGCACTCGTGGGAGAAAATTAATAAGGGGCACCTCAATTACTAAGGGACATCCCATTTCCAGGGAAGCACTATTGGCACCCCATCAGAGGATAAGGGGAGGTCATCTTCAAGAATTCAAATTCAAGTTCTGGCAGGAATTATTTTTACAGCGGAGCATATTTTAGGGTTTGATTTTGGAACGATTATGGAGAGATTCAACCGCTGAAGTCTCTTGGGTTAGGCTTCAGTGGACTAAACAGCGCGTGTATGGGTGTTTTATTCGATGAACTTGGGCTGGACTTTTAGTATGAAGCAAAACAGGAAAGTGATATAATCTCAGGTTTTTGCTGTTGAAAAGTTACGTGGATTTTGCTGGATATTTTCATGGATATGACTCGAATTAGCCCGTTGCTACAAAACAGGGGTGGTAGTAGAGATTGAATCGAACCAGGAGAAGTTGTGATGTGGTTCTCGTGAAAACAGGGCAACAGAGAAGTTATGGGAAGTTGATTTATTTTTAGTAAATACGTACAGAAAGGGAAGAGAATATCACCTGTTGGATTTGATTCTATCCTAAGAAGAGGGTTGACGACGGAAACCAGAGAAGAAAAGGGAAAAAATCCGTAACTTTCTGTGAAATAAATCCGAGACTTGGGAGAGAAGAAAAAAAGGAGGTGTGGTATAAAAGGAGGTATAGGAAGTCTCTAAAGGGAGTCGAGAGTTTGGGTACCGAGCAGAGGTGATAGGGTAGCTGCAGGTGGAGTTGGGGAGCCGGTACCGAGACAGAGTTTAGGATTAGTTTTTCTTATTTATTCTTTTCACCTATAATGAAGAACTAAAATCCGTCGCTGGGACAAGGGAGGAAGTTGTATTTCATCCATGTGGTAAATCAAATTAATTCTTTATATACTTTTTGCACTAATTATTAATCGTTTTATGATTTTTATTGAATGATTGTTATTTCAATTGATGGGTCATGCTTAACTTAAATGGTTTGATGTCCTCATGCTTTAGATTTACGGTCACTGCTTTCAAAATCGATCTTGGCAAATATTAAGAGTCAATAAATATTTTTTTTTGAGCTATAATTGCGAGGATTAATTTCTGAACCACTCGAATACGAAAAAAAAGTGAAATCATGAGTCCCAGATTCTACCGATATTGATATAATCATTTGTATATATATACTTTATCTTTAATTCTTTTTTTCTATTTTAAATCTTAAAACCAATGTCTACAAGACCGAGTGAACGACAACCTTCTTACCACTATCTAAAATTCGATCAGTTGGTCATACCAATTACAACAAATCGATCATACCATCTCAGATGATTACTTAAGATCGGTTTCACTAATAAAAGTCATACCAATACAAAATCCAGGCCTTGTAAATAGTTTTACCAAGAACATAACCAAGTCATGAGCGGTTATACTAAACACACATATTGGTAATTCAAAAGATTTGCAATGAATAACAATACTAATAAGCCTAGCGATTTCCCTTTCGATTCGCAATACAAGTTTATGAATTTACTTCATTTAAACGAATGTAAAACATTGTTTCCTAGGATGAAATCTTCACCTCATACCCATACATAATTACAATAGCATTCATACGATCATGTCGATGTCTTATAACGAAGTTCAAAAGATAAGCGTTATACTTCGTATTGTATTCCTTAATACTATGTCTAACAAGAGTATAATCATTCACATCTTCGCAGTTATGTTTTCAATATGCACGACTTGAAAGATACGTTAGGCAATGAAACAGTTCAAGTCAAATATTACTAACCTCAAGTGGAAGGATGATGTCGTCGTTGTATTTCCTTACTTCTTCACATTCTTCAAGTCTTCACGTAATACTTGTAATGTCTCATATCCTAATACTTTCAAGCTAACCTATACGAAGTTGACTCTAGTATATAATCAAGCGACTCTTTAAATGAGTTTTGATTCACTAAAGTATGACAACCAAACTTGACATACCATTGCTTGGTGGGTTCAACCGAGTTATGCTCTAACAACAAGAAATAATACGTTTTTGAAACAATACTAGAACATATTATACAATTTAAAGACTCACCAACCTTTTCAATGATAGAAATTTATATTAAAAGTACTTGATGAATATTACATGTTTAATAGGGCCAGTGTAGAACATCCTCACCCCATGGTCTCGCAGAGGCTTTCATCAAAGGTTACCGATGGTGTCTAAGGATATGTTATGCGTAACAACCTTCCTATAAATGCTCGTGGTGTTAGAGCGTTTCTCGGTCGAACTCGCATGCGTTGCCATCTCAAGCATGTTTGTCAATGTTAGTGATCAAAACTATAAGTCTTGATTTATAGTCTATTATAGCTAAGTCTCGGACTAGGATAGAAAGTGTAGTTGAGCTCAAGGACTTCATGGAGATTCATCATACAAGTAGAATAACTACTCAAGGAACCGGTGGAACTTCTTGACAAAAAGGTATGTGAAGACTTGAACCTATCTATCACTCAAAAGTCTATCTACTCTATCTCCTACTCTTTGAGACAAGAAGTCGTATGCTATATATATATATATACTTTGATTATACACATTTGGTATTTTGAGCCGAGTATACCTCGCCTATCTATATCTCGAAATATGAGTTGGTAAGCTTTTCGCTTTAACCAAGTTTATCTTTACCATGTGACGAAAGTCATGATATGTTTCAATCATCTTGAAAATTGCTTTCACGAGAAATGGTGTAACAACTATATAACGTCCTCTAAGAATGTTTCAATGATTGAAATGAGAGTTTATATTACATGACCAATAGTGGACATAAGTATTGTTGTGGAAACACATTTATGTATAAGTCATATTCCTTGAACCAAAGTTTGCGAACTTTGTTGATCAAGAGAACCGGAAGAATGGTGTGAGCCAAGTATGCGAACTCAGTCCGCGAACTGCCGAAGTTCTCAAACCCGAGAATTTCTGCTGGAGTTGACAAACTACTTGCGTGAAACTCCGCGATCTCAGTCCACAAACCCAGTCTGCGAACTGGCGAAGTTCTCATACCCGAGAATTTCTGCTGGAGTTTGTAAACTCTGCCCGGTAACTTAAGTCCGCGAACCTAGTATGCGAACTTGAGAAGGTTATATATCTGAAGATGATTTCTGAACTTAAACTTAAAAATACTAAGGAATGCAGTTTGCAAAGTGTGGCTATAAAAGTTCATGAACCGGTTCGAGTGAATCAAATCATCTTTGCTTCAATTGTGTCTTGTGTAGTACATGAGATTTCCTTGCAATTGAACAACTCTCTAACTAGTTCATTTGAAGTCATTTGAACTAGTTATGGTGAAGAATAACGTGGTTGATATGAGATGCTCATATGGCTAACCTTTTGATTAAATATTGTTAAACCAACAAGTGCATACGTTTGGGTACGGTTAACAAACCTAGAAGCGTGCATTGTCAAGTGTGTGTAACAAGCTAAGTTTTCGATCTAACGATTGAGAAATATTAGCTTGAATCTAAATCAGGTTTTCATCTAACGGTGGATATTGATTGCTTTGTTACCAAGGTAACTTAATTGCAAACCCTGATTTGAAAGACTATATAAGGGGAACTCTAGCATTGTGCAAAACTAATCCCCACACCTCACGTGTGATACTAGTTTACATACTAGAGTCGGTTCTACTTTAACCTTTGGTTTTCTTCTTCTAAAACCAGGTTAACGACTTAAAGACTTCATTGGGATTGTGAAGCCACTACTACTTTTATCGTAGTTGTGTGATCTGATCTTGCATCTTCTATCGTACGAGTACAATCAGATTGATTGGCTTGAGATTGATATCTCCGATAGGAAAGATATAAAAAGTAATCACAAACATCTTCGTCTCATTGTTTGTGATTCCGCAACATCTTGTTTCGCTACCATACGATTAAGATTGTTGTGAGGTGATTGATAATTCTAGGATGTTCTTCGGAAATATAATACCGGACTATCAATTGTTTCCTGTTCACCTTGATTATTATCAAAAGACGGAACAAAATATTTTAGGGTTTATCTGTGGGAGACAAATTGATCCTTTGATAGACTTGTCTGTGTGAGACATATTTGTTTATTGTCAAAGCCTACGATTTTGGGTCGTAACAACTCTTAGTTGTGGGTGAGATCAGCTAAGGAAATCAAGTGCGCAGTACCCTGCTGGGATAAGAGGCGTAGGGAGTACAACTGTACCTTGGATAAGTGGGAGACTGATTGGGGTTCAAATACAGTCCAGTCCGAAGTTAGCTTGGAGTAGGCTAGTGTCTGTAGCGGCTTAATACAATGTGTGTTCAATCTGGACTAGGTCCCGAGGTTTTTCTGCATTTGTGGTTTCTTCATTAACAAAATTCCGGTGTCTGTATTATTTCTATTTCCACATTATATTGTTTATCTTTATAATTGAAATAATACAGGTTGTGCATTTGAATCAATCAATTGGAAATCCGACCTTTGATTATTGATTGATATTTATTGATCCTTGGATATTGGTCTTTGGTACCATCCAAGTTATTCCTTGTATTTGATTAGAACTCGCAGTTCTTGCTTGAGTAAATCAAATCAAGAAGAGAGATATAAACTCGTTGATGTACTTTTAATTGATTGAGTCTTGTTGATTCTCTTAAAAGTATATTCGAGTTGGTCCATACAGATTGATAAGCGAAATATTGGGTGGTGTTGTTAGACCCCCGCTTTTTCACGGGGCATATGCAATATTACACGCACATTCACTTATTCGTTTTAGAACCCACAATTAGTCAACCATTTTTTTGTACCAGTTGGTAACTCGATATAAGCCTGACATTTGTATTCTTAGACATTTTTGGTTGTGCTATATATGTGCCACTACGACTCCGCATCTTACTATAGTTGGTCATCAAAATGATTAATAGTTATGTTGGATATGAAATCCTACTAATTATCCTCATTTGAAAACTTTAGCAGACAATCTCTTATCCACTATATTTACGGATCGTCACTTTGATGAGACAGTCTTCCCGTCGCTAGGGAGAGATAAGAAAAAGGATTTCCTAAAGGAACGACATGAATTATGGTGGTGTGTTCCCACTCTATCTCATATGGATTCTTGTACTCCACAAATGTAAAGTGAAGTGAAAAGAATAATAGATTTTCCAAAAGTACACTAGTATCGGTAACGTGACAAGATCATACATACCAGATGCAAATGTGCCGACAAGTTTAGAAATCCTTAGTATGGGGTACACCATAGACTAAGGTGTTGCAACTACACCTGATGGAAGTAAAATTGAGGCTGTGGCTCCATAAAGGAAGATGGAGAGACCACCAGGTTTTATCAATGCTCACCTAGAAAGGAAGTAGGTGAACAAGGAACAACATAGTGTATCGTTAATTAAATCATCTCATTATATTGTCTCTGATTATGTCCATGAATCAAACTGGCAGACACTCCGAAGTATAGTGATTCCAGAGAACTATGAAATCCTAAAAGATTATGAGAACACACACGAGTCAATGGAAAGATCGTGCGGGCATATTAATGATTATTATTTTCATATACAGTTGCTCAAGAAAATTGAGCACCTGAGATCTAACCATGCTTCTTATTGTTTAAACATCAACAAAGAGCATATTTGGCCTACACAATCCAGGTAGAATTTGGTTCTTTGACAAATATAGGTATTTGACATAACAATTAAATATGTCTCATCTTTATATTTCTCCTTCAATATTTTACAAAATATTGCCTATAATACAAAATATATTAAAGAAAATAGATACAGCCCTTTTCATTATGTTATTTTTCGACGTTTTAGTTTTGGTTCTTACATTTGTCCAACCTTTTTTATTGGTGATAAGTGCATAATTCATATGATTTTAGTGTCCATTCCACACTTGTTTTAGCTATTATTCTTGCATGTATTCGTATTATTACTCTTGTTTTCTCTTATTTGTCTCTATTAGGTGAATCATCCAAAATGGAGCTATAAAGTGTTAAAAAAACTAAGAAGAGAAGTATTCCAAGTATCCAAGTGCCCAAGTCCAAGAGAAGTTGAAGAAGTACGACAAAAAGGAGCGAAATGCTCAAAATCAAGAGACAGGCCAAAGACCGAGATTAACTCATTCAAATTAAGGGTTTATCATCACCATCTTGAACAAAATTGAAAGATAAAGAGAATGCAAAAACAATGAGGTCATATCGAGATCGGACAAAGAAGTTATGGCCAAAACGAGTTTTTATCGAATACCAAAGACAAGCAAGTATGCAAACGGGTATGCATACTTATTTCCCTGGATTTTATTACAAAATTTAAGTATGCGAATGGGTATGCATACTCTTGAAGGCCAAAAGTCCCGAACTATGTTTAGGGTCTTTATTTACTACTTTTTAGGGTCGGGTTCCTTAACCGACTAGGATACTTGGAAGACAATCATTTTAAACATATATAAATAGGTATTAGGCCTTACAAATAATCAATCAAATCTCATATTAGAAGATAGGGTTTATTCTACATCAAAAACCTAGGGTTTACCCCTTTAGGGGGGAACCACCATTATTCATCTTCTTTGTAATACGAGTAGCTAAATCCTTTGTTGATTAAGGATGAATTCAATGTTTTAAGCGTGAAGCTTTATTAATAATACAAATCTATTCGAATTTTTTATCATCATCGTTTGTCTTTACTATATCTAGGGTTTATGAGTGATTATTAGATTGATTTGGAGTGCACGCCAGATTAGTCTATTGATTGTTCGAACACTAGTAGAAGTTATGAGATAAGTACTCATCGATTAACTCTCTACACAAGTAGAAATCGCGAGACCTTGCAAAGGGATTCTTTTGAGAAATCGTGTGTGAATAAAACACCAGCAAGTAAACCTTGATCTAACAGTTTAACTACTGGGATCAACCTAAATTCACAAAGATTTAAGGCGTTCGATTGGATTACACCTTGAGTGATCTACTACTTGGTGGTTCGTTGAATATAATCTGGTAGTCCTGAACTTCTGTGTCCAGTGATAGAAGGAGTTTTGGGGATAACACTGATCTAGCTGTTATTCTACGGTTGGTGATGAATGGTTCTAACAAAAGATAGATAAGTATTCTAATCCTGTTAACGCTTGGTAACGGCGAAGGATTCCTTAATAATCTCTTTTCTTCTTTATTGTCTATTTATTTATCTTTCAACCAAAACCTCCTTTGTTATTTACTTTATTTTGTTGATCAAATAACATACCAATTACACAGCTCTCTGTGGGAACGATCTCTTACTACCGCTATATTACCAGTTAATTAGTGGAAAATATCTTTATTAATTTGTTGCATTAACGACACACGTCAAATTTTGGCGCCGCTTCCGGGGTTGCTAATTTATTTTTTATTTGTTTAGCTTGTTTTTATTTTTTGTTTTTAGATTTTTGTTTTGATTTTTTCTTTCTTGTGGGTCGTCATGTTTCCTTACGGAAATAACATGTACGGAGCACAAGATCACTCATATAATAGTGATAATCCATATGGTTTTCGATCTAATTCATATGAAAACTACCAAGCATCCTATGGGTATAATCAAAACCAATCTTTTGGTTATGATCATTATCCCACGGAACCTTACGGATATTCTCATACATGTCAACAACCTTATGACGGGCATGTAAGTGAGCAACCACGAGGATGGGAGGATAGTTATGCTTCTAATCGTTTATCTTATGAAAGTGAGCAGAAGCTTGATTTGTTGATTCTTCAGTTAAAGGCCAAATTATCCGTGCCAGAACCCCTTAATGAACATCTAAGCGTGGAGTGTAACACATCAACAGGATCTTACTACAATATATCTAACCAAACTCCTGATCGTTTTTATGATCGTTCGCCTATTCAAAAGTAGAAGATTCGGTCTGGGTGAAAATATTGGTTTTGATGAACGTGTTGACCAATTGATTCAAGCGATGGTGATACATCATTAAGGGCTCCATGCAATTGAACAGAAACGATATGAGCAAATTCAGGAAATTCAAAGAAATATGGATAACTTAAAGTTACAACTTGCTTAACTCAGTGAGACAAGGAACGAATAAAAAGTTTGGCCTCAAAACCAAATTACTTCTGAAATTACTAATGAAGACAACAAATATTTTCAAGATGAGAAACCTTTGGAAAGTCCTTGCAATAATGGTAAAGTTATTCCAACATCGGATCATAATAACGATCATTCGCCTATTCAAAAGGAGGAGCCTTGGTATCACCGAACCATTGTTATGAATGGTGTGACATACTCAAATGCATATCAACGTTATAATGAATATCCGGATTACAATATTTTTAGGCCGGGTGATTTACAAGAAGCATACCCAATTTCTCTTTGTCAAGGACTCATACGGAACACCCTATGATTTGCATCAATGAACTAGACTTTTGGTGGGAAGATTCTGATTCCGATGAAGAGGTTGTTGAAAAGACGAAGATTGAAAAAGAAGCCAAATTTATTGATTTCATGGAGACCCAATTGAACTTGCTAAGGAATATAAAGATGCTGAGATTTCGGTTGAAGCAGAAATTAAAAGTTCGATAGAGGACCACGATATACTTGAGGTAAATAATTCACTGTTAATTAAGAAAGATGAGGATCCGATACAAGGTTTGTCTAAACCTTTGCATAATTCTATATATATTGATCCTTTTCATCCAATTGAAGTAGTTTCTCAAAGAGTTTCTAACCCAACTTTTAATAAAATACCTCATTTAGGATTGGAGTTGTGTGCTTCCAAAGTTTTAGCAGATTATTTTGCTTCTAAGTATCCACCACTTGATGTGTTTGATTCGAGTATCGTGCAGGTTCACCCAGCTGAGAAACCTTTTGAAGTTCCCGAATTCTATGTTCTCTATCCACTACTGAGTGTAGAAAGGACTAAGTGTAGGGGAAACTTCAATAAAATAATAGCTTAAATATGTATATCTTGTGTTAATGGTTTTGTGAAGATGTTATTTGTATTGTAGATTGTTATTTTGAAGGATTACCAAATTTTCAGATTATTAGTGTATGGACGATAACAATAACGTCGGGATGACAACGTTAAACCAAGCGCTACATGGGAGGCAACCCATCGGTTTTGTATCTATATCCCTTTTATTTTCTTAGTTTTGCATATCATATCTTGCATTCTCATCTTATATTTTAAAAATTCCTACATTTATAATGAAAGTTTTGATGAATTCTCGTCAGAAAAATTCTGACTATGCAGTGTCACGAAAACAGCTCTCGAGACGTCATATGGAGTCTGATTTGAGTGGTTGACCACAAGTTTTAAAGAGGACAAAGTCACCTTTCAAAAGTCAGACCGTTAATCAAAATATTGCACCCTTTTGACACAATATAGAAAAAACGCATACAAACATATTTTGTTTAGGATGTTTTTCCTAGTTCCCAACTCATTTGTACAGTTTTTGAGTTTTTCCAGGCTGTTGCGTCAGAAATCAGAATTTTTGATTTTGAACATTGAGGACAATGTTGAGTTTAAGTGTGGGAGAGTAGTTAAGCATTTCTGGATAGTATATTATATTAGTAGTCACTTTCTTAGGCCACTTTTAGTGTGCATACAAAAAAAAGAATCTTTGATTTCTTGCATTCTTGAGACTTCATCTTTTGAAGTTAACTACGAGCTATTTAGGATGACACACTAAACCTTTTTAGATTGAAACAGTTCTTACAGCTTTACATTGAATTCCACCATATCGTTTTACAATCCTTAATTATATACGTTCATAATTGAATGCGAAACTCAGTTGCTAGCAATAGCATGGTAATCGTTTGAAAGATTCGTCCTCGCAATTTATCATTACTGAATCACTTTATTTTTATTTTTGCAGTCATTTGTTTCTCCAAGTGATTTGGTGGGATCCTAGTACTTCCATGGATGTTGTAGCAAGGTAATCATTGGTTGAGTTTATAAAAGCCCCATAAGACAATTGTCTTACACTCGTAAAAGAGTGAGCCAAAAATCAAAAATCAAAAATTTATATAAGGCTCCTTTGCATATACCGACATTTTATTAAAATACAAAGAGAAGATTCTCCCTGTCTTCCTCGCCTAAACAAGTGTGGAATGAAGGATCCATGAGAATTAATCATGTAGTCGATGAAATGAGTGAAACCTATCATCATTATTTAGCAAGTCAAAAAGACTATTTATGAGGTTCTCAACACTTGGATAACAGTATGTGTGAAACGTTTTTCCTGTCTCCTCGCCTAAACAAGCGTGGAATGCAGGATCCAAGGGAACTATAACATATTAATTTGCTGAAAGGAAACATGCGCTTAGAGTGTCTAATCATGTTGTCGAGTTAAATAGGTGCTTGTATCAACTATTGCGCTAAATATATATAACCTTTGACGACATTCATATAAGTATTGTGGGTAACATTTTTCCCCTTAGTCAACATTTGCACACTTCACTATTCTATTTCTATTCTCTTATCTATCCATGTGATTTCAGTATGCTAGTGTTGCGTCTAACATTGAAACAAGTACAATGACTATCTTGGTTGAATTATGCAATCAGGTTGAACGTCACACGTAAATAATTGCTTGTGTGTGATGATTGGAATGTATGTGGGATGTTTGCAGCTAAAGAACATATGTAGGCTAATTTTGGCTTACTACTTGTGTCTATCCTTAGAATTTCTTCCAAGGGAAGACATTGGAGTAGTTTTTGTGGGTATACCTCTTGTAAGTCCTCACTAGAGTATAACTCGTCCACTAGGGACACCTAGGGGTTTAAAGGCATGTTGTATTAGCTAAGTGTAACCGTTTTCTCAACGAAAGGGAGTTTTTGTATTTATGATTAGTTTGATTTAGTTTGCTCGGGGAATATCAAAATTTAAGTGTGGGGGAATTTGATTAGTGCATAATTCCTATGATTTTAGTATCCATTCCATACTTGTTTTAGCTATTATTCTTGCATGTATTCGTATTGATACTCTTGTTTTCTCTTATTTGTATCTATTAGGTGAAACATCCAAAAAGGATCTATAAAGTGCTAAAAAGAGTTAGAAAGAGAAGTATTCCAAGTATCCAAGTGCTCAAGTCCAAG
This sequence comes from Papaver somniferum, assembly GCF_003573695.1. Taxonomy (NCBI): domain Eukaryota; kingdom Viridiplantae; phylum Streptophyta; class Magnoliopsida; order Ranunculales; family Papaveraceae; genus Papaver; species Papaver somniferum. The sequence continues at coordinate 124,884,967 of NC_039365.1, forward strand.
AGAAGTTGAAGAAGTGCGACGAAAAGGAGCGACACGCTCAAAATCAAGAGAAGGGCCAAAGACCGAGATTAACTCATTCAAATTAAGGGTTTCTCATCTCCATCTTGAAATAATTCAAAAATAAAAATAATGCAAAAAGAATGAGGTCATTCTGAATTTGGACGAAGAAGTTACGGCCAACACGAGTTTTTATCGAATACTGAAGACAAGCAAGTATGCAAACGGGTTTAACTAAAAATTCATTATGCAAACGGGTGTGCATACTTATTTCCCTGGATTTTATTACAAAATTTAAGTATGCGAACATGTATGCATACTCTTGAAGGCCAAAAGTCCCGAACTATGTTTAGGGTCTTTATTTACGACTTTTTAGGGTCGGGTTCCTTAACCGACTAGGATACTTGGAGGCCAAGCATTGTAAACCTATATAAATAGGCATTAGGCCTTCCAAATAATCAATCGAATCTCATATTAGAAGATATGGTTTATTCTATATCAAAAACCTAGGGTTTACCCCTTTAGGGGGAAACCACCATTATTCATCTTCTTTGTAATATGAGTAGCTAAATCATTTGTTGAGTAAGGATGAATTCAATGTTGTATGCGTGAATCTTTATTAATAATACAAATTTATTCGAAGTTTTTATCATCATCGTTTGTCTTTACTATATTTAGAGTTTATGAGTGATTATTAGATTGATTTGGAGTGCACGCTAGTAGAAGTTATGAGATAAGTAATCGTCGATTAACTCTATACACAAATAAAAATCGCGAGACCTTGTAGAGGAATTCTTTTGAGCAATCGTGTGTGAATACAACACCAGCAAGTAGTCGAGATGAAGATTGAAATTAAACTCTCAGAACGAAATCAAATCCCACAACGAGAGAAATTAAAATCTAGGGTTTCATTTTTTTTACTTTCTCTAGAGGAATTCGAAAGAAAAGAGAGAAATTAATCTGATAAATGATTTAGATTCATTTATGTTCACTATTGGTTGGGTTATTTGTTATGCCCGTAAAAAATGAAGCCAGGTAAGGGCCTGACTAAAGATTAACAATACTACTTTGATAGCCTTGGCCCGTCAAAAATGAATTGACAGGGGTTCCTTGTCAAATTTCTCAATGGGGGCTTTCAAACTTATATTTTTTTGGCATAGTGCATGTAGACTTTTTATAGCTTGTTGTATAGATCGAAAATCTATCGTTGGTGATAGACGCATTCATATGTCTATTTTGATCTCGATTTTCTATGTTGTTAATACCCATTTTTGTATTTATTTGATTATTTTATGCTTTTGTAGGTGTTGATGGTGATTTTTAGCTTAGGGTTAAAATCATAAAACCTTAGTAAAACAGTGGCATCACACTTGAGTAATAATGTCGCCACTAGCACATTTATTAAACCATTCAACATGACTGCGTAAAATTATCCGGGTACCTTTTTTATGTATATGCCATGCTCCACGGAAGATCCCTCGCTACTGACTGGCATCATCTCTATGCATGCCAGCCACGCATGCTAGCCAAACGTGTCAATGGAATACCATGCCAGCCACATCTCCGCTCTAAGGCATTCCAACTATGCCAGCCACACCACAGTGCCAATGGCATGCCATGCCAACCACATCTTCGCGCCAAGGCATGCCAACCATGCCAGCCACATCTCCGCGCTGAGGCATGCCAGCGGCACCACTGTGTCAATGGCATGCCATGCAAGCCACATCTCCGCGCCAAGGCATGCCAACCATGCCAGTCGCACCATAGTGCCAATGGCATACCATGCCAGCCACATCTCCGCGCCAAGGCATGCCAACCATGCCAGCGTACCACGGTGCCAATGGCATACCATGCCATCCACATCTCCGCACCAAGGCATGCCCACCATGCCAGCCACATCTCCGCGCCAAGTAATGCCCACCATGCCAGCCGCACCACAGTGCCAATGGCATGCCATGCCAGCCACGTCTCCACGCCAAGGCATTCCCACCATGCCAGCTGCACCATGATGTAATTTTGTAGTGGTAAGTAAAGTGTTCGTTTCTCGGACTTGTTGAGACTGATTTCAGATTTAAAAATAAAAAACAATAAAAATAAAGAAAATATATACACAAGGTTTGTCATAATGTCGAGAGATTACTGAGACTCAGGATTCCACCAAACCTCATATCATGTGGTTCAACAATCAATTCTTAGACAATTATAGCTCTAGTTTATTGAATCTAATTCATTGTCAGGGTAACTGTAAATCACTAGCATGATGCATCAAAAGCACTTAGACCAAGCATACATCATCATATGACTTCACAACAAATTAAGAAAAATCATAAAACGATTAAATTAATGTAAAAAGTCATAAAAAAGATTTAAATATAATTACCACACGCATGAAATATGGATTTCTCCGTCATCCCAGTGTTGGGGTTTAGCTCCTCATATCGAAAACACGTTCAAAAGATTTTTCCATTGCTCATAAGGTGTTTACAAAGGTGAAGAGACTCAAAAGGAACAAAACAGTTCAATCACAACGTCTATATGCGTTGCAGAATGACTGTTACAAGGGGAACAACAATAATAAGACTGCGGTAAATAAGTCTGTCTTCTCAGTCGTACTTTTCGCGACCGTCTTCGATGGTTTAATGTTCTTCGTGCCCTTCTTCTTTGGCAGCAGCAGAGAACTTCTCTGCAATTATTTTTCTTCGTTCCTGAGCCTCTTGTTGGCTCCCCAACTCCACCTGCAGCTACCCTAACACCTCTGCTCGGTACCAAAACTCTCGACCATCCTCCTCTGTGACACCCTCCTCTTATTTCTACACCACAGGCCGATTAAAAATCGATTAAATATTCCCAAGAATAGTTTATTTCTTTGCTGCCAAGTTTCAAGAATATTTCTCTCTGACTTTCTCTGCACGCGTCTTCCGAGTTATGCTAACTCTCTTACACTTGCTTGAGACTAAATCCAGACCAAATACATTCAAATCTCGCATAAAATACTTTCCTAATCCTTCATGGATTCTCAAAAATCCCGATAATATTTCTTCTCCCATGTTTCCTTATAATCGAAGATATGGCCCTATTTAATCGAATCTGGTGGACCTACTAAATCTGGTTAGTCCTAACAGGACCATCCCAAAAAACATCTGCAGTTGTATCCTCGTGAAACTCTTCGAAAATTCGAGCAGAGAGCTCCGCATACGAGAAGACAAATTTCCCGCCAAAATCAATTATTTGAAATGTTGAAGAATGGTTACCCCCTAACCAGAGTAGGGATGCAATTAGCGGCTGCCTGGAAATCGGATGCTCCTTAGTAATTAGGTTACCCCTTATCCAAAGTGAGATTCCGAATAGCAAATGTCCTCCTACGAACGCAAAAAACCACTTTTCGAGCCAATTTCGCCGCAAAATCGTATTTCTCCAAAAACACCTACAAAGATATAAAATAACCAAATAAGTACCAAATCGAGCACTTACAATATATACAATTGAGATCAAAATAGACACATAAATGCGTCTATCACACCACGGTTCCAAAGGCATGCCATGCCAGCCGCACCACGGTGCCAATGGCATACCAAGCCAGCCACATCTCCGCGCCAAGGCATGCCAGCCGCACCACAGTGCCAAAGGCATGCCATTCCAGCCACATATCCGCGCCAAGGAATGCCAACCATGCCAGCCGCACCATTGTGCCAAAGGCATGCCATGCAAGACACATCTCCGCGCCAAGTCATGCCAACCGTTCCAGCCACACCACTGTGCCAAAGCCATGCGGCCCTACCACCATGCCGCTGGCTACCAAACGGAGGGTTGCAATAATCAACAGCTACCCTTCCGTATGAGATGCATATCTTAGCCGTACAAGTTCGCCACCTAACGCATAGCAACTTCCTGCCCAAGGCCAAACGTCACGGTTTATGCCAAAACTCTAATTTTGGTCGCGCCTAAAACATGCCAAAGCCATGCGGCCCTACCACCATGCCGCTGGCTGCCAAACGAAGGGTTGCAACAATCAACGGCTACCCTTCCATCTGAGATGCAGATCTCAGCCGTACAAGTTCTCCACCTAACGCATGGAAACTTCTGGCCCAAGGCCAAACATCACGGTTTATTCCAAAAACCTAATTTTTGCTGCACCTAAAACATGCCAAAGCCATGCGGCCCTACTGATGTGATTTGTAGATAGTGGTAAAAGTGGTTCGATTATCAGACTTGTGAAGGATATTAATTAGACTTAAATTCTAATATTAAAATAGAAAACTCACTAAAAATTATAGCAAACTGAATCAAAGATGATATCAATACTAAAAGAAACATTAAGGCTAAGATTCCATTATTTTCCAAGTTCAAGGTGATTAAACCAATACTTATATTTATGCAATTTTCTTGTTTAATTTGATTCTAAATATTGCAACAAGTAGATTTTCAAAAGTAATAATTGAAAATACCAAGTATGAAGCATCAAAAGTCTTAAAACTAAGCATACTCCATCAAAATAGATCACAATCACTCAAATAAAAATCATATTCAATAATAGTTCAAGGCAAATAATCATATAATTATTGCAAATAAAAAGATAAAATAGAATATGCCATTTTTTGTTGGAAAAATAGCTTCCTCTATCGCCTCAGCAATGAGGTTTAGATCCTCATATTAATCATGATATCAAAATATGTATTTGTTGCTCAAAAGATGATTAAAAGAGTGAAAAGTAATAACACAGACTATTTGCAACACTGTATTAGTGTTGCAAAACAGCTGTTACAATGGAAATGTTACAGAAAAACTGTTGCTTTGTCGCTGATTTTAAGACCCTAGAATACGACTGCCTTGCATAGCTTAATGTTCTTCAGCTGTTAAACAACGACACTGTTCTGTGACTGTTTCCCTGCGTCAATGTTCTTCGCGTTCTTCTTCTTCAGCAGCAGCAGCAGAAGAAACAGAGTTTGGTAAAGCTCTGATTTCTTCTTCTCTGGCTCTCCTTAGGTTCCCAAACTCTCGACACCTCTTCTATATGACCCAAGACATCTATTTATATCAAAAATACCGATTAAATATCTCCCAAATCTTCCAAAATCTCTTTCTTTCTCTTCACGGCCAAGTTGCGGCAATTTTTTGTTTTAGAATTTCTACGCGTTTCTGAGCTTTCCTTTTTATTCTAAACTCTTCCTTAGATAGATACAATTCTTTAGGAAGGTTTACAGCGCTTTAATCTCTCTAAAATTCCCTAAAACAGGTCACACACGTGACTTTCCATATTATCTGTTGTGAGAAAAATCCGTCGATTGAGCCCAGTCTAATCGATTTAAACACCCATATCAGATTCCTAGACCCATAAGGAGTCTATCCTATGAAAATCAGAGGTTTAATCGACCTCAAACTCCTCCAAATCACGATTTCCAAAACTGTTCTTCACTGCACCTATTTTCCCGCCAAAAACCTGATTTTTGAAATGTTGAAGATGGTGGCCCCTTATCCAGAGTAGGGGTGTGATTAGCAACTGCCTGAAAATTGGATGCCCCTTAGTAATTAGGTTACCCCTTATCCAAAGTGAGAGTCCGAATAGTAAATGTCCTCCGGGTGCTTTCCGACAATTTTTTGAGCCAATTTTTTCCAAAAATGTTTATTGGCCAAAAATACCTACAAATAAATAAAACACCATAATAAGTACAAAAATGAGCCCTAACAATATATAGAATCGAGACAAATCGGACACAAAAATGTGTCTATCAAATACCCCCAAACCTATTATTTGCTAGTCCTCGAGCAAAAATAAAATAGAAATAAAATCCTAACTCACTGTCGCAGGCATCGTCGATTGCATTTAGCGTATGCAATAAGCCTTTAAACCCCAAGGTGTCTGTAGTGGCGGAGTGTTGTCTCCGAAGGGATTACCAGAGGTATACCCACAAAACCTTTATACTCCAGACCCTAGTTATCTACACAGAACCTTGGAAGGCACTAAATAATCTCATTGGTTGGCATACTTATTGACTACAAGAGGAAGTACCCTGATGCGAAATTCCAATTGTTGTACACAAGTTCGCACTCAAGCATACTAAAATTCATATGAAGTGACAGAGATCTACTCAGATAGTCGCACTATGGACATCAATATCCGGAGTCAAAAGTAATCACATGGATAGATCAAGAAGATGGATATAGAAAAACATATATGGTTTTGATGTTTACTAGGTGAACGGTGTTTCTCATATCTGTCTGAAGGCCTCCGCCAAAATGAACCTATCCTAATGGACTGAGATATCGGTCTGACTAATATCAACACACTGGCATATACAAGGGTACCAGTGGTCGATAATCCTAACTCTAGGTTAACACAACTGGCATATACAAGGGTTCCATTGGTCGACTTTATTGAATTTATTCCAGTTGGTCTGATGGTCCGGTCTCTTTTTTTTTTTTTTTTTGTATCTCAATCACTCTAATTCACCCTAGCATTGGTAACAACTTGAATCGTGAGCCCCACCTAATCACTTAGAGAAACATAGTTTAAAGACAAAACAAAATAAAAACAGAAGTGAAAAGGACTCAACAAGATATGGTGAAACTATCATGTTATTTCTAACACCTGAGCTCTGTGCTTTTATGAATAGACTATTTAGATGTTGCCCTCTAGTCAGATTGGTTCCTCAACTCCTACAACCAAAATGCTTCCATACACTTAGATTGGTTAGTGCCATCCTTAATAGGGATAAATTTCTAGGCTCTGGAGTTTATTTATTGCAACGAAAAGGTAACAAAAAGTTCTACCCCACCCCCAAACTTAAATCTAACATTGTCCTCAATGTTTCTAATCAAAGAACAGTACCAAAAATATAAGTAACATGAGGAAATAGTAAAGAGAGAAGTCGTAAGGATAGTACCTGGGTGAAGTGTAACCAAAAACCTACAAAAATATTATACAACATACAAAATCGCCTCGATGGTCAATCAAGGTAAACAGGGTCCTCCAGAGGGACCTCCTCAACATCACCTGTAGGAAAAGGCTCTAAAAAGGGCTTCAATCGCTGACCATTAACCTTCGAAGAACTACTACCATCTGGTGTCTCAATCTCAACAGCGCCATGAGGAAAAATAGTACGAACCACAAAAGGACCGATCCACTGAGAGCGCAACTTCCCGGGGAATAGATGCAAACGAGTTTCATACAGAAGAACTTTTTGACCTGGAGAAAAAGACTTTCGTAAAATATTCCTATCATGCACAAGTTTCATTTTGTTCTTATACTCCTTAGCACTATCCTATGCATCTCTATGAATCTCGTCCAACTCATTGAGCTGGAGCTTTCTTTGAGCTACTGCCTTGTCAAGTGAAAGGTTTAAGTTCTTAATAGCCCAATAGGCTCGATGCTCTAACTCAACAGGAAGGTGACATGCCTTTCCAAACACTAAACGATAAGGTGACATTCCAATGGGTTTCTTAAACGCAGTACGGTAAGCCCATAAGGCATCAGTAAGCCTCGACGACCAGTCTTTCCTATTTGGATTAACTGTTTTCTCTAGAATACGTTTAATTTCCCTATTGGAAACCTCTACCTGACCACTAGTCTGAGGGTAATATGGGGTTGTTACTTTATGGGTAATACCGTATTGTTTCATTAAAAGAGAAAACGGTCTATTACAAAAGTGTGAACCTCCATCACTAATTATAGCTCGCGGCGTACCAAAACGTGTAAGTATATTCTCTTTCAAAAACTGGACTACGACCCTGTGGTCATTCGTTTTACACGGAATCGCCTCAACCCACTTAGACACATAGTCTACAGCGACAAGTATGTAAAGATAACCAAACGAAATAGGAAATGGACCCATAAAATCAATTCCCCACACATCAAAGACCTCAATCAATAAAATAGGGTTCAAAGGCATCATATTTCTACGGGAAATGGTTCCTAACTTCTGGTAACGCTCACAAGAAACACAATGACTATGGGAATCTTTAAACAATGAAGGCCAGTAAAATCCACACTGCAAAATCTTAGAAGCAGTCTTCTTAGTACTAAAATGACCCCCACATGCATGTTCATGACAAAAGGAGATAATACTAGACTGGTCACTCTCAGATACACATCTCCTAATAATCTGGTCCGGACAATACTTAAACAGATAAGGATCATCCCAAAAGAAATGCTTAACCTCGGCTAAAAACCTAGAACGATCTTGCTTACCCCAATGTTGAGGGGTTTGACCAGTAACAAGATAATTCACTATATTTGCATACCAAGGTGATTGGGAAACATAGAACAATTGTTTATCAGGAAAGTTATCCCTTATAGGAAGGGAATCACCAGGGGAACTAACAACTAGCCTAGACAAGTGGTCTGCTACTACATTTTCTGCACCCTTTTTGTCTCTAATGTCTGGGGAAAAAAATTCTTGTAACAATAGGATCCATCTAATCAATCTAGGTTTGGTATCCTTCTTAGATAAAAGGTATTTCAAAGCAGCATGATCTGTATAGATTATGATATTAAAACCTAATAGGTAGGACCTAAACTTATCCAAGTCAAACACGATGGCTAAAAGTTCCTTCTCGGTAGTTGTGTAGTTCATTTGGGCATCATTCAGAGTTTTGCTAGTATAATAAATCACATGAAGTAATTTGTTTTCTCGTTGTCCTAAAACGACGCTTCTAGCATAATCTGAAGAATCACACATAATCTCAAAGGGTAGGTTCCAGTTAGGTGCCTGGACTACCGGGGAAGTAGTGAGTAAAGTTTTAAGCTTCTCAAAAGCCTCTAAACAAGCATCATCAAAGACAAACTTAACATCTTTTGCAAGCAAATTGCAAAGAGATCTAGAAATCAAGCTAAAATCCTTAACGAATCGACGGTAAAAACCTGCATGCCCTAGGAATGACCTAATATCTTTTACGGTTTTTGGGACCTGTAAAGTCTTAATAAGGTCAACTTTGGCTTTGTCTACCTCTATACCCTTTGAAGAGACGATGTGCCCTAATACAATTCCTGATTTAACCATGAAATGGCATTTTCCCCAATTAAGCATTAAATTTTTTTCCTTACACCTAGTCAACACTAATGTCAAATGATGCAAGCACTCATCGAAAGATGAACCAAACACTGAAAAATCATCCATAAAGACCTCTAAGAACCGTTCTACCATATCAGAAAATATGCTCATCATACAACGCTGAAAAGTTGCAGGGGGATTACATAGCCCGAAAGGCATGCGTCTATACGCAAAGGTACCAAAGGGACATGTAAAAGTGGTTTTCTCTTGGTCTTCTTGGTCAATAACAATTTGATTATAACCGGAGTAGCCATCTAAGAAGTAATAGTGACTATGTCCAGCTAATCGCTCTAGCATTTGGTCGATAAAAGGAAGGGGAAAGTGATCCTTCCTTGTGATCTTGTTCAATTTCCTATAGTCAATACACACACGCCATCCCGTGGTCACTCGGGTTGGAATTAATTCATTATTATCATTCTGGACTACAGTGATACCTGATTTCTTGGGGACAACCTGAACAGGGCTGACCCACTTACTGTATGAAATTGGGTAAATAATACCCGCATCTAACAACTTAAGCACCTCTTTTCGAACTACCTCTTTCATGTTAGGATTCAGTCGACGTTGCATCTCCCTAGAAGGTTTGGAGTCTTCCTCTAAATGAATCGGATGCATACACACAGTAGGACTTATACCCTTAATGTCTGTTATAGTCCACCCTAAATCTTCCTTATTGTCTTGAAGTACATTTACTAGCCTACTTTACTGATCACTATCCAAATTGGAAGCTACAATCACAGGTAAAGTCTCAGATGGGCCTAAAAACACATACTTTAGAGTATCGGATAGTGGTTTAAGGTCTAACTTTGAGGGCTCTTCTAAAGAAGGAATTAGGGTAGTCTCATCCATCTATCAGTGTCTAACACAGGGGTAGAATCTAATAGAGCATTCACATGTTCAATAGTGTTATCATCGTCAAAATCTAAACCAAAATAGGATAGACAACTTTCTAATGGGTCTTCAGACAAGATGTTTGGTAATGACTCCTGAACTAAGGCTTCTATCATGTTCACCTCCTCAACACATGTGTCATCTATCTCATGAGGTTGATTACTGACATTAAAAATGTTCATCTCCATAGTCATATTACCAAAAGATAAACTCATCACACCATTTAGACAGCTAATGATCGCATTAGACGTAGCTAAAAATGGGCGACCTAAAATCACAGGTATCTGGTTCTCTGGGTCAGGGACAGGTTGGGTATCTAGGACCACGAAATCCACTGGATAAATAAACTTGTCGACCTCAATAAGAACATCCTCGATAACACCTCGAGGGATTTTAACAGACCTATCAGCTAGCTGCAGTGTCATCTGAGTAGGTTTCATTTCACCAAGTCCTAGCCGTAAGTATACATGGAATGGCAGTAAGTTCACACTGGCTCCTAAGTCAAGTAAAGATTTTTCTACCAGGAAGTTACCTATTGTGCAAGCAATAGTAGGAGAACCCGGGTCTTTGTACTTTGGAGTTGTGGTGTTCTGAATGATTGAACTTACGTGACTATCTAAAAAGGCTTTCTTATGGATGCTAAGTTTTCGCTTTCGCGTACACATATCCTTAAGGAACTTGGCATAAGCAGGAATTTGCCTAATTGCATCTAATAAGGGAAGGTTTATGGTAACTTGCTTAAAAACCTCCACTATGTCATTAAAGTTCGATTCCTTTTTTGTTGGTACTAATAGCTGAGGAAATGGGGATCTAGGCCTAAAATCAGACCTTTCAGGAACCGAATTCACATCATCAGAAACTTTATCAGTCTCTTCAGCTACTGGTCCTGAGAGGTGAGATCCTAAGGGGTGAACTAAAGTATGTTCACTATCGGGCATGGTTACCTTATTGTCTACAACTATACCACTTCTAAGGGTTCTAACAACATTCAATTTATTTGATGGTTTTGCACCTAATTCATGAACTCCTCTAGGGTTGGGTTGTGTTTGACTAGGAAACTTACCTTTTTATCTCAAATAATCACTTATCAGACCAACCTGGGTTTTTAACTCGGAAATAGCCTGACTATTTTCTTGTCCTATCCTGTTACTAGCTTGTAGACTCTGTTCTACGGATAACTGGAATTTTGCAGTTTGCTGAGTTAACAAGGCGAGAGATTCCTCTAAACTTAGGATTTTCTTATCTGACTGATTCTGAAACTGAGCTAGTCCTGAAGGATTCTTAGTATATCCAAAACCTGGGGAATCATTAGAATTACTAAACTGACCTTGACTTTGACCCTTAGACCACGAAAGGTTCGGATGGTTTCTCCAACCAGGATTATAGGTTTCTGAATATGGGTCAATCTTTTGACGGTTATCAAATCTAGTGTTATTATAAAGAGCATTGGCCTGCTCTTCAATATTCTGGCCTTCCCAAAAAGGCTCCACTCTACCACTAGTCTGGCCCACTTCTAAGGTTTCTAACCTTTTTGCTATAGCAGCAATTTTGACATCTGATTCATAGCCTCCTTCTACCCTATTAACGTTTCCTCTACTTAAAAGAATTGTTTTCTGGGGTGCCCTACCATTTTCCCATTGCTGGGTCTTTTCCGGCGATTTCATTAAAAAATTCCATCGCTGCATCAACAGTTTGGTTTTCAAATCCACCAGTGCATAGAGACTCAACCATGGTCGTTGTGGAATAATCTAAACCCTCATAAAGGATCTGAACTAGCCTAACCTTTTCTAAACCATAATGAGGACACTGGGATAATAAATCATTGAACCTTTCCAAATACCTATATAAAGATTCTCCCTCTTGTTGTGAAAATGTGCATATTTGCGTCCTAATAGACGATGTTTTGTGCCTAGGGAAAAACTTATTGAAAAAGGCAGATGTAAATTTTTCATATGTCTCAATTGACTCGGCGTCCAAACTATACAGCCACGACTTGGCCTTATCTTTCAGGGAAAATGGGAATAACCTAAGTTTCAAAGCATCATCATCTAAGCCTCTAATTCTTAGAGTACTACAAATTTCCTCAAATCCCTAACATGGTAATAAGGGTTTTCATTTTCTTTCCCTAAAAAGATTGGGAGCATCTGTAAGGTCCCAGGTTTCAGTTCATAGGGTGCCTCCGTTTCAACTAACTTAATACACGAAGGACGGGTAGTCCTAGTTGGATTCAACAAAGCTTTCAAAGTTGTCATTTCTGGCGCTATCGGAGCAACAGGGATTCTCTCCTCAGTCAAAGAACGTTCAAAAACAGACTCTTTAAAAGCCGGACTTTCTAGATTAAGGTATTCGAGACGCTTCGAACTACTAGGTTTCTCTTTAACAAATCTACCTAGTGCGTCTCTTTTACGTTCAGGCATACAATAGAATTTTCTAAATTGGAAGGGTAAGCAAACACAGATCAAGGCCGACTCAACCAAATCAAACCTATTGATTTCTAGCAAACAAAAAGCATGATGGCTCCACTTAGATTTTTTTTAGACCAGCTTCTAATCCTTCAAACGGGAATTCGTTACAATTTAAGCAAACCCCTCTGGAATCAATCCGAGTTAACGTAAGTTGAATAGAGGCGAGGGAAGCTCGGTGGAGCTTTGATACCCAAGGCCTCACCGGTATTACAAGGCGGCGCAGTCATGCATTCAACTTACAGAAACCGTCAAGAACTTCGAAGTATGCTTAAAAGAGTAACCAATATTTTTCGAATGACTTTCCTGTTAAGCTCGTTACCCTATCGGTCTCTTTCTAGTCAAAATTTTAGGCTTAGGTTCGCGTAGGTTACGTGTTCCTAAAGCGGGCAAGAAGAGAACGGTGATGAAATCCGAACCCTTATCTTGTATGGCCAGGCCTTTCCCTTTACTAGAAAAATAAATGTCCGTATTCAGTCCTCAACATATATGCATACGAAGGAGTCCAGTAACTCGCTGAGAGGGGATTCGCGAGTGTTTAGAATCTTACCTCCCGTTCCAGACGGGGGATGAATCGGTTGTAGTCGACTCGGGCCACTGACTCCGATGTCTAGTGTACGAACCCAAGGTGCAGAGGCAATATCGTAATTGTCCTCCTTCTCTGCAAACAGTTTATATTTAAAGTTTCCTTCCGTAGGGTAATAAAAAAAATGTCCAAAAGTCAAAAAAAAAAACAAATTACAAAAATAATAAACCCTAATACAGTTTTTTTTTAAATAAAATAAACAAACCCTAAACTAAAATTGTCTTCTTTTCTGTTGTTTTTGCTTTAATCTTTAGCTCCAAGTCTTTATGAAATCACCAAGCTCCTTGGCTCAATTTTCTTTATGATCCAGAACCTGTAGACACAAGATAAATACCCAAAAACATAAAAAAAGACAAAAGTAATAAAATAAATAAAATAAAATAAATCTAAAACCCTAAAAACAAGTCCGCGTCGGCGGCGCCAAAAATTGATGTCATTTGTAGATAGTGGTAAAAGTGGTTCGATTCTCAGACCTGTGAAGGATATTAATTAGACTTAAATTCTAATATTAAAATAGAAAACTCACTAAAAATTATAGCAAACTCAATCAAAGATGATATCAATACTAAAAGAAACACGCTAAGATTCCACCATTTTCCAAGTTCAAACTGATTAAACCAATACTTATATTTATGCAATTTTCTTGTTTAATTTGATTCTAAAATATTGCAACAAGTAGATTTTCAAAAGTAATAATTGTAAATACCAAGTATGAAGCATCAAAAGTCTTAAAACTAAGCATACTCCATCAAAATAGATCACAATCACTCAAATAAAAATCATATTCAATAATAGTTCAAGGAAAATAATCATATAATTATTGCAAATAAAAAGATAAAATAGAATATACCACTTTTTGTTGGAAAAATAGCTTCCTCTATCGCCTCAGCAATGGGGTTTAGCTCCTCATATTAATCATGATCTCAAAATATGTGTTTGTTGCTCAAAAGATGGTTAAAAGAGTGAAAAGTAATAACACAGACTGTTTGCAACAGTGTATTGGTGTTGCAAAACAGTTGTTACAATGGAACTGTTACAGAAAAACTGTTGCTTTGTCGCTGATTTTAAGACCCTAGAATACGACTGCCCTGCATAGCTTAATGTTCTTCAGCTGTTAAACAACGACACTGTTATGCGACTGTTTCCCGTGCGTCAATGTTCTTCGCGTTCTTCTTCTTCAGCAGCAGCAGAAACAGAGTTTGGTAAAGCTTTGATTTCTTCTTCTCTGGCTCTCCTTAGGTTCCCAAACTCTCGACACCTCTTCTATATGATCCAAGACATCTATTTATATCAAAAATACCGATTAAATCTCTCCCAAATCTTCCAAAATCTCTTTCCTTCTCTTCACGGCCAAGTTGCGGCAATTTTTTGTTTTAGAATTTCTACGCGTTTCTGAGCTTTCCTTTTTATTCTAAACTCTTCCTTAGATAGATACAAATCTTTAGGAAGGTTTACAGCGCTTTAATCTCTCTAAAATTCCCTAAAACAGGTCACACACGTGACTTTCCATATTATCTGTTGTCAGAAAAATCCGTCGATTGAGCCCAGTCTAATCGATTTAAACACCCATATCAGATTCCTAGACCAATAAGGAGTCTATCCTATGAAAATCAGAGGTTTAATCGACCTCAAACTCCTCCAAATCACGATTGCCAAAACTGTTCTTCACTGCACCTATTTTCCCGCCAAAAACCTGATTTTTGAAATGTTGAAGATGGTGGTCCCTTATCCAGAGTAGGGGTGCGATTAGCAACTTCCTGGAAATGGGATTCCCCTTAGTAATTAGGTTACCCATTATCCAAAGTGAGAGTCCGAATAGCAAATGTCCTCCGGGTGCTTTGCGACAACTTTTCGAGCCAATTTTTTCCAAAAATGTTTATTGGCAAAAAATACCTATAAATAAATAAAACACCATAATAACTACAAAAATGAGCCCTAACAATATATAGAATCGAGACAAATCGGACACAAAAATATGTCTATCACCTACCACCATGCCGCTGGCTGCCAAACGAAGGGTTGCAACAATCAACGGCTACCCTTCCATCTGAGATGCAGATCTCAGCCGTACAAGTTCGCCATCTAACGCGTGGAAACTTCAGGCCCAAGGCCAAACATCACGGTTTATGCCAAAACCCTAATTTTGGTCGCGCCTAAAACATTCCAAAGCCATGCGGCCCTACCACCATGCCACTGGCTTCCAAACGAAGGGTTGCAACAATCAACGGCTACCCTTCCATCTGAGATGCAGCTCTCAGCCGTACAACTTCGCCACCTAACGGATGGAAACGTCTTGCACAAGGCCAAACATCACGGTTTATGCCAAAACCCTAATTTTGGTCGCGCCTAAAACATGCCAAAGCCGTGCGGCCCTACCACCATGTCGTTGGCTGCCAAACGAAGGGTTGCAACAATCAACGACTACCCTTCCATCTGAGATGTAGATCTCATCCGTACAAGTTCACCACCTAACGCATGGAAACTTCCGGCCCAAGGCCAAACATCACGGTTTCTGCCAAAACCTTAATTTTGGCCGTGCCTAAAACATGCCAAAGCCATGCGGCCCTGCCACCATGTCGATGGCTGACAAACGAAGGGTTGCAACAATCAACGGCTACCCTTCCATATGAGATGCAGATCTCATCCGTACAAGTTCGCCACCTAACGCATGGAAACTTCCGGCCCAAGGCCAAACATCACGGTTTATGCCAAAACCCTAATTTTGGCCGCGCCTAAAACATGCCAAAGCCATGCGGCCCTACCACCATACTGATGGCTTCCAAACAAAGGGTTGCAACAATCAACGGCTACCCTTCCATCTGAGATACAGATCTCAGCCGTACAAGTTCGCCACCTAACGCATGGAAACTTCCGGCCCAAAGCAAAACATCATGGTTAATGCCAAAACCCTAGTTTTGGCCGCGCCTAAAACATGCTAAAGCCATGCGGCCCTACCACCATGTCGATGGCTGCCAAACGAAGAGTTGCAACAATCAACGTCTACCCTTCCATCTGAGATGCAGATCTCAGCCGTACAACTTCTCCACCTAACGCATGGAAACTTTCGTCCCAAGGCCAAACATCACGGTTTATGCCAAAACCCTAATTTTGGTCGCGCCTAAAACATTCCAAAGCCATGCCGGCCCTACCACATGCCACTGGATGCCAAACGAAGGGTTGCAACAATCAATGACCGCCCTTCCTCCTGAGATGCAAATCTCAGCCGTACAAGATTTCCGTCAAACGCATGGCCACTTTTGGCCCAATGCCAAGCACTAATTTTGGCCGCACCTAAACTATGCCAAAACCCTAGTTTTGGCCGCGCCTAAACAACGCCAAAATCCTAGCTCGGCCACGCCTAAACCATGTCACTGGCTGCAAACGAAGGATTGCAACAATCAACGGCCACGCTTCCTCCTGAGATACGAATCTCAGCTATACAAGCTTGCCACCAAATGATTTATGGAAATCTCTTGGCTACAGCGCCAATTCTTGGCCACGACGCCAAAACCCTAATTTGGCCGTGCCAAGAGCATGCAAGTGCTGCAACCATGTCGTTGGTTGCCAAACGAAGGGTTGCAACATCTACGGCTACCCTTCCTCCTGAGATGCAGATCTCATCCGTAAAAACCTGCCACCAAACGACTCATGACAATGTCTTGGCTGTGATGCTAACTCTTGGTCACGATACCAACTTGGATGCAATGCTAACTCTCTGGTCACGGCACTAACCTGGATACGATGCCTATTCTTTGGTCACGGCACCAACTTGGATACAAACACCGTATCCTTTGGCCACACCACACGTAGCAACATGCTACACGTTTTCCACGAAAACACTCGAGACATCAAAACATGTCATAAACTGGGGATGCTCATCAGGGTATTGGTCTGGCGGTTTACAGCGTGCGGCGTACACTACGCCTGTTACAGGAAAGTGTCATAAGGGTGAGGCAGTTAGTAAATACAAGAAGTAATGGCGAAACGTCTCCTTCATTATGGAAACATCAATTCCAGGCGTTACCCGTTAGCATTTTCTTCCATTTACTCAATCGTTTCCACTTATTACGAGACCAGGGTACGTTTCGTTGCGACTTGTATAAATAGGTCTCACCTATTTCTACTAAAGACAAGTTTTGGTCAGGAGAATACAACACTCAGAAATCACTTGTTAGCTTTCCCATCTGATAGATTTCCACTTTCTGATACAAGTCGTCAAACAACTACTCTTCCAGAATCAACAATTCTGTTCTCAACACTCTCTTCCCTTCTCTCCCTAAGACCAACCCTTCTCCTTCACTTTGTGACTGAAGCAAGTCTGGAACGGCCATTTCTTGGTTTAGGCCGGACTTGTACAGATTGATCTCTCGAATCAAAGTACTCCCTTGCAGTACATTTGTTTAGGGTTTAGACTCGTTTCTCATCCACACACACGAAATTACCGAAATCAGCAGAAACCGTTTTCACCCTCAAACAGTAGGTGTTTTTGGAGAAATGTGCATGTGCGGAGAAATTGGCTCGAAAAGTGATATTTGCATCCCATGAGGAATTAAGAAAGGCAACCCAGAAGTATGTTAAACGCACCCAAGAAAAATGTTCTTTTCACCCAAGAGAAATGATAAGGGACACTTCACTGCTAAGGGGAAACTAGTGGATAACAACACTCTGGATCTGGATAATGGGCTATCCCTTTCTCTTCACGAGTTCGAACAAGTTTTGGCGGGAATTGTTGTATTTGAAAATGTATTACATCGAACTTTGCAGAGTTGGTTTTGGCCGAGTTTTTCTCAGATTCTTAAGTGCAGTTGGACTGATGTGAAATTGATTCATCTAATCAGGGAAGGTATGACTTATAGATACGTAAAAAAAAAGATTTCCACGGAATTTCTATAAAAACAGAGCAGAGAGGTACTCGGGATTGGTAGCGACTCTTCTGACATAATTTGGGAAATATTTTCGTGAAATTTAATGGGATTTTATGCTTGAATCGGAATGGCATTACCCTGTTTCAGTTAAACAGGGGATGTATGTGGATCAGATTCGAAGAAATAAGGATAGATTCTTGTATTAAACGAAACTAGGGGTGGGACTTGGGTTGGGTTAACCCACCCGATCCATGCCCAACCCGAACTTTTGGCGGACATGGGAAACGTATTTCAAAACTTTGGGCAAGCTTGGGCATAAATTTTATAAATCCGAGTTAAATTTGGGCAAGCATGGGCACAAATATTTCTAACCCAAACAACCCGCCCAACCCGAAGAACTATGATATAGTTATATAAAACTATTTTTATAATTGGTACTATTATCTATTTAGAGTAATTTTAGATAGTATCTTCAAATCTAATAATGGAAATATAAATTATATTTATCTCATTAATCATTCAATATGAAAAATGTTTATATTATTGTAAATAATCTTTAGTTATTTGGAAATTTGAGATAAATGAAGAAATTAAATTTTATTATTACTAAAAAAAATTATTATCATATTAACAAAGTCATATGTCCAACGAAACTTGGGCCAATCCGAAGAACATAACTTGGGCGGACTTGGGCAGTACCTCCATGGGTTCCACGGGTTCGATGGAAAATTTGGACAAATGATTCCTAGTTCGGGTCTGCCTTGGCCAAGCCTTCTAACCCTCCCAACCAACTCAAGTCCCACGCCGAAACGAAACAGAGGTGGAGTTATTCAAGGAGATTTTATTTGATGGTATTTGTGGAAAGTAAGCATGAATGCTGGTTGTTTGATTCAGGAGTATATTTGAGAGAGTCTGAGACGTTGGATTTGGTTTAGGAGACGCGTAAAGAAGCTGCAGAGAGAGTTATTCCCGTGACTTCTGTAACGCTTATAAACGTTGCAGATTCACTAATTTGTTTATTTTTCATCCTTTTCTTCTTCTCAAGTACTTTTGAGATATGTTTCTATATTTTGAGAGTGTTTTGATCCTAATGAGCTAAACCCCATCACTGGGACAACGAAGAAATCCTTCTTTCACAATTGTTTGGTAACTATATTTGATTCTCTATGACTTTTTGCACTTGATCCAATTGATTTATGATTTTTAGTGATTAGTTGGGATTTAGTTTGATGAGTTATGCTTAGTCTTAAGAACTTTTGATAATCCATGCTTATGATTTGCATCTAATGTTTTAGAAATCTACCTTGGCAAAGAAAAGAGTCAATAAAAGAGCTAGAATTGGTATGAGTCATTATATGAACCAATTGAATGTGATTAATGGTGGAATCCGAAGTCCTAGTATTTCTCGTTATCGTGACATATTGTATATATAGTTTTCCTTGCTTTTAGTATTTTCGTCTAAACTATAATCTTCACAAGTCCGAGTGAACGACAATCTTATTTACCACTTCTACAATACATCAATTTTTTGCGCCGCCGACGCGGACTTGTACTTAGGTTTTAGATTTATTTTTTATATTTTTTGTTCTCTTTTACGCCCTTGGTATTTTTTTGATTCTTTTCAGATTTGGAGCTAAGCTACAAGGAAAGAAAAAGTGCTATAAAAGGAAAGCATCGCGAAAGAAGGAAAGGAAAGAGGAATCCAAAATGAGTGGAGAAGAAGATTTTGTAAATAGTTATTGAATTTTATTTTATTTTTAGAAACTGTAATTAGGGTTTTTATTTTTGTAATCTTTTATTTTTAGACACTTTTGAACTTTATTTTTTGGGACATTGGACTTTATTTTTAAAACCCGAAGGAAGGGTTGGTTTAAATATAAACTGCACAGGGAAGGACGACAGTTACGATACTGTCTCAGCCCCTCGGGTTCGTGCACTGACGTAGGAGTCGGTGGCCTGAGTCGACTTCAACGGTTCATCGCCCGTGTGGTATGGGAGGTAAGACTCTATCCACCCACGAATCCCCTGTCAGTGGGTTTTATTTTTTGGAAACACACACAAACACGTGCAAACACCAATTGCATCGTCAGACTACCGAGTTTCGGAAAACTCGTGGATTAGTAAGTTGAACCCGTGGCTTTGGCCTTATGGGAGTTACGAGCTGAAAGTCCACAAACCTCAGCCTCGTATCTTTGACCAATCTTTGGTTGTAGGTATATTTTGTTGTGGTAACCTGAGCGTACCCATTTTAGTAAACCTTGCATTTGTACATGCACAATATAATGTCCAACTGGTATTATAATATCCAATACAACGAATATCCGACTGATTTTAAAAATGGACATTACTTTGACCATAGTGTGAATAGTGGTTGGGAACATCAACCTTTTGAAGGTTATGGCTCATATCATGGTGATCCTAATTACTATCCACACATGAACCGGTCATACGAGCAAGAAAATAAGGAATACTATAGTACTAGTCCCTCGTCTTTGGACAATATAATGAAAATGTTGAAAACTAGTCCCTATTATGATCCTTCTGAACCTGTTCTTCCTCTAGAAGAGTCTCTCAAAAAATTAACTAAGAATACAAATAGGTTTGTGAAAAGGCGAGGGTACCCAAATATACCTCAAGCTAAAACTTTTCCTACCTATAAGTCCTTTCTCCGAAAGTGATTGTCTATGGACTGAGTCGAGAAAATACAACTAATCGGTTCACACTTCGTGTGATCGTCTATGGATACGAGATCGAGACAATACAACAACAAACTATGTTTACTTGATACAAAGGCTCGGACTTAACCAAACACAATAGGATTTCTTATCAAGTAAATAGGAATTAACGTTTGTGTAATTTACTTTAATTATAATAAAACAATTATAATGCGTAAATATAAAGTAAATGTCACAGAAAGATTTTGTTAACGAGGAAACCGTAAACGCAGAAAAACCCCAGGACCTTGTCCAGAATTGAATACTCTCATGATTAATCCTCTACACAAAATTACACCTAACTTCGTATAATTGAGACCAAGCAACTAAACCTATAGTTCACCTAGTTCCGTCTGTATTACCACGTCTCCAACTTATAAATAAGTCACGTACTTGGAACAATTCCTTTGGTTCGTATTCCAAACAGTAAAGGAACAACAAATATGTTTGGTATCAACTCTATTCAACCAAGTGATATGAGTCGGACAAAGGCTCTTCCGTTTATCTTAACATAAACTCCTTCGTCAGGTCCTTAGATCTATCTTTTTATCAATTACCGAAGTAATTGTTTAAGATTAAGCCAACAACACTCTTAATCCAAAGAATTGTGTTGATGCCGATCTACTCAATTAATCAATCCAATCTACCACAAGGATAAACCGATTATTAATTGGATCCTCTTTTACCAAATCAAGTATTGTGCACTCCAAAGATTATAAACCCAAGTCATATCTTATTTGTCTTCAAATATTCTTAAATCTTCAATAAAAACCTGCACACAATCACTTGAATCTCTTGTGATCAATCACGCACAGAACGGAGTCTGTTAACAATGGATTATCACAAGATCGTCTTTAGAACTAACAACAGTCTAACGATCCCTGTCGAAACTTTGAACTAGTTTGAGTGAATCTTATATCAGAAGAGAAGATCCTCAAGCATAAAAAACTAAGTGCAATCATATTTCAACCACCGTTAGTCAATCAAATCAATGGAAAACAAAAGATAAACCGCAATTATCTAGTTTCCCACCAACGGTACACGCTAGAGCTTCTCAATCCCAAAGAAGACTTTAAACTGAGCGTCCGTAAGATATTTCGCCTAATTAGGTTACTCTCCTCTCCGAATAGGCGGCTACACCAGTAACAACAACAAAAGAAGAAGTCTGTTGTTATGAAGGATTAGTTTGTTAGAAAGGCAAACTTCAAGTATTTATAGATAAGGAAGTTTGGACACCAAGGAATTTCCAAAACCGAAATATTCTCAAGATATTCATTAAAGCACGGATTCGGTTTTCATAATTCCTGGAAATGCTCTGTCCAAAAATAATGATCGAAATCTCTCGGAAAATCTAATTAGTAAATGCACATTACTAATTCTCATATTTCCCTACAAAATGAAATTAATAACCTTAATTAAAAGATTCTTAACTTACTTATGTTTCGATCCTGGGATTCTCTTCCCGTAGCCGTTAAGGAATATCTTTGAACATTTAAAGAAATAAACATTCACAGCACGTGTTCAAAGTATGTCGACATCCTTACTTTGTAAGTTCTATTTCACACTTACAACCTTGAAACCGATTTGCCACACTTCCAAACAAGTTTTGAATTGGTTCATCTGACTTTCAAGAACTATGCGATTGATCAAACAAACATTCAATCACAATCATGAGTTTAACGGTTCTACCAAAACAAGTTTCGGTTCTACCTCCATGTGAGTATTGTGCATAGTCACACTATCTTTCCAAAATTTGGTTGACTAGGTACTAGGATCGGTTCCCCACATATATATGGTATCTAACTTATATGTGTTGCACATGTCCATAGGATTGGTTCCCCTTTGCCTAAAAACGTGTTGCACGTGTCCATAGGATCGGTTCCCCTTTCTGCTATAAACCTTGTTGCACCCCATACAAGGATCGGTTCCCCTTGTGATGTACTGCACCTCTTACTAGGATCTGTTCCCTTTCTCATATTTGGTCAGAGAAAACACAAACCCGATCATACCATCTCCGGAGATTACTTAAGATCGGTTTCACTAATAAAATTCATACCAATACATAAGTCAGGCCTTTGTGAATAGTTCTACCAAGAACAAAAAAAAATGTGAGCGGTAATACTCAATCACATATATTTGTTGTTCATAAGATATGCAATGAATAACAAAACCAATAATACCTGGCAATTTCCTTTTCGGTTCACAAACAAGTTTATGAACTTACTTCCTTAGAACACATGTAAACATTGTTTCCTAGGATGAAATCCTCACCTCATACCCATACATAATCACAATAGCATTCAAATGATTATGGTGATGTATTATCTACAAAGTTTAATGGTTAAGAAATAAACCTCGTATTGTATCCCTTATATTATGTCTATCTAGAGTTCAAATATGCTTCGCAGTTATATTTTCAATATGCACGACTTGAAAGATACGTTAGGGAATGAAACAATTCAAGTCAAATATCACTAACCTCAAGTGGAAGAATGATTGTTGTCGTTGTATCTCCTTGCTTCTTCACATATTCAAGTCTTCGCAATACTGGTAATGTCTCATATCATAATACTTTCAAGCTAACCTATACGAAGTTGACTCTAATACATAATCAAGAGACTCTTAACATGATTTTTGATTCACTAAAATATGACAACCAAACTTGACATACCAACGCTTGGTGGGCTCAACCGAGAAATGCTATAACATTTTTGTGTTAGAAATGAATAAACAAAATGCATCCATGAGTGAACCTTCTATACACGATACCATAAGGAAGTCATGTGAGTTGAGTCACGATACCATAAGGAAGTCATGTGAGTCGACTCAAAGCTTTTGTTAGAGGCCCAGAACAGAAATTGCTCGAAATAATCTTAATTTCCAATATAGTGTTTCCAATAGTACCCTTGAAAATGAGGATAGTTATTTGCATAATCAAGATGACGAGTTTAGAATTGTTAACACTACTTGTTTCGATGAGGTTCAACCATTTTCATATTATTATAATAATGATTATGATGAGGATAATGCTGATGAAGAATCTGAAATATGTAGGCATAGTGATCAGGAATTTATTACTCCAATTGAGCTTTATAATGATAATTTTATTTCTAGTTCTAATCCAAATAATTTTAATAATTATTCACCTATTCAAAAGGACGAGGATTTTACTAGAGATACCCCCATTTTAAACGATGTAAAATTTCTTATTTACGAAGCCAATAATGATTTAGAGGAACGAGTTTATTCAGAGAAAATTATTTAGAGTCTAACGATTTAAAAACAATATTCTTAGACGAAGAAGATGAACTCGAGAGATTTTAAATATGAGTGAGGATGCATCACTTGAGTATAATCTACACGAAGAAATTGACCATTTTCAGGATTCTGATGATCTAGAAATTAGGAAAATTTTAGCTAGCCTATCTGGAGACACCCAAAACTCTAAGTTTGGGGGTGATTATCATTCTCCATGTGCCTTACCTTTAGCTCTTACAGAGATCCCTCCTTTGGGTGCCTCAACTATTGTGCCATATTACCTTCATATTAGCTCTCCTGAACCAATAATATCCAGGAAGAAGTTCAGTTGTTAGAAACCCATCCTCTGGTTGATGTGGTTTACCCAGGCGAAAATACCCCAATTGACTTTGTTTTCCCACCAAATATTTTTCAACCAATTATGGGAACATATAATTTTCAAGTGTGTCAATTATTAAGTTTTAAGACTAGGCCTAGGTACTTTAGGAGATTAAAAACGACACATTTACTTAAGAGTGACCACCACTTTCATTGCGGTCAATTGTTTGAGTCAAATATGATTGACTATGAGGATCCTCAATTTTTCAGGTTATTATTATATGCTTCTAAACTTTTCCAGACCTTAGAACCTGATATTTTGGGTCTTACTTATGAGGAGGTGCAACCCATGAAAATATTTTATTTAGACCCATTTATTGAACCTGAACCACAACTAGATGTAGTTGTCTTAAACATGGAACTAGGCAAGGGTGTGGTATGTTTATTCTTGGTTTGTTGCAGCTTCTTTTTGTCTGTGATAACACTTTTTGATGCAAATGACCCACAGTTGTTCCGGCTATTGCTATATGATTCGAGGTGATTAATTATTTCGTATGCCTGGCTGAAGACGTTAAACTTAGCACTTCTTGGGAGGTAACCCATGCTCATGCAACACGTTAATATCTTTCCTTAACTCTTTTGCTTCAAACGGTAACAATTTCTCTTTGTTCATGCTTTTAATTTCATCTTTAGAACATTGAGAACAATGTTAGATTTAAGTTTGGGGGTATGGGAGAAACTTTTTAGTTGCATTATTAAACTCCAGAGCCTAGAAATTTATGTCTATTGAGGATGGCATTAACCAATCTAAGTGGATGGAAGCATCTTGATTGTAGGAGTTGAGGAACCAATCTGAGTGGATGGAAACATCTACATAGAGTCTATTCATAAAAGCACAGAGCTCAGGTGTTAGAAATAACATGGTAGTTTCACCATATCTCGTTGAGTCCTTTTCACCTTTTCTTTTTCTTTTTAAAATATGTTTCTAAGTGATTTGGTGGGGCCCACACATCGAGTTGTTACCACTGCTAGAGGTGAAATAGAGTGATTGAGTTACTAGAAAAAAAAAACTTTTTAGTTGCATTATTAAACTCCAGAGCGTCGAAATTTATGTCTATTAAGGATGGCATTAACCAATCTAAGTGGATGGAAGCATCTTGATTGTAGGAGTTGAGGAACCAATCTGAATGGATGGAAACACCTACATAGAGTCTATTCATAAAAGCACGGAGCTCAGGTGTTAGAAATAACATGGTAGTTTCACCATATCTCGTTGAGTCCTTTTCAACGAGATATGGTGTTGAGGAACCAATCTGAGTGGATGGAAACATCTACATTGAGTCTATCCATAAAAGCACGGAGCTCAGGTGTTAGAAATAACATGGTAGTTTCACCATATCTCGTTGAGTCCTTTTCACCTTCTGTTTTTATTTTATTTTCTTTTTAAAATATGTTTCTAAGTGATTTGGTGGGGCTCACACATCGAGTTGTTACCACTGCTAGGGTAAAATAGAGTGATTGAGTTACTAGAAAAAAAAATACCCGACCAATCAGACCAAATGGAATAATTCTCAAAAATAAATAAAAATTAACACTTGGATAGCAATATGTGTGTGTTCTCCCTGTCTCCGTCGCCTAAACAAGCGTGGAACGCAGGATCCACAGGAATTACCATGTAATCTGCTGACAAGAAGCATCCGCTTGGATCCGTAAGATCTAATCATGTTGTTTAAAAAAAATGTTTATTGTCAATGTTCAGTGAATAAATAAACCGCTGGTTCCCTTGTATATGCCAACTGAGTTGATCTAGAATTAATATTATCGACCACTGGTTCCCTTGTATATGCCAGTTGTGTTGATATTAGTCAGACCAGTATCTCAGTCCATTAGGATAGGTTTATCTTGGCAGTGGCCTTCAGAAAGATATGGGAAACACCGTTCACCTTAGTCAATATCAAAACCATCTACCTTTTCTCTTTTTCCATCTTCTTAAACTATCCATGTGATTTGTTGACTCTGGATATTGATGTCCATAGTGCGACTATCTGAGTAGAGATCTATCACTTATATATGAATTTTAGTATGCCTGAGTGCAAAATCGTGTACAACAATTGGAATTTCGCATTAGGGTACACTCCTATAATCAATGAGAGTATGCCAACCAATGAGATTCTTTAGTGCTATTCCAAGGTTCTGCGTAGATAGCTAGGGTCTGGAGTAAGGGTTTTGTGGGTATATCTCTAGTAAACCCTTCCGAGACTATAACTAGGCCACTAGGGCCACCTAGGGGTTTAAAGACTTGTTGCACACGCTAAGTGCAATCGTGATGCCTGCGACAGTGAGTTAGGATTATTTTTTTGTAGATTTGAGTTGCTCGGGACTAGCAAATAATAAGTTTGGGGGTATTTGATAAACGCATTCATGTGTCTATTTTGATCTCGATTTTCTATATTGTTGGTACCCATTTTTGTATTTATTTGATTATTTTATGCTTGTGTAGGTGTTTTTGGAGAAATATGCATGTGCGGAGAAATTGGCTCGAAAAGTGATATTTGCATCCCCAGGAGGAATTACGAAAGGCAACCCAGAAGTATGTTAAACGCACCCAAGAAAAATGTTCTTTTCACCCAAGAGAAATGATAAGGGACACCTCACTGCTAAGGGGCAACTAGTGGATAGCAGCACCCTGGATCTGGATAAGGGGATGTCCCTTTCTCTTCACCAGTTCAAACAAGTTTTGGCGGGAATTGCTGTATTTGAAAATGTATTACAGTGAACTTTGCAGAGTTGGTTTTGGCCGAGTTTTTCTCAGATTCATACGTGGAGTTGGACTGATGTGAAATTGATTCATCTAATCAGGGAAGGTACGACTTATAGATACGTAAAAAAAAAAAAGATTTCCACAGACTTTCTATAAAACAGAGCAGAGAGGTACTCGGGATTGGTGGCGACTCTTCTGGCATAATTTGGGAAAGATTTTCGTGAAATTTAATGGGATTTTATGCTTGGATCGGATTGGCATTACCCTGTTTCCGTTAAACAGGGGATGTATGTTGATCAGATTCGAAGAAACATGGATAGATTCTTGGATTAAACGAAACACAGCTGGAGTTATTCTCGGAGATTTTATTTGATGGTATTTGTGGAAAGTAAGCATGAATTGGCTGTTTGATTCAGGAGTATCTTTGAAAGAGTCTGGGACGTTGGATTTGGTTTAGGAGACGTGTAAAGAAGCTGCAGAGAGAGTTATTCTCATGACTTGGTCGAGGGAGAAAAGGGAGTTATTTTTGGGATTAACTTGAGTTTTACGGGACCTGTTGGTTATATATAGAGTTGTAGAGAAGGTAATCGAGGAGTTGGGGGTCGATACGGAGGTTTAGGGAGGCTGTAAAGGTGAAAATCAGGGTTACAGGAAAGTACCATGTTGTTGCTGAAGAAGAAGGAGAACACAGACAGTCACAGTTCTGCTACAAAGTAAACTATCGTTCTTCTACCGTCTTATAAATTGTAACGGTGACTTCTGTAACGCTTATAAACGTTGCAGATTCACCAATTTGTTTATTTTTCATCCTTTTCTTCTTCTCAAGCACTTTTGAGCTGCGTTTCTATCTTTTGAGAGTGTTTTGATCCTAATGAGCTAAACCCCATCACTGGGACAACGGAGGAAGCCTTATTTCACAATTGTTTATATTTGATTCTCTATGAATTTTTTCACTTGATCCAATTGATTTATGATTTTTCCTGATTAGTTGTGATTTAGTTTGATGGGTTATGCTTAGAAAGAACTTTTGATAATCCATGCTTACGATTTATATCTAATGTTTTAGAAATCTACCTTGGCAAAGAAAAGAGTCAATAAAAGATCTAGAATTGTTATGGTGGAATCCGAAGTCCTAGTATTTCTCGTTATTGTGATATATTGTATGTATATTTCCTTGCTTTTAGTATTTTCGTCTAAAATATAATCTTCACGAGTCCGAGTGAACGACAATCTTATTTACCACTTCTACAATACATCAGTTGGGTATTTCTTTTGAAAAAGACTTTGATAGTTTGTGAACTAAGATTTATTATTTCGCTAATAATGACCTTAGTTGATCTAACAGAACAAAGGAATTTATATTGATTAAACAGAACAACCTTTGTACTCAACAAATATATCTGATTAATTTCCTGAGATTGGTAGAGCGGTTACTAAAACAAAGTTTCTCTTCGGGATCTATATTGATTGATTGCAAATCTAGAGTTTGATTATTTCGGTAATCAAAGTTTAGATTGATATAACTAGACAAAGGATAATAAAACTGATGCGAAGTGATATGAAAAAACTAAACAGATACATTGATATGCAAACTCATCTACACAAATCGTCAACAGTGTAACTAAGTAATGAGCGATCTGACAAAACCAAACACATGGGGTGATAATAAAATTCATCTGACAACAGGCATCAGTACCATGGGTGAGTAGAAGAGACGATACAAATCAGTGCAGTGATTTGAAATGTCAATAAAACACATCCTTAAATTTATAGTATAAATTTTGTCACTCTCTACCAAAATAACACAACCCAATTCTCAACATCTTTAATTTCTACATCTTCTTCTTTTCTTTTTTCTTTTTCTGCATCTTCTTCTTTTTTTATTTTCTAAATCTTCATTTACCACTTTTATAAGTTATGGTCGTCGGATTCACTACAGAAGAAGACACAACTACCATTCAATCTTGGATTAATGTTTTTGTTGCAGATTACATAAAATATTGTTGCAGGTGTTAACTTATGGGATTTGGTAGTTTAGCGTTTATTAATTAGAAATGGAAATTCAAACCATATAACAAATCGGGTCATAAAACAGGGTTACATCTATTAAAAAAACATGTGAAATGATACTTAGCCTTTGTACTGTAACTTGGTAGAAACCTACTAAATGGTTGGATTCTGAATAATTGCGTAAGTGATTTACAATTACCTAACAATATGTTTAAAACACTATTTTAATGAAACGTTATTTAGTTTTTGTTTGTTTCATATAGGAAAATGAGGCGAAATATAGGTACTTAGCCGCAACAAACAAAGCATTCAAGTTCTATGAATGCTATTTACTTTTGGAGGAGAGGATATCCTAGTACAATCTGGTGGAATTATGCTGTGATCAGCCTGAAGATGGCGATGAAGTTTAATACCACCGCATCTGGAAGATCGGTTTTGTGGATAAACCTCTTAAACCATCCAAAGATAAAACTCGATTGTTAGGGAATCTTAACGGTTTAAAGGCTTGCTGCACCAGCTAAGTGCAGCCGCGCTCCCTACGGAAGTGAATTAGATTAAATATTCGATAATTAATAAGTGTAATATCCTGTGCCATATTAAAATTTAATAAAATATTTGTTCATCAATAATCCCGCTTAAACATATGTATCTCGATGAAGGCTTCTTCATTATTAGTATATAGTTTCCACTAAACACCATTAACTCCTTACCATTCCAAGTTTTGGTAAGCATCATGCATCATAAACATGTTGTGCTGAACACCACAAAAAACATTCTAATTCATGAACCTCGGGAACGGTCCGATGTAAAGAGAGTGTCGATGAAATTCGGACGAAGAATACTAAAAATGAAGTTAGGTGTTAACGGGGTGTTAACAACAAAAGATCAACGAACGTACAATGGCTATCCGTTTCAGTAAACCTAAACACGGTTAAAGGCCAGTCGTTCTTATAGAACGGACAACGACTGTCCGGTTTCAAAGACTATAACGGGCAATGATTTCCGTTTATAACTTTAATAAAACGGACACTCGTTGTCCGTTGGCTAACACTTCCTGCACTAATTCTCACAGAGTAGAGAACGTGAGCGGGAATCAGATTTAAAAGATAGTTTTTTGAGCTGGGAAGAGGTTGGGAACTCGAGTCCAATTTTGTGCACACTCCTTTAACGAATGTGCACGTAACAAATTAATCTTATTGGCTAACAAAAAAGAAAAAAAACGTTATCTCATAAATAAATTTAGATTCTTGTTTTTTGTTTTAATTCGTTTGAAGTCCTTAGAAGGTAAGTGGATATATCATATCTACTCATTACCTTATATATAGCATTTGCATCTAAAAATTAATAAAAAAATTATTATTTTTTAATAAAAACAGTAATTAGATGAAATGTAAAATGGTGTTATCAATTGAAACCATAATTTACATAGTTTGATACATTTGAACTAAATTGAAACCATAATTTCTTGATTTATGAATCAAACTATTTCTATGTTTTTATTTTTATACGAAGAACACCTTATATTAAACAGACTTAATTTACATAACTTAAACTGATATTTTGTTGATCCTCCATGATAGCATCTTTGAGTTTTTCTGGTATATTACAATCATATTGGAAAGATGATCTATCAGTTTTCGAAGTTCTAGCTATTACATGAGCAGCATTATTAGTTGTTCTCTTAACATGTCTTACAGAAACCCAAAAGAAGCAAGAAATAGCAAACAATAGGTGTTTAATATCTTCTATAATGTCGTAGTTGTTGCAGTAAACCGATGAGTGTGTCTGATTTATTGAGTTAATTACATTCAGACTATCACTCTCCAAAATGATTTGTTGAAGATTGCATTCTCTAGCCCACAAGATAGCTTCTTTGATGGCTATGCATTCTGTAAATTCTGAATTCATTCCTCCATTGAAGTACCTCCCTCTGATGGCTCTGCAGCAACCTGTTGAATCACGAATTATTAGCCCTATAGCATATTCAGGGGTGTCATAATCAAATGCAGCATCTACATTAATTTTGAAAACCCCCAAACGAGGAGGTAACCAAACTTGATTCTGCTTCTGACATTTGGAAGGGATAACAGTTGTACATTGACTGATCATGTACTTAATAGACTGTATAGTAAAACTCCTATTATAGTTCTTATTGTCAAACACTTTGGCACAACGATTTTTCCATATAAACCAAGCTATTATCATTAGAGTGGAAATCCATATGTTCCAATCTTCCCTGTCAACAGTATCGGAGCAATGGAACCAACTAGATATCCAATCACTAACATCAATATTGCAACCCTCGCCACTAATATATATCTGTCCACAAAAGAGTTCTTTATCAATATCTTTAATTTTGATTGAGAACTTGTTTTTAAGGAGACAAATAAATACGGATAAACTTCTCCATTTATTTGCTAGTGCCTCTTTTCTTTTAATTGGTATTTACTTGTAAATCTATTGATCTTTGGCTTCGTTGATCTTTGCCTATGACCATCGTCAGTACCATTACAGAAATTACTTCTCATGAATGTTACATGAAATTCTATAACAAAAACCTAAACCTAATTACCTCTTTCCTTTTTTAGAAAAAAAAAACAGGATATTATAATTTAGGTAACAGTAAAATATTGTTCCTTTTTTTCCGTTAAAATAAATTAAACAAAATAAAAGACTCGTTTAGTAAACAAAACTAGTGACAAAAAACCAAGGTGACCAAGCTTGTGATACAAAAACTCCATTCAAATGTTGGGAACCATTAAAACTCCATTTTAAACAAAATCGATACAAAAACCCCATCAAAACTAAATTGATACAAAAACCTCAATTTTCAAAATTTGGTTTCATCAAATTTTATGTTGGTTTCATCATTTTTTTTTGGATGAAACCAAATTGGTTTCATCAAATATTTTGGGGGTTTTGTGTTAATTTTGTTTTGATGGGTTTTTTGTGGATGGATAGTGACACCTTCGGGGTTATAACTCGCGAACCGTTCAATAAAATAAGATAACTTGTTTTTAGAGAACAAATTTGATTGGTTTGTTACGTGCACACTCTTTAATGGAGTCTGCACAAAATTGGACTATGGGAACTCCTTGAGACCCCCGCATAAAGTAATACCACTTTTTCCTCCGTGGCGCGTAAATTTTTCACCTTTTTTTTTTCTTTGAAACAATTAGCATTGCTAGCAGGAGAGTTATAGGTAACATCACTATTGCTAAGAGGAGACTATTCCACTTTGCGCTCATTTTTTCCACTCTAGCTAGCTTTGATAGTATATCAGCTACCTCATTCCTCCCCTTTGGCACAGTTACATTACCAGGAGCTAAAGCTACTGAAAATACATTTAATGTCTTTTACTAAATCGCGCATTTCTCCACTCTATGCTGAAAACCTCCTTATTGATTGCTTCCACCTCTAGTTTAGGATCAAGCTCCATATGTACCTTTTCTCTTCATATTATTGTCACCAAACTTAAATACAGAAATAACTCTTGGACCACGAGATTAAACGAAAGTATTGATTTAACATGAAGGTACATTTTCTTTATTATCTGACAAGCTCCTGCCTTTTGCTTCCTCCCTTTTACAACATAGACACGTATACAAATAACTCCAAATGGAGACCACCTAACTACAGAGTAGAGAGTATAATTTACAGATGAGTAAACAATCCACCAATGCTTGATTGAATAATAAATCAATAGTGGTTTGATTTCGGAAAATCCTGATCAGCAACAATGTCGAATGAATAACAATAGAAGGTAGGGTTCAGCAGCTTCACTTCTTCGGGTTGTCGAATTTGGACTCCATCGAACCACGTCAATCTCGGCAGTTGCAGTCTCCACCACTAAGCATACCTGTGCTGAAGACTCCAAACAAGATACGTTTTAGTGCTGAGAACACTTCCAATTCCAAGAAAAACTAAGCCAGCTAAAATCAAGATGTAAATAAAGAAATTGGATTGGGACATACCAAGCCCTGGCTTTAATAGGTGTGACAACAAACTTTACAGTTCTTTTTGTTTAAACAGACAGACTTTATAGTTCAAAATTGGCCATTGGGAATCAGTAGGATGTACAGCTCATAGAGGATAACTGACTGATCTTTACAAAGTCACGTATGAAAGGGTATATTACGGTTATACCTCAGTTTTTCACAAAGGCGTGCTAAAGCATCGGACCCTGTTCTGTAAGCAACATCGCTGATCACAGACACATTTGAAGGAGTCACACTGTCAGCAAGGCTGAATTCACATAACTCTTTCAGGGAACATGCATCAGTCTGTACAGCTGAATGGCCACCACCAGCAGCTAATTTTCGTACCTCTCCAACGCACCTGCATGAATAAGCTTGTATGGAGTAAAAAAATCATATGCGTTAACAGATGAGGGTTTTCACAGCCACCTGTAAGGTAGGTGGGCTAAACCACAGGTCACCCAGGTGTGGCCTGCGTACAAAGGCTTAACCATCTCTAGTCTAACTACTCATCTTGTGTAATGTACTCGCCCACGCTTAAAAAAGGGTATCAGACTCAAGCTCAGAGAAAGCCTTCAGCTATAAAAGGTTAAAGGACATTACCAGTCAACTGGTGATGGATACCATGCATATAAGGATTTGCCATTAGCTGCTTGACCATAACTGTTATAACCCCATCCACGAATCTTTCCATCTCTTGTGCAAATTAAAGTATGAGAATGTCCACATGAAACAAGTTCCACACCTTCAGAAAGAACCAAGACAGGAATATTTCGGAACAACGAATAACACTCATTTGGAATGCAAGAGAAAAGACTATTCTGTGGGCCAAGACCTAGTTGTGCAGCTTGACCGCCACCCCAAGCATAAAGAGCTCCCTTCACAGATATAGCACAAGTATGTACCCCGCCACATGCCACATCCCTAATTATTATATCATTAAGAGCAGCCACTCGCCTGGGCAAGAGTTCTTTGTCACCACACTGAAGCGAAACATGACCAAGTTGACCCATATTTCCTAGCCCCCAAGTATATCTGGAAGATCCAAAAAGATGCAATATAAAGTCAAGTAAGTCCACAAATACGTTATTTTCTGTGAGAGTTCAGAACAGAGGATATATTCATTGAAATGAGAACTCAATCATCTCAACCCTAATCCTAGGGACACAGAAAGTTTAAACTAGAAATGATGTCAGACAGTAGAGAAGTATATAACCAGCATACAGCATAATATGTACCCAGAATCTTGACCGCGTTCAGATAACAATCAAACTAGTAGACAAATGTGGGCATCACAATATTGTGGTACACTACACTCATACAGAGTGAAGCTAATTTTGTTGCATGCAATAGATGCATAATACAATGATGATGCAATCACAGCACTTTTGCAAGCCACCCATACAGTAGCAGTACAGAGATATCAGCATCACATAAGATTGACATTCATAAGTAATCAAAAGAAATACCTTAGCAACCTAGGTTGGTCATCTAATGTTTAAGAGCAACCCTGCTTCTTTGCCAGTGACTTCTCTGGTTCCATGGTGAATATATGAAGAGAAGAAATGGTTATGCCAATCAATATCTAGCTAGTTTAGAGAAGACTACAATTCTAGTGGATGCACTACCAAATTGAAGATGGATTTAAAATTTGGAGAGGCACACATGCGATTACACACATCATACAGATAAAATAAAGACTCACTGATTTAGTAGCAATAATGCCATTAGGAAACAAATACTCCCTCCGTTTCTAGAAAAGTATTACTTTCACTTTTTCATTTTAGCCTAAAAATAGGCCAAATAGAAAAAGTGAAAGTAACACTTTTCCAGAAACGGAGGTAGTATCACAAACCTCTAAATGCCCAGAATATCAACAATGAATATATTTTTATGCTAAATCATAAGAGTCGGAGAGAAATATTGAACAGTGGATACAGGAATCAGGATGAGCCATATCTATTGCATCTTCCCAGATTCCAGTACTCAAGTTCTAGGTTGTAAGAGCTTTTCAAAACCTTTATACGGCATCAATTTGTGTCATGTGGGATACCACATCTTTAGTATAATAACATTTTCAGCTATCAAAATTCTTTCAGATTACTTACAACTCTCCATATTCTGATATAGCTGCAGTGTGGTACTCCCCGCATGACACTTGGATTATCTTAACAAGCTCAGAGGCTTCATCAAGAAACCTCGCAAAACCATTTAAAATTCGAGCCTTCTGTAGTCCTTCACAAGTAAAACCTCTTCCAAGTTGACCGTATTCATTGTAACCTGGTTAAGCATAAGAGTTTTAAAGCTTATAAATCATTATAGAAATATCGAGTGAGAAAGTGTTTCCCTGGTCTATGATTTTATCGAAATAGAAATTTAACCTAGGTTAAGAAAGGATCTTCAGACTTATTAAAAATATACATTCACCAAACGGACATATCAAGCTAATTTCAAATGGAGAACCTATTAAAGAAAAGTTACCAACCAACCAAAAACTTACCCCATGCTTGTACCAGGCCATCATCTGATAAAGCCACAGCATGAACTGCCCCACAAGAAACTTGGCGAATGATCTGCACAATGAACATAAAATTTGGATAGAACCGTAGAAGTTTTAATAATCATGTGTGTCTTGCAAGCATATTTTAGAGCACATGTTTTTTTCAACCCATAACAAAAGATTCCAAACGCTCATTCATTGGTATCAAACTATATCTTCCGATGATCCGTAAGAAAGTTCGTATTTATTTTATACCGTGTTTGGTTTAAAGGCCCCCCAATAGAGACGTGGATAATTTGAACCCTGAGATGATAAAACAAATGTAAGTTCGACAGATCTTATGCATCTATACAAAATGACAGGTAGGAATCTACAGAATACCTGATTTTGCCCCCACATCCAAAGTCTACTAGTGGAGATGGTCCCATTATCGCGAGATTCTGCAATAGCAGCTGTACAATGAGCCCCGCAGGACACAGATTTCACAAATTCTGTTTCCAATGCCTTCACTTTTTGAGGGTGTTTTCTAGCTTCCTCAGATCCATCTCCCAACTGACCAAAGTCATTTGCCCCTAAGAAATTAAGAGTAATCAGCTACACAGTATATCCTTGCACAATACAAAACTTGAAAAACACAAGAAGACGATGAAACACAAACGAAAAGCCTGATAACATAAAAATCACTGGCAAGTTCCCCTCAATTGCTAGCAAACATCTAACAAAGAATAAAAGAGTTCATCTCCAAAAACGTAACAACTACCCTGAAAAAATTGTCAAGCAGCAGCTTGAGTCAAGAATAAGGTATACAAATGATATACTGATATGACAAGATGAGGATTTTCATTGTATAAAGCGCTGTATTCTCTGTTATCTATCGCTAAAACCTACTTATTCTGCCTAAACCAAAGAGGAATTCAAAACTATCTACACAAGACCTATATAATAGAAATATAAGAAAGAAATTAAACCCCAAGTGAAAAGAGACCCGTCTGAGGCCACAGCTGCAGTATGCTCTCGACCACAAGCAATATCTAACCACCGTGAATTCCCAGCTCCTGGACTACCAAAAAGCTCAGGTGGAAGATGTTTAGGAATCCTCAGATGAGATTCCTTACATTTCCTTCCTGTTTGCCCACGTTGGTTGTATCCCCATGCATAGATAGCACTCTTAACTGGAAGTTTTAGGGGTTTGGACTCCCTTAATAATTCATCAATATTCATTCTTCACTAACAAAATCACCTATCAATTAGAAATAAAAATTAAAACTAACTTAGATTATTCCCATTTGTTATTACATATATAAACTCTGTATAACAAAAACAATCAGATAAAAATGAAGATTATCAAAAGAAAATAAGAGCAACTTAGTACTATTAGGGTTTCAAATTTGATGATCATCAAACAAAAGAAAAATTGAAGACTTTGAAGAGAAATTTTTTGAGAAAGACAAAGAAATCTAACCTGAAAATGCGAAACTTCCTATTGAATAGGTAAAGCAAAATGTGCTAGTACTTCTTGTGTAGGAAGGCCTAGACTGGATTATAAGGTGTTCCAAAAAGTTGGGTTATTTGAGATAAAAATGTAAAATTATTACGGAGAACGCCACTTCTACTTCTAGTTCTAGTAGGGAAAGCTACTTATGGTCAGCTAATTTGATTTCGGGTCAATTTGACGTGCTAGTTCTAACAGGGAAAGCTGGTCAGCTAATCAGAACGTGGATTATAACTCCAAAGGCGTCACTATCCATCTATAAAAAAAAAATTATCAAAATAAAAATAACACAAAAATCTCAAATAGCCTAAACCGTCTAACCTACCTTCCCATCTTTTTCAGCGCAAAATAAATATACAATAAAACCACCATTCTGGGTTGCACACACGCGGACGCGTAGATGCGGACACGACACGACGCGAATGCGGACACTACAAAATTCTCAAAAAACTAGGACACGGACACGTATATGCATATTTTATTTTTATATTATTTATATATATAATCATGTATTTATACAGCAAAGTCAAGTGTTTCGATCCTAAAAATTAGAAAATGATGCTACATGTGTATAAATTTCAAAAGAAAATAAGATATCATTTGTTTATACATGCCGAAGATCAAGCAATCTATCTCTATATCTATCTATATTATAAGGAACAATGGTGTTTTCCTACATCGACGGTTCTCTACAGTCTGGATACATAAATGACGATCCAGATCAAGCCATTGATATGCGTTTTCTTTATCCTCTTCTGTTTTTTACATGGACGGAGATCTACAGTTTCGACATATAAAGGATGGTCCAGATTTAGCAGTTTTTGTTTTTATTTTACACTCCACACGTCCGAACCTTGAATAAAAACCTGTAACGCATGTCTTCCCCTTTTCTTTAGCCACGAACTCAGCTGCAATGAATGTTTCGATAACTGAAAACAATTAAAAGGCTTTCTCCATTCTCCTATTTTGTTAACTCAGCTTCAGACTTGCACTCACTTCTCTATTCTCCCAGAGTTATTTTCCATTTTTTTTTTGTTTATGTGACTTGAAGGAAGTAAAGGTATGATTTTGTTCTCATATATCTCAATTTGTAGACATGGTTAGGGTTTTCACAGTAATGATATATTAAGAATTTTGATTTTCTTTTAATCTTTAGATTTTCTACATTCTCAAAGGTTTTCTCCATTCTTTTAATCTTTAGAATGTTTTGATAACTGAAAACAATTAAAAGGCTTTCTCCATTCTCCTATTTTGTTAACTCAGCTTCAGACTTGCACTCACTTCTCTATTCTCCCAGAGTCATTTTCCTTTCTTTTTTTTTTTATGTGACTTGAAGGAATTAAAGGTATGATTTTGTTCTCACATATCTCAATTTTGTAGACATAGTTAGGGTTTTCACATAAATGATATATTAAGAATTTCTTTTTTCTTTTAATCTTTAGATTTGTTTTTATTTTGTTCGATGGAATTCGAACAAAATCAAAAGGCTTTCTCCATTCTCCTATTTTGTTAACTCAGCTTCAGACTTGCACTCACTTCTCTATTCTTCCAGAGTCATTTTCCTCTTCTTCTTTTTTTGTTATGTGACTTGAGGGAACTAAAGGTATGATTCTGTTCTCATATATCTCAATTTTGTAGACATAGTCAGGATTTTCACAGTAATGATATATTAAGAATTTTTTTTTCTTTTAATCTTTAGATTTGTTTTGATTTTGTTCGATGGTATTCCTCAAAAACAGTTTTTTATTAATCGCATTGTTTGATGATGATCTATGATTCTCTTAATTTGAAAGATCAGAATTTTGTATTTCTCTCACTTACATGGACTATGATAAATTGGTCGAAGTAATTTTTAAATTATCATGTTAGCCAATTCTTATACATGAACCATTTGTCAATATCTTGATATATTCTTATTTGTTATAATCATGTACTTTAGAAGTTTATTTTAAGCTTTTATGCATAATGATGATGATTTAAGTGACGGGATCTGCCGTTGTAAGTGAATACTGCAAGTCCAATGTTTGATTTGCACTGCTTCCATAGTTTCTCTTTCTCATTTTGATATCACGAGACATTATGTTCAACACATGAATTTTCATTTTCCACATTAAAGTGTGTGTTCAAATTATATACTTGGTGTGTATGACGGGTAAAGTGATTTGTCAATTACATAATGTCGCGGAAGATTTACAGTAAGATGCCCAATTTTCACAAAGAATAAAAGTGGAGATTTTATGTATTGTAATGGGAAACAATTGTATTTTTACAGGTACACAGCAGCTTCGTTGAGCGTAATGGATTATTGCATGTCACGCTTATATGGTAACACTCTGCTTTCCCTAATTTGGTGAATCATATTTTTTGCAACTAATTTATTTCGGGTGATGACTGCCAACGTTCTTTATTCTGATTGTTCTTTGTGTATCTCTCTACAACTTTGAGCACAATTGCCGCCTCCAGGTGCAGTATCAGCGACCTCACCTTGGAGATAATCATCGAGCACGGCTGAGATCATCACATATTGCACATTTATTTATGTAGTAGCACTCGATTAACATTTGATGAGTGTAGGAACATACCAAATTTTTGCATCATGCATCGGCCTGTCGGCTTTTGGCCGGTGGTGGTTGGTGCTACTGGGGATGCAACAACTGCACAATGAAAGTGGTTAGATAGGGAGGGTGACCAATAATGTACCAAGTGGGAAGCAAAGATTCATCATGTACGGCTCTATTAATAATGAAAAACTATTACAGATTGTTAAGGATCGAGCAAGAGAGAGGAGAGCATAAACGCGGAAGCATAAAAGACTACATTGATAATAATTTTGGTGTATTATTCTTATGGCTCAATAGCCTATTTATAGTCTCACAAACTTGACGATCACTCAAAGTACTTTCCTAACTAAGATCAAACTCTAAACATAGACACTTTCCTAATATAACACAAACTCTAAATAAAACTCTTCTAGAACTCTCTAGAACCGACACACTTTGATGTGCATATCTCCTAAATATAGACTCTCATATATTATTTCCTAATACCCTCCCTCAAGATGGAGCATGTAGATCACGAATGCCCATCTTGGACAAAAGAAATTTAACTTCGGTTTTCTTCTTTCTTCTTCTTTTTTTTTTCAACGCTTTTGCGAAAAAAAAATATCTTCAGACCGTAGTTTAAGGACGTTTCGGTCCCCTTCATAGTTTAAGGACATTACGGTCCCATTCATAGTTTAAGGACATTACGGTCCCATTTTCGGAAGTTTAAGGACATTACGGTCCCATTTTCGTAGTTTTAGGACATCTCGGTCCTCTTCGGAAGTTTAAGGACGTTACGGTCCCATCTTTGTAGTTTTAGGACATTACGGTCCCCTTCGTAGTTTAAGGACGTTTCGGTCCCCTTCGTAGTTTAAGGACATTACGGTCCCATCTTCGTAGTTTAAGGACATTTCGGTCCTCTTCGTAGTTTAAGGACATTTCGGTCCCAATGCAAGTTTAAGGACATTGCGGTCCCATCTTCGTAGTTTTAGAACATTTCGGTTCCATCTTCGTAGTTTAAGAACATTTCGGTTCCCTTCGTAGAATACTTCTTGTACTCTTGGTTTCTTGGTTTCTTCGATAGAATACTTTTTGTACTCTCTCGACAACTCATAGGGTTTCAACCTATTATTGTTGTTCTTTTTCTCATCACCTCTTGGTGATTGTTTTCTTCTCTCTTTTTTTTTTTCTTTCTTCACAACATGAATGTTGTTTCTTCTTCTCTTGTTCCAGTCACGCTATTTTTGCGAAACCTTCTCACTTCTTTGTTCTTCAAGATTCTCTCACAATCTTGTCGTCTTTACAAAGTATGCCACACTTTGTAGGATCTCCAAGTTTCTGCCACAAACTCTTCAACCACACTTCACTTCTTCCAACATGTTTAACAGCTTTCTGCAATACCTCTGACAGAACTGTCACACTTGCTTCCGTTACGCTTCTGTAACGATTCTTCTTTGTAACACCCAAACTGTTACAAATTTTCAATAACACTTTCTTTCCTTTTTTTTTTTTTTTTTAAACGGACCTTGTGACCATCTAGGGCAGTAATGGTACGTCCCTGGTCTTGACCACAGACTCCTTCTCTGTTTTAAACTCTAGCATCTACGAACTTAGTTCGTGTTTCTTCCATTGTTGGTCTTCTCTTTCTTCCATCAAACCTCAACCCTTGATCATGGCAGCAACATCTCTGAGTTGTTTAACTTGATTTTAATCACGACCCAAGTCTTCTAGCACCTCCATCATCCCGTCTTCACCAGCAAGAACTAATGGCAAAACCTCATTGCAGACTCGAGCTTCTCTCACTTCACAAACAGCAGCGACCACTTCTCACTACGTCATCCCTTCATCGCCATCTCTGTTTCTTAACCCGAGCTCCATCACAGCAAACATCGAGCTCTTCCTTCTTCACTCCGTGAAGAACATCTGATTCGGCTTCATCTTCTCTGCCAGTATCACACAGCAGTGATCGATCACCATTATTCATCTTTGAACAACCACTTCAATCCATCTTAATTCTCTCGGCACACAAATAATCTTCGTATATTGGCATTGGAAGCAAACACCGTCATGCAACTCCAAAAATCTCGGTGAAATAATTATCTCCAACTCGTGACTCGGAGTCATCTTATGTTCTCGACTTTGAATTCACTTTGTAATCCTTCGACAGATGTCTTGGATATAGGATTAGGGCTATGGCAGCAACACCCTACGCGGCTAAGTCTTCTTCTCAGCTAACTAGCTTCAAGTCCTTTTTTTTTCTTCAATAAAAATTTCACGAACAAACCCTAAAACAGCTGGACAAACTCCTCAGCAGCAGCACAAGACTACTACTCAGCTTTCATCATTCATCTTCAATATCATCGATAACAATTATTCCATCACCGATGATCAATTACCAGCCAACCATGTTTGCTTGCCAATCTCCAGTTTTCATTCTTTCTATGACTCCATCTTAACAGCATCAACAGAAAACAGTTTCCATATTCTCCATCGAACTAACAACAGCCAAACATCATCGCACTGGAAATCAAATCTAGGGCAGTAACATCTTTCCGTTCTTTATATAATTCTCCATCTTGCTCCTAGTCAACAAGCACATGAACAAAACCACACGAACATGACTTCACATGCAACAAGTCACGGAGCAGCAAGATAGCAATTTTTTTTTTTTTAACCCTAAAACGAAAACTCTCTAACTTTCTCTCCTCTCTCTACCTCTCACCTTGCTCTGATACCATGTTAAGGATCGAGCAAGAGAGAGGAGAGCATAAACGCGGAAGCATAAAAGACTACATTGATAATAATTTTGGTGTATTATTCTTATGGCTCAATAGCCTATTTATAGTCTCACAAACTTGACGATCACTCAAAGTACTTTCCTAACTAAGATCAAACTCTAAACATAGACACTTTCCTAATATAACACAAACTCTAAATAAAACTCTTCTAGAACTCTCTAGAACCGACATACTTTGATGTGCATATCTCCTAAATATAGACTCTCATATATTATTTCCTAATACAGATCCTGTTTGGTTTAGGTTCATGCTCCGATTGAATTCAAAGACCCTACCGGATCGACCATTTTCAGCAAACAACCACTAATTACACTATTATGCAATACCTAGATGCTATATTGTGGAAATTTAAGCTCTTCTTCATCCTCTCGGGTACAAAGTCGATAACTTCATTACTTTCTAATGTTCACTAAGCGTCTCTCTTTAAGCTTCATTACTTTCTAATGTTCACTAAGCGTCTCTCTTTAAGCACCATGTTCTTCGTTAACGATTTAGACCATGAAAAAAAAATTTGTAAAGAATTTCCCTCCATTGAATCATACCACACACATGTAGATTATTGTTCAACTGATTCGCCATCCCCTTTGTTACAGATCCAGGATACATTCATGACGCATCATGTTTTTAATATTCACTTCCGCATCGGATTATCATTCATCTCTTCTTGCTAATTCGGTAATCATTTAGTCAAACTTCAAGCACATGCTTAATTTGTATCAAGTATAAGCCTGGGTAATTTTGTTCAATTTT
The DNA here is from genome assembly GCF_003573695.1 of Papaver somniferum. NCBI lineage: Eukaryota > Viridiplantae > Streptophyta > Magnoliopsida > Ranunculales > Papaveraceae > Papaver > Papaver somniferum. The sequence goes on from NC_039365.1 coordinate 124,927,933, forward strand.
TCTAAATGTGAAACGTAGTGGAGATTTCACAACTTGGGATTTCTTGTCAATAGAGTTCACCATATCAACATCAAAATCTAAGAATTCAAGGGTAGTTATTTTGAATGGGATATAATAAATAGTTGGTTGGAATGTGGGTTGTTTCAGGAGCCGCAAGCTGCCATCACCACTTTAAATTGCCACCAGCTACCATGGATCCTCCAAGATAAACAAAGTTAGATGGTTAATGGATGGGGAAAGATTACTCGAGTCTTACCAAAGGTTTTTTACAAGTGTGGAAGTAATTCGAAATACCACACCAATTCATTTGAGATTAATAAGTTCTGAAACGGAGGTATGTACTACTAGCCATCCTGTTGCTGTTAGGAGCATCTCATAAGCCACCAGCGCTGCTACTTCAACCAATTTCCCACCAGCAAGGAAGCAACCTTAACAATGACCCTCATTGCATAGCTGTTGCAGACCTGGGAAATCAGCAGGCGGAAGCTGATGAACCAACAAGGATGCAGATATATGGTATATTTGGTTGCGTAAAACTAACATGGGTGAGTTAGATTGTATATTTTTTTTGCGTGATAACTACGATACCAAGATGTTGTGCATCTCCATCTCCATCTCCATGGGCTACATTATTTTGGATTATTAATTTCTTGGGTATCCAACTACATTTATAGATTTGTATTTTATTATGATGGACTTCTTTGTTTTTCTCAAATTTAATACAAACAGTTTCAGAATAACGTATTGTGAATTTTTTTTCCATGTACATTAACAGCTTTATAGTTTCGTATTCATACTCAGGTGGTAAGTTAGGCAGGTGATTAAAAGGCAATCATACATTAAGTTTCTGTGTTTCTGTTCAAGGAACTACCTAATTAGATGTGATAGTGTCAAAGGCCTCTATCCTTATGGTTGGACGTATTATGACAGTCGCCAGTTAACTTATAAACACAACTTGGCTAGCACTTAAATCGGCACATTTATTGAGATGAACAACGATAGTTTAAAGAACTGATCTTCCGTCACTAAGATTTAGTGATTGTTAAGTTCCTTATCCTCTCATATCGGATACTTACTTCCGCCACAACAACAGTTTAAACGGAGAAATTATTATCACAATTTCCGATTGGAACGCTAGGATCTCTCAAACAATTCATTGGAAGGATAAATTACGCACAACGGAGGCTTAGAGGCATGAAGCAACCAACAACACAACCTACACTATGATTCCCTCGGTTGCAAATAATAAAAATGGGATAACATAAAAGTTTGAGTTTCGGTGACTATATCATTCAAAATTCAAATCCTTGGCCAACTGGCCCAGCTCTTTAGAGCAAAACAAAATAAAATGAAGCACTGAAAAATGAAAAAAAATGAAAAAAGAGGAGATGTTTAGCCGTTCAGGTGAAATATTTTAAGTTGGGTCGCTAAAGATGTGTTTCCATACATCCAAGCCGCTAAATACGAGTCGTACAATCTCCACTTTCCCTATACTACATTAATTAAAGGAGTGTTTGAAGGATTTTTGGGGGAAAGGGTCTTACCCATAGTTATATAACTAATACCAAATTTGATCTCGGTCCGTTTCTAAAAAAAGAAATATTATTTTTTTAATTTAGCTTATTTTTAGACTAAAATAAAAAGATGATAGTACATTTTTCCATAAACTGAAGGAATGTTATTTAATTTTTTTTTTCTGTTCTTTGATTTTGAATGAGAACGCTCATTTCTCCATAAATTGAAGGAATATTATTTTATTTTTTTCTGTTCTTTGATTTTGAATGAGAACGCTCATTTTTCCATAAATTGAAGGAATATTATTTTATTTTTTTCCTGTTCTTTGATTTTGAAAGAGAACGCTCATTTTGTATCCCATGATCTTACCTCTTAGGATGCCAAATACACTAAAAAAATATGAATTTTATAAGCAAAAAAACTAATCAAATTCGTTTATGTACCATGTCATAACTATTTGCGATTGAAAGTAAAAAAACAAAACCATTTACGGAAATCTCAAATTTGTAACATGATTTCTCTTGGGAACCCTCATATTCGTCTAAGTTGCATATGTTTAACTTCGGTAACAAATAGATAAATTACAAGGATAGGATAGGCGTCTAAGAGGATAGCATTAAGCATTTCCAAGAACAAACTAAAGCCCCCGTGCCGTTACGGCACGGGTCATATCCTAGTCTATATTATAAGGGACAATGGTGTTTTTCTATATGGACGGTTATCTACATGTGTGACATATAAAGGACGGTCCAGATTAAGCCACTAATTTGTGTTTTCATTCACTGTTAATGGACGTGGATCTATATTTTGGGCATATAAAGAGCGGCCTAGATACACTCAAATCACGCGTCCAAAATTGTATTTGCGTGGTACTCTTCCTGTTACTCTTCTGGTCTTCCCCTTCAACTTTAGATTTTCCATCCCATTACTCTGCTCAGTCAGTCGTTTCTAATTTCCCCATTAATCAGCAATGTTATTAATGTAGGAGGCGTTCCTTTTGAGTAATTAAGGTCACACTAAATATGATTTATGAGCATGATTAAAAATAAGCTTTTCTTTTCTTTCTTTTTTTCACTTTTGTTTCGGTACACTGAGGGTTAGGGTTCGCCCTGATTTTTACCCATATTTTCAATCTGATCTTTCTTTTGTTATCATAGGGTTTCTGCGTCATTGTCAACAAATCTAGGTAGATAATGCAGAAAATTTCCGATTACCAATTTTTTTATTTGAAAATATATGTTTAATTTTTTCTTAAAATTTCCGAATTTTATTAAAATTTTGCAGGTCATGAGAGTTTGATCGAAAATATTGGTTCTCCCACAGGTAAGTATCTATCATTTGCAGTAAGTTTACCATCTCGAATTAGTGTCGAGTAAAGGTTTGATTCCTCTCAAATCCCAAGGGATTATGTATACAAATGAATATGATCATAAAGATTTCCATTGATATCTGATAAATGAAAGATCTTAATGTGCAACTAGCAGATGTAACACATTGTGGAAATGGCTTTCGTATGCTATCCCATGGGACTTTTGGAGGGAGATAAATGCAAGAACCTTTAATGGAAAAAATAAGAAAACTGATGATTTAATCCTACATGTGAGTGCTCTTCTTACATTGTGGGATTTGCCCTTATCGTTTAATTCCATCCCTGTTAGCAGCATTTTCTTTCATTTGTCCAGTCCTGGCTTGAATCGAATATGATATGACGAAAACTGTGATTTTGATAGTTTACTAAAGGAAATGTATGATGGGATATTTTTGATATGACATGGTTATAAGATTCACAAGGTAATTCAAATCAACTTACATTTGAAAGATGTTCAGAATCTTTTAGTTCCAATTCACTTTGTTAGTGACCCCCAGTTTCGTTTGGAAGAATATTTATGTTCCTCCTAATTTATTTAGTTCAAACGTGGTAATTCTGCTTTGCTCCCGATCATGTTGCTTTACAGAATCTTTAAAAATCTAAAAATATAGAATGGTTTTGACTAAATTTGGGAAAACTAAAATTGTCTAGCTATCAGCAGGCGTACTGCGCGCAAAATTAATGGAAATGTAAGCTTCACAAGGTAATTCAATTCGGTTTGGTTTTCTTCTTTTTAGTTTACATTTTCTGATTCCTTTTTTTAAGTTGTGGGTTCAATTGTTCTTTCCAGTGTTAAATCACTAAGTGAATGATGTTCTCCGTGGTTAGTATTCTAGATTTGTGATTGCACATATTTATGGGTTTTAATATCCCTACAGAGACATATTAATGGCAATTTTTTATTTTTCCAGTTCAATCTATTATACGGGCTGAACCAAAAACCATGAGACGTAGTCCATATTATTTCTGAAGCCAAGGTACTCTGGCTCTTGAAAAGTGAAAGTTTTTTTTATAAATTGATTACTGACTCATTTGATTATCAGAAATACTATGTTACAATTGAATTATATTACACACCATTTTACAATTGAATCTAATTTGGATCCCAATAATACTTATATTTAGTGGGAAACGGTTCAAGGATTAAGTCACTGTAAGTTCCAACTTTAAACTTAAACCATACGAAAATTCAAACTTGAGTGTATTTGGATGGTGATAAACTTTTGTTAAGTTGATTCGCTTAATTGTTAATAGAGAGGGTTTATTTACAAATAGTAAGGACGGGTACCAAGAATGGGGGGAAAAATGGCATGAAAAGCACATGCTAATTAGGTTGACTTTATCATTGTTTTTAACAAGACTGGGTCTTTCTAATTGTAAATCCCAGTCTCGATTCGACGGAATTAGTGAGAGGTGGAAAACGGGTGAAACTTTTGTAAGACTGCATATGTGAAACCAATTGAAATTCTTTGGTATTTTAACAGGTGGTATACATTTTAATGGCTATACCTCACACTGGCAGATCTTCATGAAACCCAGATTTCTTTCTAAAAACTAGGCAGTGGGTAATAATATAGATGTCACTTTCTCTGTGAAGCCATCAGATTGAGTATAATTCAGGTGCAAGAAGTAATTCGCCCATGCGCCTTATCTTCTCAAGTCAGATTCGATTAATAGGTGATGCATTTGGTTTCGTTTTTAGTATTATAGGTATTTTTGGTTGAATCATCTAATCGATTCTGGATTGGTTATTGCAGGGGTTGTGTCTATAACTGTAGTTGCTCCATTGGACACAATCAGAACACATTTGACAGTCAGTAGTAATGAGAATTTAACAGTGAAATATAGCATGGTAGAAGCCCAACCTGAGATTTCATCCACCTGTTATAATTCCAAGTATAAGGTGATTTTATTTACCAATAGTTATATACTCATGTAACGAAAATGGTCTTTTTTACTGGTGCTGGATAAGTATCAAACCTCATTTTCTTTGTTTTTTTGAATCAAGTCTCATATATCGCCCTATATTTTCATTTTATAAATCAAGTACTCCTATTTAATGTAGGATGACTTTCTGACCTTCCATATCTTTAGTTCACAATGTAACCAAGTTATTTTCGTTATTACTACTAATGTACCATCTACTACACTGCCTTTAAATTCTTGATTACTCTGCCTCGAATGTGATGTATTTTTTATTTAACGACATGGTCGAACGGTAATGCTTTAAAGTGGCATTTCAATTAGCAAAGTTTTTTTTTCATATTAGAGCCTTCCAACACCTCAAAATTAAGGAAAAATAACCTCCTTTGCTTATGTAATACTATAAAGTTACACCATGGTGGCCTTCCCTGACTTTTTATTTGGATGAAATGGTTTTGGTTGAGAACCTTACATTGTATTAAAATAAGAACACTTATAATATCATTTTCAAAAACATTAAATACAAAATATGTAGCAATTATTAATTCTTACAAATGATAAACCTTACGTACACATTTCCAGGAAAATATTTATGATTCCTCTAGATGTGAGGGCTAGCAATACATAAATCTTCATTTTCCTAGACATCTCAACGAAAATGAAAAGTCCGAAGTCGATTTTTTTCTTTGGTCCCGAGTGAGCCGGAAACACTTAAAACTACTTACAGTTGAAGATGAAAATTTACATGCCAATGTCCACAATACTCAAAGCTATAAGGGGGAAAAACTTGCCTTCTCATGCTAACTCTCACATTGAATTCATTAACAAACTTTGAATCATGCATTAGTTGAACCCCAATATAAGTGGGAAAAAAATTACAACGATAAGACATGCGTCAAATACGTTAAGAAGCAAATGCGCGGCCATAACATAAACAAACTAAAGCCCGTGCCGTTACGGTACGGGTCATATCCTAGTCTATATTATAAAGGACAGTGGTGTTTTCCTATATCCACGGCTCTCTACAGTTCGGACACGTAAAGGACAGTCGAGATCCAGTTTAATAGATTTCGGGTATATAAAGGACGGTTATGATTCAACTATATACTTATAAGAGATCGAATGGACCGAGATCCACATTTTTGATGTATAAAAGGACTGTCGTGAATCAGCGTTTTACACTTTTAATCACCTCTCTCTATCCCCCACGCATGAACTCAGTTTGCACCATTCAAAACCCTTAGATCGTGTTTAGCCCTTTGGAAATGTCTATCCTAGGTTGGGTTATCAAGAAAATACATTTAAATTATGTTTGTCTTGTTCTAATTCTAGTCTAGAATATGAACAACTAAATCTTCCTTGATTTTAGGAAGCTAAAAAAGCAAGGTTATGCTATTCTCCAAAATAGTCAGGATACCAATATCCTTGCCTGGGTTAGACGGTTATAAAGGTAGTTATTTTAATTAATCAAAATATTTTCAATTTTTTTAACTTTATTGTTATGTTTTTATTTTTTTCTCCGATAATTTTATCCATAATACATAATTATTTTATAAAAATACATATTTAAAATATGGAGAGACAAACATAATACATTATAAACCCGAAAATATATTGGTTATCTAGATTTCGACTTACATTGGTTATCTCTTTCTATTAGTTCAATTTTAATCTGAGTATACCGTATTTCAGCTGCTATGCGTTATTACTATTGTCAACAGAATACAAACTCCCTTCTCAAATTTTCATGTTATGTGGATCCATTTTACGCATCTCATAGACATTAGGATTTCGATTGTCAATCCAGGGTATATGTCCGGTGTAAACTGTGGCATCTATGGCTTTTCTGGCATGTCCGATGGTGGATTAGGAACAACACATGGCGGATTAGGAGGTAGTTTAAGAACAAGTTGTGGTGGTGGGATGTATGGATATCAAGTAGTATATACAACATAGGATGGTGTGGCGATGGATGTATGGATGAATTTTGGAATGTGATACTGGAAGTAGGTAGGTGTGGTGTGTTATTATTTTCAATCCAATCTATTGTGTTTGCTAAATTAAAATCCAATTTATATGCTCGCCTCCATGATTTCGGTTTAATTTTCATTTTCATTTTTATGTATGTATATATAGCACACATTTTACATTAGTGATGGATATAGTAATATCTTACATTGGACAAAATGCTAATAGGTTATCAAACATTTCTGATCTCGGACATAGGAGATCCTCCTTATTTCATCTTTAGTTTTTGTTGTAGGTTCTTTGGTGGTTATCTTTGACTCTTTGGCTAAATTCACAATTTAGTTTTGGAAAAAAAAAACCATAATTTGAAATAGAGAACTAGGATTATGATGATTATCTGTGTGATATGGTGCTAGCGTGAGGTACAGAAATCTCTTTCATTCTTTTTCATACCAGAATTTAGGTTTGATTTTTCACAGGCTTCGCTTTTATCTAGGTCTCCTTATTTGGGTCGCAGTTCTTCTATCAAATTCCAGGTTGGTTCCTTGCTCTCTCTAGATTTCGACTTACATTGGTTATCTTTTTCTATTAGTTCAATTTTAATCTGAGTATACCGTATTTCAGCTGCTATGCGTTATTACTATTGTCAACAGAATACAAACTCCCTTCTCAAATTTTCCTGTTATGTGGCTCCATTTTACGCATCTCATAGACATTAGGATTTCGATTGTCAATCCAGGGTATATGTCCGGTGTAAACTGTGGCATCTATGGCTTTCCAGGCATGTCCGATGGTGGATTAGGAACAACATATGGCGGATTAGGAGGTAGTTTACGAACAAGTTGTGGTGGTGGGATGTATGGATATTAAGTAGTATGTACAACATAGGAGGGTGTGGCGATGGATGTATGGATGAATTTTGGAATGTGATACTGGAAGTAGGTAGGTGTGGTGTGTTATTATTTTCAATCCAATCTATTGTGTTTGCTAAATTAAAATCCAATTTATATGCTCGCCTCCATGATTTCGGTTTAACTTTCATTTTTATGTATGTATATATAGCACACATTTTACATTAGTGATGGATATAATAATATCTTACATTGGACGAAATGCTATTAGGTTTTTGAACATTTCTGCTCTTGGACATAGGAGTTCCTCCTTATTTCATCTTTAGTTTTTGTTGTAGGTTCTTTGGTGGTTATCTTTGACTCTTTGGCTAAATTCACAATTTAGTTTTGGAAAAAAAAAAATTGAAATGGAGAACTAGGATTATGATGATTATCTGTGTGATCTGGTGCTAGCGTGTGGTACAGAGATCAGGCTTTTGATTTCGATTGTCAATCCAGGGTGTATGTCTGGTGTAAACTGTGGCATCTATGGTTTTTCTGGCATGTCCGATGGTGGATTAGGAACAACATATGGCGGATTAGGAGGTAGTTTACGAACAAGTTGTGGTGGTGGGATGTATGGATATTAAGTAGTATATACAACATAGGAGGGTGTGGCGATGGATGTATGGATGAAGTTTGGAATGTGATACAGGAAGTAGGTAGGTGTGGCTATTGTGTTTGCTAAATTAAAATCCAATTTATATGCTCGCCTCCATGATTTCGGTTTAATTTTCATTTTAATATTTATATATTTTATATAATACACATTTTACATTAGTGATGGATATAATAATATCTTACATTGTACAAAATGCTATTAGGTTATCAAACATTTCTACTGTCGGACATAGGAGATCCTCCTTATTTCATCTTTAGTTTTTGTTGTAGGTTCTTTGGTGCTTATCTTTGACTTTTTGGCTAAATTCACAATTTAGTTTTGGAAGAAAAAAAATCATAATTTTAAATAGATAACTAGGATTATGATGATTATTTGTGTGATCTGGTACTAGCGTGTGGTACAGAGATCAGGCTTCGTGTTTTATGGAAGCATTATCCTGCTTTAACTTTCCAGGCTAGCATAATAAATCATTTGGCAAGGTGATATATTTATATCCCTATTTTGATTTTTTCCAGTAGTGTATGCCAGGGTCTTAATTTTACTCCTTTTGTAAATTATTATGGTTTAACTTTGAGTTGCGTTTTGGCTATTTTCTTCTTTTACATGTGATTCCCTTTGTTTTTATGTTCAGTAATTTAGGCTTTTGTAGTTTTTCTCGACTGATTTTTGTTGTTGTCCCTGATGCAGTGATTTAGCAATGACATTTCCACTCAGATATAGCTCTGACAAGAAAAATCAAGTTGCCGCTCAAGCTTACACCATTTGTATAGGTACTTGGCTACTTGCTACTATCCAAGGTTTAAGCCTTGAATAGTAGAATTTGGATACACTGTTTTAGTTACTCTTACAAAAGTGAAGTATGTTTTACCATAGGATTACACAAAACGAAATCGATTATAGGACATTGATCATTTTGTGGTCACTATGAATGTAAAATAATAATGATACTTAGAGTTTGGATATTTTTTGAGCCGGCATCCAGTGACCACTTCACAATTGTTTTCTTTATATATATATATATACACTGAATAAAATCTTTTTTACAACATAAGCATTTGTATACTTCGTGTTTGCCAGGCGTTATTGACAACCTGCACATGAATATGAACATAATCCAATTATAGGGACGTTCAATAATAATTGGTTGTTAAGCGGAAACTGAGTAAATGCCCAGTTTGGACGCTTAAGAATGCCAAAATGCTTCTAACCTGATGGTGATGTTGCTTGATGCATCATATGCTCTATGTGTCACCAGTTCTATCCTTAATTCAAACTCTCTTTATTTGTAGCAGCTCATATGCTCTCTTAAAGAGTCGATGACTGTGCAGGGACTTTTTTTATTTTAATGTGGACGTAAAGGCAAATTGGAAAGCTTTAGATGGATCGACAATCTTCTGTTGAGGTCACAAATCTTTTGTGTCTTTGTGTTGATTTGCATTTTTGTTATAGATAGCATGCACTATGATGCCTCCTTTGTTTATGCTAAAAAATAATAATTCCGCACTCACTTGGTTCTTCTATTTTGCGAATGATTATCCTGCCACCCTTAAACCCCTTTCACTAGGTATGACAACTGATGTTGTTGAAGCTCCAGGAACTCCAAGACCTGGGAAAATTGTTCCAGCAACTGATAGGAGTAATGTAAATGGAACACACGTAGCAAAACCAGTTGCCTCACGATGTTGGGATCCAAACACCGGGATGAGTAGCTATATAACTGGAGTAGGAGGTAAATGTTCTATGTTCTATAACTGTATGATATAGGCCATTATTATCCTGTTATGTGGCTCCATTTTACGCATCTCATAGACATTAGGATTTCGATTGTCAATTCAGGGTATATGTCCGGTGTAAACCGTGGCATCTATGGCTTTTCTGGCATGTCCGATGGTGGATTAGGAACAACATATGGCGGATTAGGAGGTAGTTTTCGAACAAGTTGAGGTGGAGGGATGTATGGATATTAAGTAGTATGTACAACATAGGAGGGTGTGGTGATGGATGTATGGATGAAGTTTGGAATGTGATATAATAATATCTTACATTGGACGAAATGCTATTAGGTTATCAAACATTTCTGCTCTCGGACATAGGAGATCCTCCTTATTTCATCTTTAGTTTTTGTTGTAGGTTCTTTGGTGGTTTATAGATTCATCTATTGGCTGCAGGTCACACAGAATAATGGATCTAGACTGAGCAGATCTTTCCTGGAAGGGAAATGGACCTAGTTAAACAACTTCAGATTGTGCTATGTCTGATATTGTTTGATACTAGACGGCTTCGTTTGTCTGAAGTTTCGTCATAATTGTAGGATATGGATGCGAAGCAGTGGAGCTTGAGAATAGAGTTACATATACAACCCTTCCAATTTGCAACATAAGCTACCTTCGCGGGAAAGCTATTACATTACTAACCTTCTTTTTTTGTTAACTGGCAAAAATAAACCTCTGTTTTGGATTTGATAGAGAAAAAGTCTTTTCGTCAGTATAAGGGAAAGAATTCAAAAGAGAAGGCTAAGATCTCTTAGATGGGATGCAGTGTCTGCTTTATGCATCTCCATATATTCTATGATACTAATTTTAATCTTTTGAGAGAATTGTCAGTTCCACTACTAGCAGGAGGCATGTCAGTATACGGGGGATCGTCCCTAAAAGAACAACTGTTTTATCTCCTTCTAAAAAATCGATTCTCTTTATTAATTCTCTCTAAACACAACTAACATTGGAAATCCACGCCTATGAAAATGTTTATTACGGACACTGCTCAAAAAATGGTTTAATGGGATGCAGTGACGCGAGTCCGACGCGGACACTGCTCAAAATTGGAGCATCCGTGTAACCAGCCACCACCATATCTTCATTCGTAAATCCAAAAACTCCATTCGTAACGACAAAAAAAAAACCATTCAACTCTCTCCTTTCCTCAAAATCCAAAAACTCTTAGATTTGTGAAAATTATTCACTGATTTTTTATTATCTCTTCTTCAATTCTTACTTACTTCAACCAGTGGAAGCATAATCTAAACCATAACCATAAATAAAATCATTTCTAAACCTAAATTCTGACCCAAATAGTATCAAAACGCAAGACGGTGAAGAAAGAAACTCAACAGAAGAAAAATAAAGATGAAAAATTAAAGAAAACAGTGAACAAACTCCAAACAGTAAACCAAAAGGTAAGAATTGTATCAACTAATTTTGCATGCACTGATTTTGATAATTAGGTTTAGGTTTTGTTTCATCAATTACTTGGTAATTAGGTTTAGGTTTGGTTTTATCAGTGATTCTTCATCTGTTTTAATGTGTTTGTAGCCATTAACTAGGTTTAGGTTTCATTTGTTTTCAATCGATTATTCATGGTTCAATTTCTGTTGGTATGTTTACTTGATGTCTGTTTGATGTAACCATATTCGGTTTCTTCGTTTCTATTCATGGTTTACATATGCTTGAAACCCATTCTAATGGTATGTTTGAATGTGTTTGTTTGATGTAACCATATTTCGTTTCACCATGTTACCAAATTATTCTTACATAGATAATAATGTATGTGTACTTCACAAGAACTCATTTCTAGAGATTTACATTAATTTCAATGAACTCTTAATGTCTATTGAAACCAATTTTGGTTTCATTATTTTTACTTATGGCTTACTTGAAGTTGGAACCAATTCTGTTGGCGGTTTACTTATGATTATTTTGATGAAACCAATTTTGGTTTCATCATTTTATTTATGGTTTACTTATGTTTGGTACCAATTCTGTAGGTGATTTACTTTGATTTTTCTGATGAAACCAAATTAGGTTTCATCTAATTAATGTATAGTATATTTGTCGATGAATCCAAGTGTTGATGGTGTTACTTTGTAATTGAAACACTATTTTGTTCCAACTATTGCAGGGAAAAAACGTCAAAGATCGTAGAGGTGCTCATCGACGAGATAAAAGAGTACTCGCATATCGTGCCCAAGAAAAAAAATCAGTTTTTGTTTATGTTTTAGTTGCAGTTTAAGTTAACTGTAAATGGTTATCGGTCAATTGAAATGGTGACAAATTATAGTTTATAAAAAAAGATTTTAATAATTTTAGTTTGTAAACTAATTAATAGCATTTTTCAACATTATATTCCTTTCAGAAATAGTTGAAAAAACTTCAAACATATCATTTTACAAGTAATAAAAAATGATTCCACGATATTGCAGATGTTACATATCAAACAATAGTAGTCTAAACTGATGACTTGGTGACATTATATTCACGACCATGTATCTTATTGTTGTACATCTCATTGTCCATTTTCGGATACAGAGTTTGTCTCCAATTGAATAAGGTATTCCTCGCCATGTACACACATTTGTTCCATAGGCTTCAGTCTGATTTCATCAACCATGCTGACTATGTGATTCTCCCTCTCTTCATATCGATGTCCACCTACCAGCAACACCACCACCGGAAACTTACCATGGTTTCATGACAAAAACTACGCAAACCAACACAACTTCAACAATGAAACCAAACATGCCAACTTCCAAGTCAGACTAAATAAAATAGGAAAAAGTAAGCTGAAACCAGATTTTGTTTCAACACAAACTTACGGTTCACCATTAAAATTTTGGTTCCATGATAAAGCAAAAATCATATGAGACCAAATTTGGTTTCAACATAATAAACTTACTAGTTCACCATTAAGACTTTGGTTTCACGATAAAAAATTCGCCAAAGTAAGATGAAACCAAATTTGGTTTCAACATAAACTTACTGTTTTCACCAACAAAATATTGGTTTCAAAAAGTTGTCTAATTTTATAAAATTTATTGAAACCAAATTTGGTTTCATCATTTTTCTATCATTTCACCAACACATACATTGATTTTGAGGATGATGATGTATCAACATTTTCTGATGATGTTTTTGACGAACATGAAGTATCATCATTTTCTGATGATGATACATTAGAAGAAGGTGTTGGTAGTTGATAGGGACGTATTTGGCGCTGGGTTATTGTTTCTAAGATTTGACTAAATCTTAGATATTTATTATTTAGTATTTTCAATTGTTAGGATAATTATCCAGTTTTTATTAAGTTTACCTGTTTAGGAAGATTATAGACGTAGGGTTTTATGTTCACCGGCTTTATATAGCCTTTGCATTGTTACTTTCTTTTTAGCTTGGAATAGCTCGTTTTATTGATTAATGAAACTATTGAGTTGTTTGGTTTACACCATCGTTTGCTTTCTTAAACTCTTGGATTAGAGCATATTTTCTTTAGGATTGGAGTTTCTATCGTCACTTTAAGGAGTGGATTCTCCTTGTCATCATACCGCTTCCGCTTGTGCCATATCAGGTGGTATTTAGAGCAGGTTTTCCTGAACTGTTCGTCTGTGAGGCCGCCTAGAAGAATCAGTCGAGGATTCTTGTGATATCCAGGTTTCTATCAAAGAAAAAAAAATAACAAAAAAAAATGCAGTGAAGATTTTGTGTTCTGTTTATCATCCGTTGCCATCTCGTTCATCATAATTGTGTACTTCAGTTTTGGTAAGTGATTTTAGAACACTTTTGCTATTCTTTGAATCACTTTTGACATTCTAGAGAAAAGAGAACAGCTCACTGCCGTGAAGAATTATTATCTGTTTTGTTCTTTTGGTCAACCCTAGTTTCAGTTCTTTTTACTAGATAAAAACCCAAACTTAGATTATGTCATTCTTAGTTGGAAAGGGATTCCGTTGGGTTAAGATAAAACAAGTTTTGCTTAATATAAGCCCAGCCATTATTGTATTAAACCTCCTTGAAACCAACCAATCCATCTTACGTTTCTTTGTGCGTACCCATTTTTTCATATGCAATACTAAAAGTTCTACTGAACATTAGTACCGCCAGAGCTGGTGTTACGTGTCTGTTTGGGTTCCAATTAAGTCATGTCAGTAGGGTTAGTCTTATTTGCTCCTTTATTATAGGCATTTAGTTTAATGTTTTGTAAAATTGTGTACGGTTATGTTTAGATAACCAATCTGTCCAAGTTCTAGGTAGTTTTCCCTTATCTGTAGGAAGTTATGTAACTTGTGTAACTTCTCTGTGTTTATATATCTTGTGATGATCAATGGAAAAGAAGAGAATTATCATGTAAATAAAGTGTTAGTCTTCTAACAAGGAGTTTTAGTGTCCCTTGAATGATACTAGAGGTCTGGCGTCCCTCTGACGATACCGAAACTATTCCGTAAACCATTTTTATCATCCGTTTCATCTTCACCGATCGTCAAATCCATGATCTGTTATGTGTGACCATAATAGCTGGTTTCAAACCTTCACCTCACCGAGTACCTAGGAGAGTAACTTAGGTTACAGGCAAGATGCATGGGCAAAACCAGATTTTCCGTAGTAAATATATTATGGAAGGGAAATTTTGGGATTTTATTATTGATGGTGGTAGTGAACAGAATTTGGTTTCGGTAAAAATGGTAGAATCATTGGGTCTCGAAACGGATCGGTACCCGCATCTGGATCAAATTAAATGGGTCAACAACAAGGAAGGGGTGATTACTTGTATGGGTGTTTGTAAAATTCCAATTGCAATCGGTAAGTTTTACTCTGAAACAATCTTTTGTGAAGTTGTTAATATTGACGTTTGTGATGTTGTCTTGGGTGCTTCCTGGTTGTTGGATGTTCGAGCGTGTTGTCGCAACAAAATATGTGAATTCATGTGCAAATCAACCAAAGTCAAGTTAATGTCGGGTACACGACCACCAGGGAAATCAAAAGAAGATATTTCTAAAGGTGCACTTCATCTAACAAGGAACGCTGAGTTTCAAGACAGTCTTGTTGAAATTAAACACGAGGCAGTTAATCAAGAGATCGAATATCCTTCCCAAATGGAGACAATTGCTCAAATGGATACAGTTGCTATGGTAATTCCTAAAAGATCTTATGAAGATCCGTATACCATGTTTAGTGCATCCCACTCTTATGGACTCCGAAGGGACATGGCGTGGAAATGTTCATGGGAGCTTATTTATTGTAGCGGTAGCATGAAGCGGGATCGAGTATCTTGTTGGTGTGTAATTTTCAACAGGACTTTGAAGCACAAATTATGCTTTGAATGATTAGTAATTCCGATGCATAATTCAAGACTGAGTTGTTCTACTAGTGGGTGCTCTAAAGTTCTTTCTCCAACTCGCCATTTTCAATGTAAACTCGAGGCGAGTTTCTTCGCAGTGGGGGATCCTGATACGGGACGTATTTGGCGCTGGGTTATTGTTTCTAAAATTTGACTAAATCTTAGATATTTATTGTTTAGTATTTTCAATTGTTAGGATAATTATCCAGTTTTTATTAAGTTTATCTGTTTAGGAAGACCCTAGACTTAGGGTTTTATGTTCACCGGCTTTGCATTGTTAGTTTCTTTTTAGATTGGATTAGCTCGCTTTATTGATTAATGAAACTATTGAGTTGTTTGGTTTGCACCACCGTTTGCTTTCTTAAACTCTTGGATTAGAGTATATTTGCACTAGGATTGGAGTTTCTATCGTCACTTTAAGGAGTGGATTCTCCTTGTCATCATACCGCTTCCGCTTGTGCCCTATCAATAGTGGTTGTATATGATGGAAGAATGACACATAAGTAATTTTGGTGTTGGATTTAGAGGTGCCGGTAGTCGTTGTAGATGATAGAAAGAGGAGGCGGAGGTGCTGTCAGTGGCGGATCTGGACATGTAGTGGTGGGGGAGAAATATAAGGAGGAGTATGCAGTGGAGCAGGAAGTGTTGATGATTGAAAATAACGACATAGAAAGAGGAGGAGGTGTTGGCGGTGTTTTAAGAGGAGGTGAAGGTGTTATTGGTGGCGAATCTCTCTGTTCTCGCTAATTTGGTTATGGTGGAGGTGCTATTGGCGACAGATTCAAATATAAAAGTACAAGAAAAAGAACATAGGTATTGGTGTAAGAGGCGGAGGTGTTGTTGCTATTAGATCTGTCTATTCTCGCTGGCTTGATGGTGTCTGAGATACTGTTGATTGAGGTGGTGGTGGTGGTGGTGGACGCCATGAAAGAAAGTAAAAAGGAAATAAGAAGAAAAAGAAATGAGAAATAAACATTTTATATACGCAGGATAATTATGGTATTAACATAAAATTGAAGTTACCTAATTTAAACATTTTAAAAAAATTGGGGTTTTTGTATCAATTTTGTTCAATATGGAGTTTTAATGGATCCCAACTTATGACTGGAGTTTTTGTCTCATAAGTTTGGTCATCTTGGTGTTTTATCACTTGTTATATCAGCTAATTTAATTTGATTTCAGCTAACTGTCCATGAACAATGTGCTAGTATATCTTGCTTGGTTCCAAAGCTATCTTAGCTTAAACCTAAAACAATTTGTACTTTGAAAGTCTATACAAGGGATAACCTCAAGCAACTGGGATTTTGAATCCCTACCACTATTTTTGTGTGTCCTAGTTATAAAGTAGAGTCGTCCTCTCTCTCAAACCATTGTTGGGTTTAGCGACTAAAAAGAATTCACCTAGGAATTCGTGAAGCCGGGTCCAACTATCTTTATATCTTGATAGTTCGAGTATCCTGATCTTGTTTTGATTGTTGAGTTGCTCACTCAGACAAGATAGATAGAAATCGTAAATTTCTCTTCGTCTCAGACTTTGTGACTCCATGGGTTTAATACTTGTGAAATGAATAAGAATCTAGGCTACTCTTCGAGAGTCATAAGACCGAATTTTGAGGTTAGCTAGACTTTGTCTATTGCTATCGATTTCCAGTCTCACCTTGATCTGCGATCAAAAAAGAATCACATATAGGCTTATCTATGGGAGGCAGATTGGTTTAAAGTTTTCGATTGATTTGAATGAACTCTTAGGATGTAAAGGACGTCAGCTAAGGGAATCAATTGCGCGGAGTCCTGTTGGGATTTAAGAGGCGTAAGGAGCGCGATTGCAACTGAATTGCTGTGAAGGTTTAATTCGGTCTCAACTACATTCCAGTCTGAAGTTATTTGTAGTAGGATAGAGTCTGTAGCATCTTAATAAAGTTTGGTGTTCAATCTGGACTAGGTCCCGAGGTTTTCTAAATTTGCGGTTTCCTCGTTAACAAAATTTCGGTGTCTGTGTTATTTCTTTTCCGCATTATTTTGTTTATCTTTATAGTTGAAATATCACGATTGTACGTAAATCAATCAAAGTAGATACATCCATCCTTGTTTATTGGATACGACTTGATTAATTCTTGGATATTGATCTTTGGAATCATCCAAGTACTCTCACATGTAAATAAGGTTCACAGACTAGTCTCTATAAACATTGTGATTGTGGGAGAAAGAGATATAACTCTGAATATTATTCCTTGATTGGGATTCATTAAGTTGAACTCTCGGAATTGTATTTAGGTTTGTCCATACAGGTTTCCTAAGAAAAAGTTGGTGGTGTATTTTGGTACCTCCCGCATTTTCAATTTGTATTACGGCAGAAATCCCCTACACATCAAAATACAGAGATATGATGCAAACAAAAGCCATACAAAATAGTTGCATGAAACTATTGGCTCTGGGAATCAAAATTGTTTTTGTCTACTAAATATCTAGAATCTGAAATCCTATTGGAGATCATTCTACAATAATAGAGCAAATCCCCCAGAGAGTACTCCACCACGATATGTCAAAGCACGCTCATTCAATCGTCAATATCCAGCCCAAAGTACAACCATGTGTCACCACGTGGGCTTCGTCGTACCATGCCTACTTGTCTTTAACTTGCCTATTTTTACCCAGCTACAGGATGGAACTTTCCTTGGTCAATCGTCACTCGCCCACGTAGTCCTTGCTTAAGAAAATGAAGTTTGGCCTATTCGATCAGACGCTTGCTTTTTCCCGCGTGCTTGTTTGAATGCAAGCAATTATTTATACAACTATTTATTTTGAGACAATCAGGTATCACTAAGTGTCAAACTGTATCAGGTGGGAGCTTTAAAGGTCCCTAAGCCAATCAATCCTTTTCAACTATATCGTAATGCCCCAAGATCAGATCTCAAGGTCGACGTGAGACACTATTCACATCAAGTGGCGTACCAAAATAGTTTAGTTTTTTTAGTATTACGTAGAAACCCCTATCTCGATTGCTATAAAATCCAAAACCTTGATGAGAAACCCAAACACGCCCCAATACGACCAAATCAAATACACTTTTTGGTAACTATGGAAAAGACGATTCTTAAGGGTTTGCTTTTATAAGAGAACGAAACGGCAAAAGAAAATGATCGACTATATTTTTATTTATTTGTTTTTCTAAGTTTTTTGTGAAGCAGTATATATCTACACTTACATATTTTAGGTTAACGACGAAACTTCAGTAGGTTCACGTTTAAAATATTAGGATGACAGGTTTGACCAAAAGTCAACTTGGTCAACTTTATTTTATAAATAAAACAACACTAAAATATTATGATAATATAGATTTTTTTATTTCTTCTCTCTATTACTTGGATTTTATTTAGAAAACCACACCATAAAATGTATGTACCCATTAATTAGAGAGTCGGTCTTTGCAGAAGCGCATTTCGCGCAGGCTATAATAATTGTGCTCGATGACTCATCAGAATGGGCACATTCTTGTAAAATGATGAATTTGGCAGCAAGATGCATCATTTGTGCCAAGTATGCATTACAAGTTTGATATGATGCACCATTTTGCTAATGATGCATCATAAGGGGCACACCATTCCAAGTGGTGAATTTGGCAGTAAGATGTATCACTTTTACCAAGTATATATCGCAAGTTCGAGTGCATTCATTTTCTCAACGACGCATCATAAGGGGCACACCTTTCCCAAATGGTGAATAATATCATAGCAAGATGCATCAATTGTACCATGTGTGCATCACAAGTATGAGATGATGCATCATTTTCTTAACGATACATCCCAGAGTACGCAATACTAGTTCGAGGTAATGTCTCATCTTGTTCAATGATGTATCCCATGGTATGTATCATATTTTTGATCGTGGTTTTTAGTTCAGGGTTAAAATTGTAAAACCTCACATTTAATGTGCCGTCACTCCGCAAAGAAACGGAGCCATGTAAAGTGATGAGTGTTCAACCTCTCCACTGGCATATTTATTGAGCAACTCAATGTGTTCACATGAAATTTATCTAGACTAGTGCATGTAGCAAACAATCCCAGACTAAGCAATTGATCCACCATGGATTAGTAGGTGCAAAGTCCTACCCAAAATCAGAAAGCAAAGAATAAAGGAGCCTCGGAGTAAGAGCAACAATGAGAGGAAGCATGGCCATGCCATAGGCCAGCCGGTGCCACTTGGCCACGCCCCATGCTACCCAACAGGCCCTTATTCCTTTGTCGACCAATCAGGTCGCTTTAAACCTGCCACACTCTCATGAGTTGTGGTTGGGCCCATACTTCCCGGCCCTATTCCCCATCAACCAATCAAGTCGCATTAAACCTACCACGCACACTAGAAGTGTGGCCACACTCGTACTTGGCCGGCCCCCTCTTTTTATTGACCAATCAGGTTGCTCTAATCCTGCCACAATATTAGAAGCGGTGGAATTACGTCAAGTGGTCACCATGCCAAATTGGCTTCCCAAATATTTCACAAACAACTGGGAACGTTTGGTAAACAGTTTTAGTATGAGCTACATGCCAAAAGTTTCGTATGGATGTCTAGCATAACATACTAAAAATTCAAATAAATCGGAGTAACGAGCTAAGAGATACAACATAAAAGGCGAGCTAGGTCATGGCTGAAAACTGACAGAATCCCTCCTGAATTCTTCTTGAATTTTACTGTCGAGTTGTTTTCACCTCCTAAACGAGCTCAAAACCTAAATATTCCTGCGTGGGGAGATAGGAAATTCTTTTCTGATTAGAACTAGGTATCACCGGGGCCTTACGGCCCCGGCTCAACCTCTCATTTTAGACTTAAGTGGACGTACTTTATTTCTTTGTAACAATACATTAAAAAACGTTATAACTTAGTTAATGTATTCAAATTCTTTAAAAATACTATAACTTAGTCAATTATACAGTTGATCACTTATATCATTCTAGGGTACCTAAACATCAGTACTAATAGAATCAGTTTATATTTATACACAAAGTGCCAAAAAAAATGTATCTCGAAAAATATATCAATCACTTGATTTAATTTCATCAATATTTAACTATGGCTAGTTCTAAATATAATAATCGTTACTAAAGACCAAAATATAGAAATAAAAAAAAAAACCAGATGGATTAATGTTCGCCAAGATTTCAGAACAAAGGTAATTCCACCAAACTGTCTTTTCTTACCCCTAATATCATGACATGTTTGATCTACTGCTTCAACGCATAATCTATGTTGCATGGATGTGGATCCAGTTTTTCGTCTCCGTAAACATCGTTCTCAGATATTTCTGTGTGAATCTTAAGCATTGGATGTGTTGTAAGACCTCCGACCAAAAGAAGTGAAGCAATCCCAAACGAACCAGCAATCAGAACTATGTGCCAAATTCGGCTTGACGCCATTGTGTTCTGTAGAAATATTTTACCGCTTCCCTGCACTTACATTGAAAAAAAGTATTTTATCATCACCATATCCCACGGAACCAATCACGATGTTGTACGCTGATGATTGGGCTGAATTTAACTTCTTAATACTTTCATCGACTTCGGAATCATGCAACGCGAGTCGAAGGTACTAAATTAATACTCCGGCATGGCTTGTCACCAAAAAAATTTATACTCTTCAATTTTGGCGTTGAAATATCTTCGAAATCTTCAAGAGACTTTGAAAATTTCCGGAGTTGTTCATCCAAATGAAGTACAAACTCATCATTTGGCCTATGAGTGCTAGGTATCACCAGGGCCTTATGGCCCGGCTCAACCTCTCCTTTTAGTGTTTATATGTTTGTAATACGGAAAATGGGTCATTTGTCCAAATATTTTTAAAACATGATTCAAATGGACGAGTAAAAATTAGTATGGGTGAAATGGACATCAAAAAAAAGCAAGAATAAAACTGGATTCATCCTGGCTTAAACTTAAAAAAGAGCGAGGATGAAACTGGATGCATCCTGATATAAATTAAAAATAAGAAAAATTATTTCAAAATGGGTAGGATGAAATTGTTTATATCGTGGCTATTTTTACATTCTTGTCCATTTAAACAGTACCAAATTTTACATGCCTTTTTCACCCAGGAATTGTTGATTTTGGTCTTTTTAACCAATTTTGTGTTTGTAATAATACACTAAAAAAGACTTCAACATTTTAAAAATAGTTTAACAAATCTACAACTTAGTTAGTTATATAATGGATAACTTATATCATTCTAGGGTACCCGTACTTCTATAACATCAATAAACACCTAATAACATCAGCACTAATAGAATCATTCTATATTTATGCACAAAGTTCCAACAAAAATGTATCTCGAAAAAATATTAATCACTTGGTTTAGTTTCAGGGTTCAGGAATCAATATTCATTTCATATTTAGTTTTAAAACTGATCACCGCTACTGAAGACCGCAATAGAGAAACCAAAAGAACAGATGGATATACGTTGGCAACTATAAATTAATTTAGTTCGTATGTAATGATGATAACGATGAGAGATCAAAAAATGAGGTGACCTTTTTGATTCAAACGCTACTTACTTTACATTTTCGATTCATCAGACCTTTTTTAAATATTTTGGATGCTACTATATATAACAACCTGCAAGAAATAAAAAGAAAAAAAAAAGTGTATCTCGACTACTCAAGTATGTTACTGTTATTAAAAACTACTCTGGGAAATATAAATTTTGGAGAGTCAAATCGTATTTGTCTTTCAGACAACAAATTTTGGAGAGTCAAACGTATGAAGGTTAAGACGGCATCCAGATATGATGCATATACTTTGTTCTTATCATAGAAGAAACACATTAAAATAATGTGGATTTACAATAATAGAGCTAACATACTTTTACTTTACAAAATAATAGCGAATATCTTATTATTTTTTTGCTAACTTTCCACATTAACTCAAAAAATATTAGAGGGAAAATATTTCTTCATTGTGATGGTAACAATGCGTACTCTATATTTCTTGCATGAGAACTGTAAATATGTGATATCATCTTTCCGATATTTACAAATTTCTAAATCAGACAACAGTTTTTACACTCAACATAGTTGACAATGGCATGCGATGAGAAAATATTATATGGTCTTAGTGATAGTTTAATTTAATAAAAAAAAATCTCCATATTAAATTAACTAATTAGGATATACTACGTATTCTATGATGAAAAGAGAACATCTACAGTTCTACAACAAAACTTCGGAGTATACAATATTCATTGTCGAAAGACCTGCAGTTTCCTCTATTAGCAATATAGCTATCCTTAAGGACACCTTGATAGTGTTACATAAAGTTTTCCATGACTAAATAAAAAGTGCACAGATTTATGCCAACATATTATTGATGGTCAAAGCAAACACCTCAAAGACGGGAAAAGACGCCTTGGATAAATATATTTTTTCGGCTTTGTCACTCTTTAGAGCTTTGGCTTCGATTACATGTATTCCCCATTTAGTAACCAATAGCCTTGTATCATTGCAGATATCTTATCTGGATGAAATATTCCTCAATACTATGATTGGGAAACCAACTTTGTGTACTTCTCCATTGTCCGCTTACAATACGATCGTCTTGGTAAAACATATTGGACATGCTCTCACCTCTATACCCATCTAGGGATAAATGTTTTTTATTAATATAGACGTGTCTTTACACCTACCCACAGACTCTGGAAGACCAAGAACTTCCTTGGGATTATCAACAACCTGTATTATTTAGCATATGAATATCGAAGTATATTTTCATGCGTATATATGAAACAAAATGGTAAACACAAATGTGCCTAGATTTTTACCTCTACCAAGAATTTTTCAACAGATACATTTCGGCTTAAGTATAATCATAACGATGCACGTATTTTTATTAAGGGTTCCAAAGTAATGATATTCAGACATGCTCCAATGATTTCTTCCCGACATCCTCCAAGGATAGAGGGAAATGTTTTCCTAAACTCTCTGCACATAGTACCTATAACTTCACCGATATTCTTTTATGATCACGACATCCATGAATTTTTCGATGAACTCCTTGAACACAAAGTCTATAACGCATCGAAATTTCGTCCTATATAATTAGCTTCACTTGCCTAAGAAGTTTAGCATATGTATCCTATTTCTCAAATCCCAAACACTGGTTCAACTTTTTTTTTTTTTTTGGGAATCTTGAATGTAGAATGCACGGAACAACCACCCACCAAAAAATAGGATACATGAATATACATGTTGCATATAAAAGTTAGAAAAAAACTCTTTCGCTTGAAATTATAGAAGAAACAGCAGTAAGAAATATGTATTATGTGCGACAAATTGCGATTCATATGTTGCATACAAAAGTTTATCCACCTCTTGCACTTCCTTTTAGAAAAGAAAAATTACTATTATGTGCTTGTAAGAAACTAAATACTACATTATACGCTAAAAACTAAGCAAAGTTCAACATCCTAATATCTTCATTGATTTCAGAATCTCGTACCGAAAATTGCAGCAACTGATACCCTAAAATGTACCTATGGTCAAAGACATCACTCTAATTTGATATTGGTTTTGGCATATCTTAGAAATCATCAAGAAACTTTTCAGGCTCATGTAGCTTTTATCAAGGAGATATAATCCATCCATTATTTGGCTTATAAATTGTGTACCTCATACGTAGTTTAAAGTGTAACTCATCACATATGTTTAATCCAAACTTTGACCAAGGGGCATTTTATTGAGTTGGTTTACAGTTGCAAAGAGTGAACTTGAATAGTTTTCTTAGTTGAATTCCAGTTTTCATCATTGCTGCTTCCTAGAGACTCTAAAACGGTTCATCGTTTTCTAAAATTCCAAGGAAAATGCACAATGCTTGGAAAGCAGAGTGCAATTTCACTATGGAACCATACTTAACTGTTTTCAGAAAGTCAAATGAATATGGTATACGACACACCGGCATTATGGGTGACAAATTATATCCTTGTAAGCGCAAAACCTCTTTGTCTTATTTTCCATTTTTCTTTGTCCATAAAAAGTGGTGCCGAAATTCTTGATAAGGATATCCTTTGAAGTGGGGTTAATATTAACAGCATGTTCGTTTGGGAGAATTGAAAACCTAAGAATTCAATTATGAGGTAATCCAATTCTTGGAATTGGACTCCAACGAATGCAGTTCAAATCCAAAAAATTCATGTTTGGTTGAAGCAATTTAATTATCTTTGTTTTTACCCCGGAATCCAATTCCATTACACTATTTGACCAATGCAATAGAATTCTACTATTTTGGACGGAATTGGATTCCTAGGAATCAAAATTCTTAATTACAAAAAGTTCGTTTGCACCGTTCGGTTCAAGAAATTGGGTGCATTCCCTAGGAATTGGATTCTCCGGAATCCAATTCCTTGAAATGAACATGTTGTAATAGTACACCATCAATGTTGACTTATAGTCTTCTGCAACTTTGCTAACTTTCTCTATTGACTTATGACATCGTACGCAATTCTTTGTTTTCCACCGAAGATGAATGGTCAAAAGAACAACGTTATGTTCTTCTTGGTGTGAGGAATGACCTTCCAAAAGCCACAGAACCTGTGGTGGTACAATATATCTTCCATCAATATATTATTGTGCCTCGTCATATGCATTGAATTCTAACGTTACGCGCGCCGAGATTTTCTAACCTTTGTAGATATACTTGTGTGTATTTGGCGACCCTTATTCCCCCGCCTATTAATGTAGCCATTAAATTTCTAGACAAATATGGGTGGTACGGAACAATATTTGTATTTCTTTCTATGTTATGAACACAAACCTCCCTGCCATCATCATGTTGATAATATATTATATACCCACTTACATTTTTTATTTTTCATGCACGTAAAGTCTCTATTACATGAAACATGCATTTCCTAACATTTTGGAAAAAATTGGGTCAGTCATTTTAAATGGAAATTGGGCACAAACAAAAAGTTTAACCTGCTCCACTATTCGAGATTTTTCAAGATTATCAAAAAAATTAAAAAGCGTGCATACGAGGCCACCTGCATTTTGAAATTACATTGTACAACATGTGCAACCACTTTAAAACAATTTTTTGGTTTGATTTCCTCCATTAAATGGTCTCTCTTTAACTTAAAGACACGGGAAATTAAATTAGGACAATCAAGCATATTGATGTAGCATGAGCTCGTCTATAACCTCCAGCCAACTGGGATTTACAGTTAGTGTCCGACAGATATTTGGGTGGTAATCAAAACGTATGATAAGCATTAATCTTGATATATCTCAATCATATATTTGGGACCACCAATGGACGACGATGGCATGGCAGGGCTTACCTCCTTTGTTGGTTTTCATCACATCGCCTGTCATTTTTGTTGTACTAACATAACAATCCGTTGGCAGCTTATTCATGAGTATAGACTATTCTGCTCAATTATGCCTAAGCATTTTCTA
The DNA here is from genome assembly GCF_003573695.1 of Papaver somniferum. NCBI lineage: Eukaryota > Viridiplantae > Streptophyta > Magnoliopsida > Ranunculales > Papaveraceae > Papaver > Papaver somniferum. The sequence goes on from NC_039365.1 coordinate 124,953,763, forward strand.
ATAACTCTTGAAATAGTTTTTTTAGTCTTATGATAGTAGAATACTCTTTCATATCCGTTGGAAAAAGTGGAAATTGTAAAACGATTTGAGTCAATGGAGATTTAATATGCTCTCCTATATCAATACCCAGTTGTTTCATAACGGATTTCCAACTCAGTCTACCTTATGGAAATAGCATGAAGTAGAGCAAGAGAAGGTATTCACTCCTCTTGAAAAGCGATTTGCATTGCTCATTCTTACAATGCATTCCGAAACTAATTTCATTTATAAATATCTTTCTGTCTTGCCATTACATGACAGTTTATCCAAATTGTAGTAAAAGCTGCAATGTTATCCTAATACCGATGCTGCAAACGTAACATTTTTTGACTCAACTTCAATGAATATAAAGCCTATTATTATACAACTCGATGCATGTTTCAGAATGTGTAATGCAACATTTCATGTTTCCTACTGACAAAACGACTGGCTCTTATGCAAGTGTGTAACAATGACAATACATCAATAAAACTTGACTACTCAACAGAATAACCCCAAATTCCTCCATTTTCCACAGAGAAGCCATTAGAATTCATTAAATCCAACCTTTTCCTTTTATCGCCAACTTTCTCACACCTTTCAACATCATCTAATATTCTAATGCATGGGTCAGTTCTGCTATTAGTTATGATCTCGTGTCTAAATTACTCACATATTTTCAATTTTGGTGCAATAAAAGGTGCAATAAAAAAAACTACTATATAAGAAAGTGAAGCACTTGATGGATATACAGTTAAAAGTAACAAAATCCTCGTTATCACGCCTCCTCAACATCCATGGCCCCATTACCATTATGTCACAAAACATTTCGCACTTCAAGCTTCTTATCTAACAAATTCAGAAATGTGATTAAATAATCCCAAAAATAAGTCTTCCATTGCATTAGATTGTTGTACAACTGAGAAAATGGGTAAAAAAAGAATCAACTCATAATACTGTAACGATTAATGATGTCTGAATATACCGGTATCTAAAGCATGTAAGGGAAACTTCAAGTGTGACGCATGGGAAATCAACTTTCAGCATATTCTCCTCTAGAGAAAACAATATTGGTATATGTTCGATAGAAAACAATGTGTAGAGATAAAAGGTTTTCTACATCTACACCTATGTCCACTATATACTGGTATCTAAAGCATGTAAGGTTCTGGTTTAATCTAATAACTATGCTATCTTTGGGCGTCAAACCCACGACTACATGGTTGAAACCATGTGCTCTGCCATTTGAGCTAAGACAGCAAGAATAGAATGTACCTGACACCCTTTTTATATACACACACATTTGACCATAACATTATGATCTTATAAGTATATACTTACCCTTTCTGAACCTCCATCATCCTCTCCAGCCATCTTCTAGCTCTTTACTGAAACCCATAGTATGCACTGATTCATACACAACAACCCCTTCAGCTGCTAGACTGGTCTTAACAAAACCGTAACCTTCATGTACATCAGAATTGTTTGTAAGATTTCTTAGACAGATGCAACTAACCTAATGTCTTATGCTGGTCAATGCCCGAGTTTCCTAATAAGCGAATATGCCAAATATAGAAATTCTTCTACAGATATTTATGGTGGAACTGAACTCGTTCACTATGACAAAGATGTCAGAATCTTTGATGCTAAAGAAATTATGATTATAAACCATGGAAAAAAAGAATATGCCACCCCCATAAAGTCGAAATAGATCGGACAAAAGCAGATTCACAAAACTAAATTAGATAAAGTTGGTGCAAATATCCATGGATAATTTATCTTACTTTAACTGCATCAACCCTTGTAGTATCGGATATATGCAATGTGACATCAGGTTAGTATATCTCCACAAATTTAAGCAGACAGTATACCCTGTTTTTTTTATATGTCGACAGAATATGCATTGACAACTTACATTGATAGTAAAATATCTTCAACAACCTGAAGCAGAAAAAACATTAAAAGAATAGACACCTTCTGGAATATTATCCAGAAGCTCTTGCAAGTATGTCGCAGTTTTTCACTATTTTCATTCGTTTCACTATGTTCTCTTACATTCTTCATAAACATAACTTCATATACTTGATCAGTATATCCTAAGTAGGATTATCAACAGTTGTTAGGATAACAGTTCAATGGTTTTTCTCTTCCCCGAGTGCAACAGTTGTTTAATTTTCTCTTCTTCATCTAAACAGAAAATAAGCCAAACGAAGAAGAAAAAAGGAATCCAAGATCAGCAAAAGTATGATATATGATAACAATACACACCTCCGATTCCTTCAGTTCAAAATCTGATAGCATGATAGGGCAATCAGAAGATAACCGGCCAGCTTTGCTCATTTGAGTTCTGAAAATACAAAGCTTCATCGATATTTCCCTATATTGCTTTATCCATTAATCATACATGATTCCAATATCATTTGTCATTTGATATGGCTCTATGCTTATGCTTACATTAAAGAAGGTTAAAGAAGATAAGATGCGTTGTAGCCTAACCTAAAACAAAGGCATAGTAATTCCAAAGGTAAATAAATGACACAACATTAGTGCTACAAATATGCCCATAAGAAATTTAACAGTGAACTCAAAAAAGTAAAAAGAAAGAACTCCAGAATTTTGAGAATACAAATCCGACCATGTCTACATCTGGTGTCTTATATTATCGCAAGGAGTTTTTAGAAACAAAATAACCAAGGATACCACTTATAATCATGGCCACAGGAAGTGTAAAAACCCACTATTCATCATATGATGATATGGCTCTATGCTTATGCTCATGCTTAAATTAAAGTATGCTCCGATCTTATAATCTATATATATATCCATTCATATCTCATTCCATTGCTGTCATTACTACTCTTTTTTTTCTCTTTGTGTAAACAACCATGTCATCAGTAATAGTCAATTAGTATCATTAAACGGCTCAATGGCCCCACTTAACGATAAAAACAGATTGGTCTGGATTGGAAAATCCAACCATACATTTATCAAACAAAACTATCAAAATTAATATCTTCTTTCAGTGGAGCGTCTCTAAGTTCTGATCTTAAGTGGTCTTGCCATTTTATACCCTCTCTAGATTCAAATTTCATGTGATGTCACTAACTGAATATCAATATGTTGTCCATGAACATCATACAATGTGATTGATCATAGATTAAAAAAACTCCTGCTAAAGTTGAAAATTTACTTACGGAAACAGTTCACTTCCCAGAGACCTAAAATGACTAAAGGAAGGAACAAATATTACATTTCAAAGCTGTGTCGATTTTAGCTTTTCCGAAACACATCCAATGGTATTGACCATGGTAGTCATTGATTTTACTTTTACCAACTACCGCGAACTACAACTCATAAGTTTATTAATGGAAGGAACACAGATCATTGATATTTAGTTCACCAACTACTGCGAACTACATAATAAATTAAGACATCAACAAAAACCATTCATAAGTTTATTAATGAAAGGAACACAGATTGATTAGGAAAATGTACCTACAACTTCGATGAAGATTTTGACATGCATAATAACCATAAATAGCCGCACTAATTCGTTGCAAAATTAAGCCCTAAACAATATATATAGTACTCATCCGGACTCTTACGTGCCGCAGAAACTGAAAAATCGTCATAAAACTTTTTACGTAACACAAAAAAATAAACCCGAATCTGTCTTTTAGTAAAGCAACATAACAATGCATATGGTATACATCTTATGATTCAGGATTCATTTGAGACCAACACAGACTTTATAAAAGAAGCCAACAGGTACTTGAGATCAAATTCTTTCCTACAATTTCATACAAAAATTCATTCTTACATTGTGCCTGTGACTATAAGTTACTGCTCGATGGAAGAAAAGATGTAAGCAGTCGTGCTACTGTTGAAAGGTGCAACGAAGGATTGCCTATATTTTGCACCCAATAAATGAAATAATTATTTGTACGGAAAAAAGAAGAAGTTGTGAGCTCACATAGCTTAAAAGATAGTAATACCTGAGCATCTGCTTGCTACCTAACAGGCAAAAGAAAAACGTCTAAAAAAATGATCTTTGGTAGTGCAGTATTTTAAGAAGAATTTATGAACCTTATATTTCCAGTCACTGAGTTACCAAATCATTTGAATATCCATTACATGTCTAAGAACAATAAGATCTAAACACTAAGAACAGTAAGACTACACTAAACATCAAGATGATAGAAGCCATTTAACGTATTGCTAACAACCTAGTGGATGGCACATGATAAATACAAATCAGCTTTTGACAGAATTTCCAAACGCATTCATAAACAGGCTCATATACACTACATTCTTACAAATAAAATCTACTAAGACAGACTCCCATCAAGTGGCACCAAAGGTCCCTAAGGCTATAGTGTTGTGAAACAATCGCCCAAATCGTAACCTAATTGTGAGTTTTAAGTTAAATACTAATCAAATTTCTCAAGTACTAACCAGCCTGCAAACAATTTATAGATTCAATAAAGTTCTGGCTAAAAACATGTTTACGCTACATTGCATAAATCTTACTGTTGATATCCTTCAAGATAGATACAAACAAAACACCAACTTTTCTAAATAAGAATGAACCCAAACAAAAAACATTGATTAAAGTTTGGTATTCCAAAACAAGGTAGGATTTTCAATGAAATTAGTGGAAATAATACCTGCAACTTGCATCCGCGTGAATAAGAATAGACAATACAACATTCAATGGTCTCAAAATCGAATTTCTCTTTGCGTTTTCCTAGCAAAAACGAAAAAAAGAAAGTTATGTTATTATTAAAAAAAAACAATTCGGAATATAATCTACACTAACAAATATCATACATTTAATCAGTAAGAAAACTAAACTTATTCAATTAATAGTATTGCCAAAAATACTGCAATTGTATTTTCCTACGCAATCTCATCCATGTCATCCATGATGGAGAATATTCACATAACAACTTGTGGCATTAAGTTGTGGTGTCGGCGTATCTTCTTTCCAATATCAAATGGACAATAGTGGGGACCCTAAAGCAGGCCAATAACACTAATTACTAAGTTAACATGAAACTATAAACGTTATCAATTATAACTACAACAATCCGGTGACGATTGTTCTGTATCAAGCCCAATCAGAAAGCAGAAGTGCATAATAAGGGTACCATAGCCATAGCCTCGGAAAAAACTACCCGAGGAATTTGAAGTACCTCATCGAGAAGTTATGTCCGTCTCCGACCTGTCTCAGCCGTAGCCAATGCTCCCACCGGATTCCCGTGTTGAAAAATCCAAACTAATATGATTTTCCGCATCCCCACAAAGAATAATAAGCTCTGATTATGTCACATCCCGTATTTCCAGGTTTCCAGCGGACACGGATTCGACCTTTTTTGGGCCGGATCCGGTCCAACTAGCAACCCAAATTTACGGACTGCAACTCGGGAAGGACCAGATTTTTCGTTTAAAAAGATTTCAATAAATAAATTCAGAAATTCAAAGGTCAAACAAATGTTGCTAACTGAAATGTAATATTACTTTTGAAATTATAAAATTGTTAAATAGTAATTACATAATCAAAAGTACCAAACTAAAACAAACCAACAACTCGATAAAATCCAAAACGCAATACCCAAATCCCCGTGATACATATTAGTTTCTTTTACGGCTAGTCTTTCTTCATTCTCTGTGGAAGGGAGGAAAAAGGGGTGAGCAAACCACAACCCAGTAGGAAGTTTCAAAAAATAATAGAGTGCATCGAAAATCAAAACAAATGCAACAAATATAATAACTAAAATCAAGCATAAAAATTCACCATAATACTTACGCCGGTTTTGGCCACAAACAATGTAATATTTTCTCACTCAAAATACTTAATATAAAATTTAGATTCTTCATCTAATTGTCAGAGTTATTCCGATAGACAAACCATACTGTTTTCCGAACAGTCTTTCCAAAGTAGCCACCAGTGGTGGGATGCCATAAAGGCCTGACATTTCAGCAGCATGGAGGTATATATGTGTATTCCATTTCTAATCAAGTACTACCATTTATCAGCATATAGACACACAAATCATTTCCGAAATCACGGATACTCGACCAAATGCATTTATATAATAATATATTTATTTAGAATAATAATTGAAATGGATTTATTTTCAACACCAGAAATCAGCAATGCCCCAAACAAAATGCTCTAGAATGCACACACCTAGGTATAAACCCGTATATAAACCCAAATGGGTATATGTAGAGTTTGGTCTTATTAGTGTAATGTAGCGTCAGATATGCACATGGGAAATCAACACTTGCACAAAGTAAGAAAAGTGGATAAAATCATAGTAACCATTGAACTTCATGTATTTTGACTTACTATAAATTAAACCAATGTCACCAGAACATGTGATGAGAGCAGAATAGTTTGAGGTGCTGAAAAACTAGGGCTGCACAATGGGTAGGGTGGATAGGATATGGCCTATATCCGTCACCCTACCCGTTTACTGGCGGTTAAGAAAATTTTTACCCGCCACCCTACCCGCATTAAACGGGTAAGATCCTATCCAATCCATTCTCTGGCGGGTCGGGTAGGGTAGGGTGGCGGGTATAAACGTTTTTTTTTTCCATGACTTTCTGAAGTCTGAAGTTCAGACTCTGAACAAGTTCTACTCTCAAGAAACAAAAGTATAACCATAAAAAATGTACAAACAAAAGTATTCTCAAGAAAAGAGTTCTATTCTTTTTGAAATAGACGATGAATCCCAGCCCAATTCCATGTTCTTCACGTGACCTTGTTCTTCATATAACAATATCATCACCAAAATCTCTTCATATTGACCTTCTTCTTCAATCATCATCTACGATGATGGAATAAGTACTAAGATCACCAATTAAATCTGCATACAAGTTATCTCTTGTTAGATTCAGTCGTAATAGTGAATGATTTGATGCAAAGTTCAGTCATAATAGTGAATGATTTGATGCAAAGTTCAGTCATAATACCAACATCAAGTAATAATATCACAACAAGTTTTGTATCTGTTAATGTTTGAAACACAAAATAAGAGGCTAGGAAATTGCTAAATTCTATGAGTTCGAGATAGCAACTATACTTCAAAAAAAAAGTACAGAACAAGAAGAAGAAGAAACTGCTCCTTTGATAGGTTTATAACTAACATGCAACTCAGAGCACTGTATTCCACATTGTAACAATGACACCGTTACATGTGCCGGTATCATTATGGAGAGCTATAAAAGGCAGAAACCCAGACATGATCATAGTGGTACATGCTACACGACTTGGTAACCATGTGCTTTACGTTGCTTTATATTTCAGAAATAATGTTATCCTAAATCTAAAAGTGCTGAATAAGCAGGACATTATCTTATAACCTTAACATATTTTGGCCAAACAAAACCATGTGCAAGCATACACAGGAATAATGACAGACGGGAATAACAAGTATATCTCTTGCTATAAGTGATAGAATATCAAATCTTGCAGCATTGCTTTTCCACCAAGTCAGTATATCAAAATTCGAACCATTTTTGTTGTCTTTTGTTGGTGAGTAAATTTGCCACCAACACTATATTTTGCAATAGACTAGCCACAAAAAGGAAATAAAAACTCGTAATTTGCCATCAAAGATGTACTCTGAGAAGGATTAAATTCGACAATCAGATAGATTGAGTTTTGAAGTAATTTCCACAAGATGTGCTCTAACCTTTTTAACAACTGGGGACATTGAATCACCTGAAATTGAGCAGCAGTGTTGGTATCCTAGATCTTAACTGCTGTGAAAAAGATCAGAAAAGTAGAAGGTGAATTAGGGTTTATAAATGCTACACAAAACTCACTGTTTTAAAGAAATCAATAATTGTAAGGATCAAAAATAGAAATCTGGGTTTAGTGAATTTTCACCTGAAAATTAGTTTGGATTTCAAATTAGGAGGAAGAACCACTCACTAAACCCTTCATTAGCTTTGCAAACTCAGATTCCTCGTATTATCTTTTACTGAAATTGAAAAAAATAAAAAATGAAACAAAATTCCTATTATCTTTTACTGAAATTGAAAAAAATAAAAATTGATTATACCTTTCCAAATGGTGAGACTAGTTGTTGCAATGCTGCAATTCTTTCTCCGATTTTTTCTTTCTTCACCTGTCGATTCATTATCAAAATCACTAATAAAATATTTGTTTATGAAATCTAAATCCTTAATGAGACTAATTACAAAGAGTTTGATGACATGCAAAGATGAAATTTTTTACCTTGACAGGTGCTCCAACTGAAGGTGGGGTTTCTTTTTTAAGCTTCTTATTAGTAGTTGTTGTTGTTCTTTTGGTTGTTTGAGAATTCGTACTACTCCCTAAACCTGATACTGGGATTGGATTGTTAGAAGCATACCCATTCTCTCTATCTTCTTGCTCTATCTGTGCAAGATTTCCAATTTGACCCCTCTGCATCAAAAGATTCAAATAAACATTAAAAATCTGTGATATAAGAGGTAAACTGGGAAAGAAAGTAAAAAAAGGAATCTGGGTTTTACTCATACCTTTGAAAATTAGTTTGGATTTTAAATTAGGAGGAAGAACCACTCACTAAATCCTTTAGCTTTGCAAACTCAGATTCCTCGTATCCTGCAACATGCATGAAACCCTATGATTTTTCAATCAATTTAACACACAAAAAAAAAATGAAACAAAATCAACTTTGAAGTTAGATCTTACCTTGAATCAACCGATTAAAGGGTCCTAAACGAGATCTGTTAACAGATTTGATTTTGATTTGATTATGCTTCTGCGTTCTGGGAGTTTCTCTGCATAGAGAGTCTTTTGGTTTGAGAAATGAATTCAGTTTTTAGTTTTTACTTTGTAGGTTGAGGAAAACGAAAACCAACGGCAGAGATTAAACGAAAACCAACGGCAGAGATCAATAGTATAAATATCAACGGCAGAGATTAAACGACCAACGGCAGAGATCAATAGTATAAATAGGCGGGTATGCTGGTAGAGTAGGATAATTTCGAGCTTTACCCGCCACCCTACCCGTTTACTGGCGGTTAAGAAAATCTTTACCCGCCACTCTACCCGCCAAATAGTGGATAGGATAGGATACGGTTAAAAAACTGGCGGGTAGAATAGGGTTGGCGGGTATGGATAGGGTATGTGCACCCCTACGAGAAACTAATTGGAAATTTGCTGCTAGTTAAATAATACCGAGGAAGTGGATGGCTAGGCTATTGAAAAATCACAACAAAGTCAAGTGAAATTGTGTGAATAGTCATCAAGTTAATTTAATAGGAGACGAGAGTTAGAAGACATTAAAAAGAACTCAAAAGGAAATGAATATAGGATATAGACAAAATGGTAGAGGCAGGAACAAAGAGTGATTTTATTTTAATTTCATTTTGATACAATAGTACCCTTTTCTAAATGAGAGTCCTAGAAGATTAAACTAATAGGTAAAATACAAAATGTTCATATGTAAAAAGTTGAGCATAACATTTCTTTTCAAACAGATGGTTGGTAAAAAAATTCCTATTAGGCCTCAAAACATTTTACGTTAAAAAAGAAAGAAGAAGTCCCAATACAAAATGCAGATGTTAATGGCATGCATCAGACGCAGTATCAAATGCAGTATCGATACAAAGGACTTATTCGAAACAGAGAAGGGACAGTTTTAGTATTGGGAAAAGGAGGTAGATTAATCTGTATTTTCTTTTACGATTAACAAAATAACGTGAACCTATGCACCATCAGGAGAGACAATTTGGTGTAAATCTATTTTTATTTCTATCTTTACTCTAAGAAAAGAGAAGTCGCAGCCCATTATCTTTGATCATAGTGGGTCTAGGAAAATAAATTAGAAGAAGGAATATTCAATTCGAGAGGGAAGGCACATGATGGGTGTAATAGGTAGGACAAGACAAAAATAAAGATAGGGAATTAGTTAGAAAAAAAATCTAAGGACTCTTCATTTTTGTTACAAGCAGTAGAATACGAAAACTAAAGGAGGTGATCTCATCGAGTTCAAGGCATTAAGTAACACATCTATTTTCAAAACGAAATTCAAAATTAAAACAACGTTTTAAACAGATTTCAATGATTAAGATACAAACCATCTTGACAACACCAGAGAACAATCAATTATTATCGAAATCAAAATTGTTAAGATACAAATAAAATCAATTATGAGAGATAAAACCAATAATGCCAAAATAGGTTTTAGTTTAATATTAGGCAGAAGCCCCCTACCTCAACATATCAAATCCAAGACCTTGATGCAATTAACACGCTTCCCAAGAAATTAATGGAGTAATATATATGTATATTTATTTTTAGTTTGTTTTGTAGAAACCTAGAGAAAATCAGAAAGGAAGAGAGATAAGGAAGAAAAAGATGATTAGGTTTCTAGTTATGGTTCCAAAAAGGGTTTCTCTATATACGAAGACAAAACCAAAAAGGAATAAATAGGAAGAGAGAATAAATTTGGTCAAACCTTAAATTTTGTTTTCACGATTTTAATCCTTTTGGAAAATAGTCCATGTCCTAATTACCATTCTAAAACTTATAAGGGACTACTAAAAGACAATTCTTATTCCCAACCACTCCACAAAGATAAGAGCTAGCCTTTCTATTTATTACTTCAAATTTAATTACGGAGTCCCAAATTCAGAAATACGCGCCCAACACTACACGTGTTAGATTTTACCGATTTTAGGTTTTAAAACTACTATTAAAAAAAACACGGATCTCACACTATTAACCCGTTAAAAAGAAATTTGTCCCAAATTCCCAAGATCAATAAAGTTAGAACAGTTCAAAATTGAATCCTAAAATGCGAGGCCTCATACTATTAACTCCTTAAAAAGGAATTTGTCCCAAATTCGCAAAATCAATAAAGTTAAAACAGTTCAAAATGGAAATTTCATTAGCACAAAATTTTATGTTAAGTATTTTATATACCCCATTCTCCAAAATAAATAAAACAAGAATAAAACAGATGAAAGCACGAAGATTAAAACTTTGGAAATTATTTTGATTGCTTAAATCTTCAAAAATGAAATCATCATACATAATAATTTTTTTTTTTTTGAAATAAAATTTTCGAAAACTGGTAAGTTCATACGCACAGTCCAAGTAAATCGGAACCATGCTCTGATACCAACTGTCACAGCCCGTATTTTCGGGTTTCCAGCGGACACAGATTCGACCTTTTTTGGGCCGGATCCGGTCCATTTAGCAACCTAAATTTACAGACTGCAACTCGGGAAGGACCGGATTTTTCGTTTAAAAAAATTTCATTAAATAAAATCAGAAATCAAAGGTCAAACAAATGTTGCTAACTGAAATGTAATATTACGTTTGAAATTACAAAATTGTTATAGTAATTACATAATAAAAAGTATCAAACTAAAACAAACCAACAGCTCGATAAAATCCAAAACGCAATACCCAAATCCCGTGATACATATTAGTTTCTTTTACGGCTAGTCTTTCTTCATTCTCCGTGGAAGGGAGGAAAAAGGGGTGAGCAAACCACATCCCAATAGGAAGTTTCAAAAAATAATAGAGTGCATCGAAAATCAAAACAAATGCAACAAATATAATAACTAAAAGCAAGCATAAAAATTCACCATAATACTTACGCCGTTTTTGGCCACAAACAATGTAACATTTTCTCACTCAAAATATTTAATCTAAAATTTAGATTCTTAATCTAATTGTCAGAGTTATTCCGGTAGACAAACCATATTGTTCCCCGAAGAATCTTCTCAGGATAGCCACCAATGGTGGGATGCCATAAAAGCCCGACATTTCAGCAGCATGGAGGTATATGTGTATTCCATTTCTAATCAAGTACTACCATTTATCAGCATACAAACACACAAATCATTCCCGAAATCACGGATACTCGACCAAATGCATTTGTATAATAATATATTTATTTAGAATAATAATTGAAATGGATTTATTTTCAACACCAGAAATCAGCAATGCCCCAAACAAAATGCTCTACAATGCACACACCTAGGTATACAACCCGTATATAAATCCAAATGGGTATATGTAGAGTTTGGTCAAAAACTTAAAAATGATTTATTAGTGTAATGTAGCGTCAAATAATACATATGAGAAATCAACACTTGCACAAAGTAAGAAAAGTGGATAAAATCATATTGACCATTGAACTTCCTGTATTTTGTCTTACTATAAATTAAACCAATGTCACCAGAACATGTGACGAGAGCAGAATAGTTTGAGGTGCTGAAAAACTAATTGGAAATTTGATGCTAGTTAAATAATACCAAGGAAGTGGATGGCTAGGCTATTGAAAAATCACTACAAAGTCAAGTGAAATTGTGTGAATAGTCATCAAGTTAAATTAATAGGAGACGAGAGTTAGAAGACATTAAAAAGAACTCAAAAGGAAATGAATATAGGATATAGCCAAAATGGTAGAGGCACGAACAAAGTGTGATTTTAGTTTAATTTCATTTTGATACAATAGTACCCTTTCCTAAATGAGAGTCCTAGAAGATTAAACTAATAGGTAAAATACAAAAATGTTCATATATAAAAAGTTAGATCATGACATTTCTTTTCAAACATATGACTGGTAAAAAAAAATGGGTTATTTGGTGTTTGATACTTATATTTTGTTCAATATTAATATTTGGTCTAATTTTTGTCCAAATTAGGGTTTGGTATTTGAAATTGACGTTGACCTATGTTGACAGTCTTTGACCAGACATTAATCAATTTTGTAAAATTAAATATACGAGTTTACAAATATACCCTTGACATGGGCCTAGGATTCAACGACTCTCACAAAACCAATAAGTCTACGGTACAGATTTGATGGATTACTTGCCCTAATTTTCCACTCATTCTTCTTCCTCCTCCGCGACTACTGCTACTGCATTTGATAATTGGGTTTCCCATTGATATACGTCCAAGGTGAAAAATCATCCTTACATAATGACCCCCAAATTTACTTCTCTGTCTAGGGGAAGTAAAATTTGTCCATTTTTATGCGACCGAAGTGGAGCAGAAACATAATTTTTTATATGAAATCCAATTGTCTCAATCTCCTATTAAAAGGTAAAATCTAGATCCAATTCTCAATTCTCAGTCAAATCCTAATAATATGCTTAGCTCTAATAAAAAAAATGTAAGACATGATGATTAATATGAATTCACTATTACTGTGAAGTTCTTTCTTTTGATTAGAAATTGGAAAACCTAGTGTCAATTAATGATTGTGGTTAGTGTGGAATCAAATTGATACGGTCAGTAACTCTAACCTAAAAATATGTACCAGTACTCCTCCGTCTATCACTGCTTGTTCGTCATCAGCACCACCACCTTCTACGTAGCCAGGAGAATGTAAAGAAAAACACCACCACTACTGGAATCTTTGTTTGAACTTGGAGACAAACAACAACTGCTTAAGGGTGTGATGAATGAGAATTATAATTTATGGTGAAAGTACTGTTATAATAAATTTGGAGATTGGGTTGTGTGTATACTTGGTGAAACTGGACCGGAGATCTTCTTACAGCTGATTGTTAGATTAAGAACAAACTGGATGGAAAAGAAGAAAGAGAAGTCCGAGAGAGTTTTGGTGGGGCGGCAGATGATAGTGAGGGTGGAAAGATAGTTTTAGGTTATTATGTAAATATTTGTATAATGAGGGGCACAATAATAAACTCGTTTAATTTTAGATTTTGTTTTTTTTATAATTATTAAACAGAAATTAAGATTTAACTAAGTCAACGCGGGTCAACGTTAATTCCAAATACCAAACAATAACTTGGATAAAAGTTAGATCAAAACCTAAAATTGGACAAAATGTAAGTATCATGTACCAAATAACCCTAAAAAACTTCCTATTAGACCTCAAAACATTTTACGTTAGAAAAAAAGAAAGAAGTCCAAATACAAAATAAAAATGTCAATGGCATGCATCAGACGCAGTATCAAATGCAGTATCGATACAAAGGACTTATTCGAAACAGACAAGGGACAGTTTTAGTATTGGGAAAAGGAGATAGATTAAACTGTGTTTTCTTTTACGATTAACAAAATAACGTGAACCTATGCACTATCAGGAGAGACAATTTGGTGTAAATCTATTTTTATTTCTATCTTTACTCTAAGAAAAGAGAAGTCGCAGCCATTGTCTTTGATCATAGTGGGTCTAGGAAAATTAATTAGAAGAAGGAATATTCAATTTGAGAGGGAAGGCACATGATGGGAGTAATAGGTAGGACAAGACAAAAATAAAGATAGGGAATGAGTTAGAAAAAAAATCTGAGGACTCTTCATTTTTGTTATAAGCAGTAGAATACGAAAACTAAAGGAGGTGATCTCATCGAGTTCAAGGCATTAAGCAACACATCTATTTTCAAAATGAAATTCAAAATTAAAACCACGTTTTAAACAGATTTCAATGATTAAGATACAAACAATCTTGACAATACCAGAGAACAATCAATTATTATCGAAATCAAAATTGTTAAGATACAAATAAAATCAATTATGAGAGATAAAACCAGTAATGCCAAAATAGGTTTTAGTTTAATATTAGGCAGAAACCCCCTACCTCAACATAGCAAATCCAAGACCTTGATACAAATCAACACGCTTCCCACGAAATCAATTGAGTAATATATATGTATTTTTTTTTAGTTTGTTTTGTAGAAACCTAGAGAAAATCAGAGAGGAAGAGAGATAAGAAAGAAAAGGATGATTAGGTTTCTAGTTAGGGTTCCAAAAAGGGTTTCTTTATATACGAAGACAAAACCAAAAAAGAATAAATAGGGAGAGAATAAATTTGGTCAAACCTTAAATTTTGTTTTCACGATTTTAATCCTTTTGGAAAATAGTCCATGTCCTAATTACCATTCTAAAATTTATAAGGGACTACTAAAAGACAATTCTTATTCCCAACCACTCCACAAAGATAAGAGCTATCCTTTCTATTTATTACTTCAAATTTAATTACGGAGTCCCAAATTCAGAAATACGCGCCAAACACCACATGTGTTAGATTTTACCGATTTTAGGTTTTAAAACTACTATAAAAAAAACACGGGTCTCACAGATTAATCCAAAAGAAGTACTTCAACCAAAATGACCATAAAAAGGATAATCTTTCTGCCATCTAACAGACAAAAGATACCGAAGCACTTGTAAATATCAAAATTCATCACGTCACTGTCTTTAGAAGATTAAAAAATCTGTTTTATTGAACACTAATGTTTCACATTGGTACTTTTGACTCGCCTAGGATTTGCAATGACGACATCCTTTGGAGACACAACTTAATACATCGGTGCATCCCCAGCACCCTGCTGACCACCAAATAGCTGTTACCTGCATTTCCATTCGAGCATTACCACTGCTAGAATTAAGGACAATATACCCATTTAAACAGTGATAACTCAAAATATTCGTAAAATAGCAAGCTTAATTCCCTGGTCATGAAGCAAGACCAAGAGCATAATCCTCTACTACTGCTCAAACCCATGAACTAAGAACATCAGTTGCAAGCTCATCATTTGTAGATGTGGCCATACGTACTTCTGGTTTCTGTAGCCCTAATAAGCATGTGAAGAACATCATATCAATGTTGGTATTTAAGTGCTTGTGCTCAAGTATATAGCACCATTAGCACGTGAATATGAAAACGAATTACCTGGTGTGATAGACCCCGACAATTATTGCTGATGTAGTACACCACCCAATAACCAAGAGAGTATCGTCCTACATGTACAAAGAAAGATATTAGCATGAACCTACCACAAATATATTCTCACAAATATGTATAATATTTACAGGTGAATCTATTTCACCTTCCAATCTAGGTGAAATAGTAATACCTTGGATTGTTGGGTTCTTGTTTGTCCACCAATCTAGGTGATATATATTCTCACAATTATGTATAATATTTACAGGTGAATCTATTTCACCTGTCAATCTAGGTGAAATAGTAAGACCTTGGAGTGTTGGGTTCTGTAAGACCTTGGAGTGTTGGGTTCTTGTTTGTCCACTAATCTAGGTGAAATAGGTGAAATAGTAATACCTTGGAGTGTTGGGTTCTTGTTTAGAGTGTTGGGTTCTATTTCACCCCATAGCCCTTGCAGTTAACGAGAAATTGTGCGAATTGATATCCCCAGATAACATTGAGCAATGTCCATGCCTAAGCTCCACAATCAACCGATGCACACATAATATCAAAATATATTTTAGATGACAAACTCGGAACGATTAAGAAAAGAATAAACTACGCTTCTAAGATGATTCAGGAGTTGAGACCTATTTTCTAACAGTATAAAGAACACTTTCCAAGTTATTTTTAACTCTACAGTGCAAAGCCAATCACTTTATAATAATATGTTGCATCAAATAAAACAAAATTCATAAGATTGATACAGAACAAACTAAGACTAACCTAATACAATGGTCAGTGCTATAGTTTGCTTCAAAAATGAAACCGATAATAAAAACAATTTTGTTAGTGTACGAGAATCAATTTTCACCACTATCCTAACTTGGTTAGTGTGTGAGAATCAATTACGATGAAACCAATATGTGACTTACATGTCTATCACCAAATCACCAAAGGGAATCCTGACATAGAGGAAACCGAATGAGATAGAGGAAAACCGGAGGTGCTGCTGGTGTTATGCTCCCTCTACCTGCAGCCCTGAAGACTTTGAATTTAGAGGTGTCCTTATTGACAGCAAAGCAGCAAAAACTCCTGTATCCAAACCAAATGGGAATAAAAAATATGAACCTCAAAATCCAAAAGAAGACAGAATTAAATCACAGGAACCAAAACGAAGTTGTAATACCGTCTCCAAGCCCAAAGCAGCTTATTGAGATGCCCTTCTTGATAGGAATAAGAGTTTCTCCAATAACAGATACCACTCTTTCGTAATTGCTGAGTTTGTTTGGGTTCTAAAAGTCAATGTTACATACGTTCTTCTCCGTCAATAAAATCACAAAAACAAATAAAAACTTAATATAAAGAAAATAAATCATGTACTACAGAAAAACCAAAATCTATAAGGGTTTAGTTTGTTTATCTGGGTTATTGGTACTAAAACCAAAAACCAAAGTTTAATTGACAATCTAATACCTTTGGCTCTACACATTGACTTTCTTTGCATCTTGGATTGCTATTTGATGTGATTGTAGATAGTGATAAAAGTGGTTCGATTCTCAGACTTGCGAAAGATAAAATATAAACTTAAATTCTAAAACAAAAATAGAAAACTCAAACAAAGATGATGTTGTTATCAATATTAAAAGAACACTGAGGCTAAGATTCCACTATTTTCCAAGTTCAAAGTGATTTAAATCCAATATCTATATTTATTCAATTTTTTCGTTTAATTTGATTCTAAGATGTTGCAACAAGTAGATTTTTAAAATAGCAAGTGTAAATCAGAAGCATGGGATATCAAAAACCTAAGTCCAAGCATATACCATCAATGGAAATCACAATTGTTGAATAAAAATCATTAAAACAATTCTCAAACAAGGCAAATAATCATATAAATAATTGTAATAAATAAGATAAATAGAAAATACCACTCTTTATTGGAAAAATAGCTTCCTCTATCGTCTCATCAATGGGGTTTAGCTCCTCATATCAAAAACAGGTTCAAAATATTTTTCCATTGCTCAAAAGGTGTTTTCAAAGGTGAAGAGACTCAAAGGGAGTAAAACAGTTCAATCGCAACGTTTATATGTGTTGCAGATCGACTGTTACAAAAGAAACAGAAGGAATAAGTCTGCTACAGCAACGATAGAAGCGAGGTGCTGTAGAAAAACGACAGTGTTCTGCGACAGTTGGGCGTGGGTTGATGTTCTTCTTGTTCTTTAGCAGCACCAGCAGAACAGCTTTCCTGCAACTCGTGATTTTTGCTCTCTGTTCTCTTCTAAACCTCTCCTAGAGTTGTCTGCACCTCTCTGTGACTTGAAGCAACCTTTTTATAGACAACAAGAACCCTAATACTCGATTTAACTCTCTCTTTACTTCGGCAGAAAGTCTCGGACTTCTCCACTTTCCAAACTCTTCTCTACGCGTTTCTGAGTTTTCCCGATTGTCTCAAACTCTTCCTTAGATAGATATGTATCTTTGGAAAGATTTTTAGGTCTTTAGTCTCTTTAGAACTTCTAAAAATAATCTCAATAGGGTCCCGTGTATAACTCCACCTCTGTTTTTCTCCAAATCGATTTCTAGCCTAATTCAATCCATTCCAGCGATTAATCACGTCCAGCCCAACAAATTCCAGCGATTGAATCTATCTAAAACAGCCGAGAAATTCGAACCAAGTTTCGCTCGTTGCTGCCATTTTTTCCCGCCAATTTCAGTTTTTGAACGTGAAGGGGAAAGGTTACCCCTTATCCAGTGGTCGCCCCTTATCCGCTTCTGGAGTCCGTATAACACTTGTCCCTTGGGTGTGTTTAATAATTTTTCTGGGATGTTTTCAACACTTTTCTCGGGGTTCCTCCGGGGTATTTCTGGGGTGTCTCTGGCATACTTCTGGGGTGCTTCTGTTACGTTATCTACGGAGGTTCAAATGCCACTTTTTGAGCCAATTTCGCCGCAAGAGCTTATTTTTCCAAAAACACCTACAAAGACATAAAATAACCAAATAAGTACAAAATCGAGCACTAACAATATATATAATTGGGAAAAATTAGACACATAAATGTGTCTATCAAATACCCCCAAACTTATTATTTGCTAGTCCCGAGCAAATCAAAACTACAAAATAAAATCCTAACTCACTGTCGCAGGCATCATCGATTGCATTTAGCGTATGCAATAAGCCTTTAAACCCCTAGGTATCCCTAGTGGCCGAGTTATAGTCTCGAGAGGGCTTACTAGAGATATGCCCATAAAACCTTAATACTCCAGACCCTAGCTATCTACAACGAACCTTTGAAGGCACTAAAGAATCTCCTTGGTTGGCATACTTATTGACTACAAGAGGAAGTACCCTGATGCGAAATTACAATTGATGTACACGAGTTTGCACTCAAGCATACTAAAATTCATATATAAGTGACAGAGCTCTACTCAGATAGTTGCACTATGGACATCATATTCGGAGTCAAACTAATCACATGGAAAGATTAAGAAGATGGATATAGAGAAAAACATAGATGGTTTTGATGTTTACTAAGTGAACGGCGTTTCCCATATCTGTCTGAAGGCCTCCGCCAAAATGAACCTATCCTAATGGATTGAGATACTAGTCTGACTAATATCAACACACTAGCATATACAAGGGAACCAGTGGTCGATAACCTAACTCTAGGTCAACACAACTGGCATATACAAGGGAACCAGTGGTCGACTTTATTGAATTTATTCCTTTTGGTCAAATGGTATGGTCTCAAATTTTTTATTTTATTTTATTTTATTTTATTTTTTTTCCAACTTTTTTTTTTCATGGTATCTCAATCACTCTAATTCACCCTAGCATTGGTAACAACTTGAATCGTGAGCCCCCACCTATCACTTAGACAAACATAGTTTAAAAACAAAATAAAAATAGAAGTGAAAAGGACTCAACGAGATATGGTGAAACTATCATGTTATTTCTAACACCTGAGCTCTGTGCTTTTATGAATAGACTGTTCTAGATGTTGTCATCTAATCAGATTGGTTCCTCAACTCCTACGATCAAAATGCTTCCGTCCAATTAGATTAGTTAGTGCAATCCTCAATAGGCATAAATTTCTAAGCTCTGGAGTTTATTTATTCATACTGCAACTAAAAAGTTTCTCCCATACCCCCAAACTGAAATCTAACATTGTCCTCAATGTTCTAAAGATAAAATTAAAAGCATGAACAAGGAGAAACTGTTACCATTTGAAGCAAAAGAGATAAGGAAAGATATTACCATGTTGCATGAGATTGGGTTACCTCCCAAAAAGTGCTAAATTTAAAGTCTTCAGCGAGACGTCAAATACCACAAAATGGCTAATTACCTTTCAAATCATATATCAATAGTCGAAACAACTGTGGGTCAACAAAAGCAAATAAAATTGCCACAAATATCAGACAACTGCACCAAATCAGAAAAATGAACAG
The DNA here is from genome assembly GCF_003573695.1 of Papaver somniferum. Lineage (NCBI taxonomy): Eukaryota > Viridiplantae > Streptophyta > Magnoliopsida > Ranunculales > Papaveraceae > Papaver > Papaver somniferum. The sequence goes on from NC_039365.1 coordinate 124,973,886, forward strand.
ACATAGCACATCCTCATCCAAGGTTTCCTGCAAGACAACTGGGTTTTTCTGTTGTGCCCATTTGGGCTTCATATGAGTGTCTTGACAAATTGACTCATTCGAACAAAAAGTCTTTAGAATTTCCTCCTGGACAATATCAGGAGGATCCGGTTTCGGAGTCGGAAGTGACTCAAGTAATACCTCAGGTACACTAGGATCGAATCCCAAGTTAGGGACTTCTAATGGAGATAATTGACCATTATTACCCCCAAACTTAGGGTAGTCAGTATTCTCGGACAAACCTCTAATTATTGCTTGAATTTCTGGATCCTCAGAGTCTTTAAAATACTCAAGAGATTCTTCTAGTTTATTACCCCCAAACTTAGGGTCAACACTACTCTCCGTAAGGCCTAGAACTATGGCTTGAATCTCAGGGTCCGTAGAGTCTTTAAAGTACTCAAGAGCTTCTTCTAGTTCAAAAGTTTGGTCACCTAACTGACTTAAGAGAATTTCCTCATCAAGTTCATCTAAGGAATCACCAAATAAAGTGTCGTCCCAATTATCCTGAGTTAGATCCTGAACTAAAGTGCTAATTATATTCACTTCTTCTAAATCATCGGAAGGTTGTCTATTAACATTAAATACATTTAGTTCAGTGGTCATATTACCAAAGGATATGTTCATAAGTCCGGTCCTACAGTTGATGACAGCGTTAGCTGTGGCTAAAAATGGGCGACCTAAAATCACCGGTATTTGAGCACTAGGATCCTGAACAGGCTGAGTATCTAGAACAACGAAATCCACTGGATAAATAAATTTATCAACCTCAATCATAACATCCTCTATGACACCACGAGGTATTTTGACAGACCTATCAGCTAATTGCAATGTCATTTTAGTCGGTTTCAACTTACCAAGACCTAGCTGGTTGTATACATGATAAGGGAGTAAGTTCACACTAGCTCCTAAGTCAAGCAATGCCTTATCTACTGAATAATTACCGATCACACAAGATATGGTGGGGCATCCAGGGTCTTTATACTTAGGGGTTGTTTGGTTCAGAAGGATTGAACTTACCTGACCAGCTAAAAAGGCTTTCTTATGGACATTAAGCTTACGCTTTCGTGTACAAAGGTCCTTAAGGAACTTGGCATAAGCAGGCATTTGCCTAATTGCTTCTAATAAAGGGATGTTAATGTTTACCTGCTTAAATATCTCTAGTATTTCGTTGAAAGTCGACTCTCTCTTTGTTGGAGCTAACAACTGTGGATATGGGGATTTGGGACCTGTCGGGAACCACATTGGTATCACTAGAAATTTTATCGGTTTCTTCAGTGAGTGGCTCCTTCTGGGGCTCATCTTGGGAACTAGAAGGTGGATCTACAGTATGTCCACTATTAGGCATGGCTACCCTATTGTCTACCGTTTTACCACACCTAAGGGTTGTAACAGAATTCACTTGATTAAATGTTTTTGCACCTACTTCATGAACTCCTCTAGGGTTGGGGGTAGTCTGAATATGGAGCCTTCCGTTATCTCTCTCACTTAAGGTCTTAGCTATTTGGCCGACTTGAAGTTCTAGATTAGCAAGATTCTGAGCATTAGTTTGAAAGTTCTGCTTGGTTTCCTGCTGAAAACTAATTTGGCTCTGTGCTAACATATCCTGAGTTTTTGCTAACATCTTAATAGATTCCTCTAAGCTAGTCGTTTTATTTTCTGGTCCTGATGAATTCTTAGTGTAACCAAAATCTGGGGGAGCATTAGAATTACTAAACTGACCTAGACTCTGGCCCTTAGACCATGAAAGGTTCGGATGGTTTCTCCAACCAGGACTATAGGTTTCTGAATATGGGTCAAACTTCTGACGGTTATAAAACCTAGTGTTATTATAGAGAGCATTGGCTTGCTCTTCATTATTATGGCCTTCCCAAAAAGGCTCTATTCTACCACTAGTATGACCCAATTCTAAGGCTTCTAACCTTTTTGCTATAACATCAATTTCGGCATCTGATTCATAGCCTCCTTCTACCCTATTAACGTTTCCTCTGCCTAGAAGAATTGTTTTCTGGGATATCCTATTGCTTTCCCATTGTTGGGTATTTTCGGCGATTTCATGCAAATATGTCATCGCATCATCAACTGTTTGGTTTTCAAACCCACCTGTACACATGGAATCTACTGTAGTTGTGGTGGGATAATCTAAACGCTCATAAAGGATCTGAACTAACCTAACCTTTTCTAAACCATGATGAGGACATTGGGCTAATAAATCATTGAACCTTTCCAAATACCTATACAAAGATTCTCCCTCCTGTTGTGTAAACGTGCAGATTTGCGTCCTAATAGAAGAGGTTTTGTTCCTAGGGAAAAACTTGTTCAAAAAGGCAGATGTAAGTTGTTCATAGGTTTCAATTGATTCGGAATCCAAACTATACAGCCACGACTTGGCTTTATCTTTTAAGGAAAATGGGAATAACCGGAGTTTTAAAGCATCATCATCAAGGTTTCTAATTTTCAGGGTACTACAAATTTCCTCAAAGTCCCTAACATGGAAATAGGGGTTTTCATTTTCTTTTCCTAAAAAGATTGGGAGCAACTGTAAGGTTCCAGGATTAAGTTCATAATTTGCTTCAGTTTCAGGTAACCTGATACACGAGGGACGAGTAGTCCTAGTAGGATTCAACAAATCTTTCAAAGTTGCCATTTCTGGCGCTATTGGACTATCAGGGATTTTTTCCTCAAACGGACGTTCAAAAACGGAATCTTCACGAATCGGACTTTCTAAATTGAGGTAATCAAGACGCTTAGAACTACTAGGTTTCTCTTTAACAAATCTACCTAGGGCGTCTCTTTTACGTTCAGGCATGCAACAGAATAAGGTAGGGAATTCTATGCAAACACAAAACAAGGATGACTCAACCAAATCAAACCTAAATTTCTAGCAAACAAAAATCATGATGGCTCCACTTAGATTTTTTCTAGACCAGCTTCTATTCTTTCGAAAAGGAACTCGTTACAATCTGAGCAAACCCATCTGGAATCAATCCGAGTCAAAGTAAGTTGAATCGAGGCGAGGGAAGCTTAGTGGGGATTTGATACCCAAGGCTTCACCGGTTACAAGGCGGCGCAGTCACGCATTCAACTCACAGAAACTATCATGAACTTCGAAGTATGCTCAAAAGAGTAACCAATATTTTTCGAACGACTTTCCTATTAAGCTCGTTACCCTATCGGTCTCGTTCTAGTCAAAATTTTAGGCTTAGGTTCGCGTTTGGTTTCGTTTTCCTAAGGCGGGCAAGAAGAGAACGGTGATGAAATCCGAACCCTTATCTTGTATGGCCAGTCCTTTCCCTTTACTAGGAAATTAAAGCAGCCGTTTTCAAGTCCTCAGCATATATGCAAATGAAGGAATACAGTAAACCCGCTGACAGGGGATTCGCGGGTGTTTCGAAAAACTTACCTCCCGTACCAGATGGGCGAAGAACCGCTGAAGTCGACTCGGGCCACGACTCCTATGTCATGTACGAACCCGAGGGGCCAAGGCGATATCGTAATCACCGTCCTTATCTGCACACAGTTTATATTTAAACCAACCCTTCCTTAGGGTTTAAAAATAATAATGTCCAAAGTTTAATGTCCAAGTGTCCAAAAAGAAAAGAAAAAATTACAAAAATAACAAATCCTAATACAGTTCTCTCTTTTTTTTCTTTTTTTTTTATAAAGAAAAATAAACAAACCCTAAAAAATAAAATAAAATATCTAAAAAGAAATTGTCTTCTTCTCCGTTCTTTTCGCTTTAAGCTTTTGCTCCAAGTCTTTATGCTTTAAGTTCCAGTCTTTACGAAATCACCAAACTCCTTGGCCAATTCGCTTTATGATCCAAAACCTGTAGACAGAAGATAAATACCCAAAAACGTAAAAAAGAACAAAAATAATAAAAACCTAAAAATAAAAATAAAAAATAAATAAAAGAAAACGAAGTCTACAAACCCTAAAAGCAAATCCGCGTCGGCGGCACCAAAAATTGATGTGATTGTAGATAGTGATAAAAGTGGTTCGATTCTCAGACTTGCGAAAGATAAAATATAAACTTAAATTCTAAAACAAAAATAGAAAACTCAAACAAAGATGATGTTGTTATCAATATTAAAAGAACACTGAGGCTAAGATTCCACTATTTTCCTAGTTCAAAGTGATTTAAATCCAATATCTATATTTATTCAATTTTTTCGTTTAATTTGATTCTAAGATGTTGCAACAAGTAGATTTTTAAAATAACAAGTGTAAATCAGAAGCATGGGATATCAAAAACCTAAGTCCAAGCATATACCATCAATGGAAATCACAATTGTTGAATAAAAATCATTAAAACAACTCTCAAACAAGGCAAATAATCATATAAATAATTGTAATAAATAAGATAAATAGAAAATACCACTCTTTATTGGAAAAATAGCTTCCTCTATCGCCTCAGCAATGGGGTTTAGCTCCTCATATCAAAAACAGGTTCAAAATATTTTTCCATTGCTCAAAAGGTGTTTTCAAAGGTGAAGAGACTCAAAGGGAGTAAAACAGTTCAATCGCAACGTTTATATGTGTTGCAGATCGACTGTTACAAAAGAAACAGAAGGAATAAGTCTGTTACAGCAACGATAGAAGCGAAGTGTTTTAGAACAACGACAGTGTTCTGCGACAGTTGGGCGTGGGTTGATGTTCTTCGTGTTCTTCAGCAGCACCAGCAGAACAGCTTTCCTGCAACTCGTGATTTTTGCTCTCTGTTATCTTCTAAACCTCTCCTAGAGTTGTCTGCCCCTCTCTGTGACTTGAAGCAATCTTTTTATAGCCAACAGGAACCCTAATACTCGATTTAATTCTCTCTTTACTTCGGGAGAAAGTCTCGGACTTCTCCACTTTCCAAACTCTTCTCTACGCGTTTCTGAGCTTTCCTGATTGTCTCAAACTCTTCCTTAGATAGATATGTATCTTTGGAAAGATTTTTAGGTCTTTAGTCTCTTTAGAACTTCTAAAAATAATCTCAATAGGGTCCCGTGTATAACTCCACCTCTGTTTTGCTCCAAATCGATTTCTAGCCTAATTCAATCCATTCCAGCGCCCATACCAAGCCTGTTAGGCTTAATCACGTCCAGCCCAACAAATTCCAGCGATTGAATCTCTCTAAAACAGCCGAGAAATTCGAACCAAGTTTCGCTTGTTGCTGCCATTTTTTCCCGCCAATTTCAGTTTTTGAACGTGAAGGGGAAAGGTTACCCCTTATCCAGTGGTCGCCCCTTATCCGCTTCTGGAGTCCGTATAAAACTTGTCCCTTGGGTGCGTTTAGTAATTTTTTTGGGATGTTTTCAACACTTTTCTCGGGGTTCCTCCTGGGTATTTCTGGGGTGTCTCTGGCATACTTCTGAGGTGCTTCTGGTACGTTATCTACGGAGGTTCAAATGCCACATTTTGAGCCAATTTCGACGCAAAAGCTTATTTCTCCAAAAACACCTACAAAGACATAAAATAACCAAATAAGTACAAAATCGAGCACTAACAATATATACAATTGGGACAAATTAGAAACATAAATGCGTCTATCAAATACCCACAAACTTATTATTTGCTAGTCCCGAGCAAATCAAAACTACAAAATAAAATCCTAACTCACTGTCGCAGGCATCGTCGATTGCATTTAGCGTATGCAATAAGCCTTTAAACCCCTAGGTGTCCCTAGTGGCCGAGTTATAGTCTCGGGAGGGCTTACTAAAGATATACCCACAAAACCTTAATACTCCAGACCCTAGCTATCTACAACGAACCTTGGAAGGCACTAAAGAATCTCCTTGGTTGGCATACTTATTGACTACAAGAGGAAGTACCCTGATGCGAAATTCCAATTGATGTACACGAGTTTGCACTCAAGCATACTCAAATTCATATATAAGTGACAGAGCTCTACTCAGATAGTTGCACCAAGGACATCATATTCAGAGTCAAACTAATCACATGGAAAGATTAAGAAGATGGATATAGAGAAAAACATAGATGGTTTTGATGTTTACTAAGTGAACGGCGTTTACCATATCTGTCTGAAGGCCTCTGCCAAAATGAACTTATCCTAATGGATTGAGATACTAGTCTGACTAATATCAACACACTAGCATATACAAGGGAACCAGTGGTCGATAACCTAACTCTAGGTCAACACAACTGGCATATACAAGGGTACCAGTGGTCGACTTTATTGAATTTATTCCTTTTGGTCAAATGGTCTGGTCTCAAATTTTTTATTTTATTTTATTTTATTTTATTTTTTTTCCAACTTTTCCAACTTTTTTTTTCATGGTATCTCAATCACTCTAATTCACCCTAGCATTGGTAACAACTTGAATCGTGAGCCCCCACCTATCACTTAGAGAAACATAGTTTAAAAACAAAATAAAAATAGAAGTGAAAAGGACTCAACGAGATATGGTGAAACTATCATGTTATTTCTAACACCTGAGCTCTGTGCTTTTATGAATAGACTCTTCTAGATATTGCCATCTAATCAGATTGGTTCCTCAACTCCTACGATCAATATGCTTCCGTCCACTTAGATTAGTTAGTGCAATCCTCAATAGGCATAAATTTCTAAGCTCTGGAGTTTATTTATTCATACTGCAACTAAAAAGTTTCTCCCATACCCCCAAACTGAAATCTAACATTGTCCTCAATGTTCTAAAGATAAAATTAAAAGCATGAACAAGGAGAAACTGTTACCATTTGAAGCAAAAGAGATAAGGAAAGATATTACCATGTTGCATGAGATAGGGTTACCTCCCAAAAAGTGCTAAATTTAAAGTCTTCAGCGAGATGTCAAATACCACAAAATGGCTAATTACCTTTCAAATCATATATCAATAGTCGAAACAACTGTGGGTCAACAAAAGCAAATAAAATTGCCACAATTATCAGAAAACTGCACCAAATAAGAAAAATGAACAGACATAGCACATCCTCATCCAAGGTTTCCTGCAAGACAACTGGGTTTTTCTGTTGTGCCCATTTGGGCTTCATATGAGTGTCTTGACAAATTGACTCATTCGAACAACAAGTCTTTAGAATTTCCTCCTGGACATTATCAGGAGGATCCGGTTGCGGAGTCGGGAGTGACTCAAGTAATACCTCAGGTACACTAGGCTCGAATCCCAAGTTAGGGACTTCTAATGGAGATAATTGACCATTACTACCCCCAAACTTAGGGTAGTCAGTATTCTCGGACAAACCTCTAACTATTGCTTGAATTTCTGGATCCTCAGAGTCTTTAAAATACTCAAGAGCTTCTTCTAGTTCATTACCCCCAAACTTAGGGTCAACACTACTCTCCGTAAGGCCTAGCAGTATGGATTGAATCTCAGGGTCCGTAGAGTCTTTAAAGTAATCAAGAGCTTCTTCTAGTTCAAAAGTTTGGTCACCTAACTGACTTAAGAGAATTTCCTCATCAAGTTCATCTAAGGAATCACCAAATAAAGTGTCGTCCCAATTATCCTGAGTTAGATCCTGAACTAAAGTGCTAATCATATTCACTTCTTCTAAATCATCGGAAGGTTGTCTATTAACATTAAAGACATTTAGTTCAGTGGTCATATTACCAAAGGATATGTTCATAAGTCCGGTCCTACAGTTGATGACAGCGTTAGCTGTGGCTAAAAATGGGCGACCTAAAATCACCGGTATTTGAGCACTAGGATCCTGAACAGGCTGAGTATCTAGAACAACGAAATCCACTGGATAAATAAATTTATCAACCTCAATCATAACATCCTCTATGACACCACGAGGTATTTTGACAGACCTATCAGCTAATTGCAATGTCATTTTAGTCGGTTTCAACTTACCAAGACCTAGCTGGTTGTATACATGATAAGGGAGTAAGTTCACACTAGCTCCTAAGTCAAGCAATGCCTTATCTACTGAATAATTACCGATCACACAAGATATGGTGGGGCATCCAGGGTCTTTATACTTAGGGGTTGTTTGGTTCAGAAGGATTGAACTTACCTGACCAGCTAAAAAGGCTTTCTTATGGACATTAAGCTTATGCTTTCGTGTACAAAGGTCCTTAAGGAACTTGGCATAAGCAGGCATTTGCCTAATTGCTTCTAATAAAGCGATGTTAATGTTTACCTGCTTAAATATCTCTAGTATTTCGTTAAAATTCGACTCTCTCTTTGTTGGAGCTAACAACTGTGGATATGGGGCTTTGGGTACAAAATGAGACCTGTCGGGAACCACATTGGCATCACTAGAAATTTTGTCGGTTTCTTCAGTTAGTGGCTCCTTCTGGGGCTCATCTTGGGAACTAGAAGGTGGATTTACAGTATGTCCATTATTAGGCATGGCTACCTTATTGTCTACCGTTTTACCACTCCTAAGGGTTGTGACAGAATTCACTTGATTAAATGGTTTTGCACCTACTTCATGAACTCCTCTAGGGTTGGGGGTAGTCTGACTATGGATCCTTCCGTTATCTCTCTCACTTAAGGTCTTAGCTATTTGGCCGACTTGAAGTTCTAGCTTAGCAAGGTTCTGAGCATTAGTTTGAAAGTTCTGCTTAGTTTCCTGCTGAAAACTAATTTGGCTCTGTGCTAACATATCCTGAGTTTTTGCTAACATCTTAATAGATTCCTCTAAGCTAGTCGTTTTATTTTCTGGGCCTGATGAATTCTTAGTGTAACCAAAATCTGGGGGAGCATTAAAATTACTTTGTTCTCTCTCCAATCACTTTGTAACCCTTATGCCTCTCCTAAGCACTTTATATATACTCCACATGACTCAACATGGCCACCTTAATTCCAGAATATTCACATAACTCTAGGTCAACACAACTGGCATATACAAGGGCACCAGTGGTCGACTTTATTGAATTTATTCCGGTTGGTCTGATGGTCTGGCCTCATTTTTTTTTTTGATATATCAGTCACTCTATTTCACCTAGCAATGGTAACAACTTGAATCGTGTGCCCCACCAAACTTAAGAAATAAAAACAGAAGGGATTAGGATTCAACGAGATATGGCGAAACTACCATGTATTTTTTATTTCTAACACCTGAGCTATGTGCTTTTATGAATAGACACTTTAGATGTTTCCATCTAATTAGATTGGTTCCTCAACTCCTACAACCAATATATTCCCATCCACTTAGATTGGTTAGTTCCAAACTTAATAACCATAAATTTCTAGGCTCTGGAGTTTATTTATTGCAACTAAAAGCTAACAAAAACTTTCTTCCCCACCCCCAAACTTAAATCTAACATTGTCCTCAATGTTTCTAATGAAAAAGGAATACCAAAAAGTAAAGTAACATGAGGAATCAGTAAAGAGAGAATCCGGAAAGATAGTACATGGGTGAAGAGAGAAATCAAAAACTAATATACAATCGCCTCGATGGTCAATCAAGGGTAAACAGGGTCCTCCAGAGGGACCTCCTCAACATCACCTGTAGGAAAGGGATCTAAAAAGGGGTTTCAATCTTTGACCGTTAACCTTCGAATAACTACTACCATCCGGTGTCTCGATCTCAACAGCTTCATGAGTAAAGACAGTGCGAACAATAAAAAGGACCCGTCCACCGAGAGCGTAACTTCCCAGGGAAAAGATGCAAGCGGGTATCATACAGAATAACTTTTTGACCTGGATAAAATGACTTTCTTAAAATATTCTCATCATGCACAAGTTTCATTTTGTTCTTATACTCCTTAGCACTATCGTATGCATCTCTTCGAATCTCTTCCAACTCATTGAGCTGGAGTTTCCTATGGGCTCCTGCCTTGTCAACTGAAAAATTTAGCTGCTTAACAGCCCAATATGCTCTACGTTCTAACTCAACAGGTAAGTGACATGCCTTTCCATACACAAGTCGATAAGGTAACATTCCAATGGGGGTCTTAAACGCAGTACGGTAATCCCATAAGGCATCAGTAAGCCTAAACGACCAGTATTTCCGATTAGGATTAACTGTTTTCTCTAATATACGTTTTATCTCCCTATTGGAAACTTCTACTTGACCACTAGTCTGTGCATGATACGGGGTATCTACCTTATGTGAGTTTCATATTTCTTCATCAAAAGCCTAAAAGGTCCATTACAAAAGTGCGACCCTCCATCACTAATTATAGCTCGCGGTGTACCAAAACGTGTAAGTATATTATTTTTGAAGAACTCAATCACAACCCTATGGTAATTGGTTTTACAAGCAACCGCCTCAATCCACTTAGAGACATAGTCTACAACGACAAGTATGTAAAGGTTACCAAAAGAATTAAGAAACAGACCCATAAAGTCCATACCCCATACATCAAATACCTCAACACTTAAAATCGGGTTCAAGGGCATCATGTTCCTACGGGAAATGGTTCCTAATTTCTGACAACGCTCACAAGTAACACAGTAAATATGGGAGTCTTTAAACAACGAAGGTTAGAATCCACACTGCAATATCTTAGCAGCAGTCTTCTTAGCACTAAAGCAACCCCCACAAGCATGACCATGAAAAAAGAAAATAATACTGGACTGGTCATTCTCAGGTATACATCTCCTAATAATCTGATCTGGACAATACTTAAACAAATAAGGATCATCCCAAAAGAAGTGCTTAACCTCGGCTAAAAACCTAGAAAGATCTTGTTTACCCCAATGTTGGGGCATTCGACCAGTAACAAGATAATTCACTATATTCGCATACCAAGGTGCTTGGGTAACAAAGAACAGTTGTTCATCAGGAAAACTATCCCTAAAAGGAGGAGAATCATTAAGGGTATCCACAACAAGCCTAGACAAGTGGTCTGCAACTATATTTTCTGCACCTTTTTTATCTCTAATGTCTAAGGAAAATTCCTGCAACAATAGGATCCATCTAATCAATCTAGGTTTAGTATCCTTCTTGGAAAGAAGATACTTCAAAGCAGCATGATCATTAAAGATTATGACCTTAAATCCTAAGAGGTAGGATCTAAACTTGTCCGTAGTGGTATAGTTCAACTGGGCATCATTCAGAGTTTTGCTAGCATAGTAAATCACATGAAGTAACTTATTTTCTCGCTGACCTAGCACAACACCAATAGCATAATCTGAAGCATCACACATGATCTCAAAGAGTAGGTTCCAGTTGGGTGCCTGGACCATGGGAGCGGTAGTGAGTAAAGTCTTAAGCTTATCAAAAGGCTCTAAACAAGCATCATCAAAGACAAACTTAACATCTTTTACAAGCAAATTGCAAAGAGGTCTAGAAATCAAGATAAAATCCTTAATGAATCGACGATAAAAACCTGCATGCCCTAAGAATGACCTAATATCTCTTACGGTTTTTGGGACCTGTAAAGTTTTAATAAGGTGAACTTTGGCTCTATCTACCTCTATACCCTTCGAAGATACGATATGCCCTAAAATAATTCCTGAACGAACCATGAAGTGACATTTCTCCCAATTAAGCACTAAATTATTTTCCTTACACCTAGTCAAAACTAATGACAAATGATGCAAGCACTCATCGAAAGACGAACCAAACACTGAAAAATCATCCATAAAGACCTCTAAGAACCGTTCTACCATGTCAGAAAATATTCTCAGCATACAACGCTGAAAGGTCGCAGGGGCATTACATAGCCCGAAAGGCATGCGTCTATACGCAAAGGTACCAAAGGGACATGTAAAAGTGGTTTTCTCTTGGTCTTCCGGGGCTATGACAACCTGATTATAACCGCAGTATCCATCTAAAAAGCAATAATGGCTACATCCAGCTAATCTCTCTAGCATTTGGTCAATGAAGGGAAGGGGAAAGTGGTCCTTCCTGGTGACCTTGTTCAATTTCCTATAGTCAATACAGACACGCCAACCCGTGGTTACCAGGGTTGGGATGAACTCATTGTTATCATTCTGGACTACAGTAATACCGGATTTCTTGGAACAACCTGAACGGGGCTGACCCACTTACTGTCTGAAATGGGGTAGACCTGCATCTAACAACTTAAGAACCTCGGTTCGAACTACTTCTTTCATATTAGGGTTCAGTCGACGTTGCATCTCCCTAGAAGGTTTGGTGTCACTCTCTAAATAGATATGATGTATACAATCCGTAGGACTTATACCCTTAATGTCTGCTATGGTCCACCCTAAAGCTTCCTTGTTAATTATGAAGGACGGTCACTAGCCTACTTTCCTGATCACTATCCAATTCGGATGTTATAATCATAGGTAAAGTTTCAGATGGGCCTAAAAACACATACTTCAGGGTATCTGGAAATTTTCAGGTCCAACTTATGAGGCTTTTCTAACGAAGGAACTAGGGTAGACTTAGAAACGGGTAGAGGTTCGAACTTAGGTTTCCACCCATTACTAGTATCTATAAAAGGGGTTGAATCAACAAAGCATTCACCTCATTAATCACATCATCATCATCAAAATCAATCCCAAAGTGATCTAGGCATTTCTCTAATGGATCTTCTAACAAAGTGTTTGGTAATGACTCCTCGACTAATGTTCCTATCATGTTCACCTCTTCTGTGGTCGAGTCATCTAGTTCAGAGGGTAGCTTACTAATATTAAAGATGTTCAGCTCAATAGTCATATTACCAAAAGACAAATTCATAATACCATTTCGACAGTTAATGATCACATTGGATGTAGCTAAAAACGGGAGACCTAAAATCACTGGTATTTGGCTCTCTGGGTCATGGACAGGTTGGGTATCTAGGATAACAAAATCCACCGGATATATAAACTTGTCGACCTCAATAAGAACATCCTCGATCACACCACGAGTAATTTTAACAGACCTATCAGCTAACTGGAGTTTTATCTGGGTAGGTTTCATCTCACCAAGTCCTAGCTTAAGGTACACATGGTATGGGAGTAAGTTCACACTGGCTCCTAAGTCAAGCAGAGCTTTCTCAACACTATTTACCTATTGCGCAAGAAATGGTAGGGGAACCTGGGTCTTTATACTTAGGAGTAGTGGTATTCTGAATAATGGAAGTCACGTGGCTAGCTAGAAAGGCTTTCTTATGGACATTAAGCTTTAGCTTTCACGTACATATATCCTTAAGGAACTTGGCATAAGCGGGAATCTGCTTAATTGCATCTAATAATGGAAGGTTGATAGTTACCTGCTTAAAAACCTTCAATATATCATTAAAGGTGGACTTCCTCTTAGTTGTAACTAGGAGTTATGGGAATGGGGATATGGGAACAAAGCCGGGCTTATCAGGAACCTCATTGGTCTCTTTAGAGACTCTATCAGTCTCTTCAGTTTCTGATTCAGAAGGGTGAACTACAACATGTTCACTATCAGGCATGGTTACCTTGTTGTCTATCACTCTACCACTCTACCACTCCTAAGGGTCTTAATAGCATTCACATGTTCTGATGGTCTTCCACCTACTTCATGAACTCCTCTAGGATTGGGTTGTGTCTGACTAGGAAACTTTCCTTTTTCTCTCAAAGTCTCATTTATCTGATTAACCTGGTTTTTTAACTCAGAAATGGCATGGGAGCTAGCATAACCTATATTTTTACTTTCTTCTATCCCTTGAGAAACTATTTGGTTGATCTTATCAGAGCTTTTAATAAACGAGGCGAGAGTGTCTTCTAAACTCGTGATCTTTTTATCTGAAGGGTTCTGAGTTTGTGCTGGTCCTGAAGGATTCTTATTGTAGCCAAAACCTGGGGGTATAACCTGAGAGTTACTAGACTGACCTTGATTATGGCCCTTAGACCAAGAAAAGTTTGGGTGGTTTCTCCAACCAAGGTTATAGGTTTCTGAATATGGGTCAAACTTCTGTCGATTTTCAAATCTAGTGTTATTATAAAAAGCATTGGATTTCTCTTCAACAATATGGCCTTCCCAAAAAGGATCCATTCTACCACTGCTACCACTAGAATGACCTAATTCTAAGGCTTATAACCTTTTGGCTATGGCTGCTATTTTAGCATCTGACTCATAAGATCCTTCTACCCTATTGACATTTCCTCTACTTAGAAGAATTGTTTTCTGGGGTTCCCTACTATTTTCCCATTGTTGGGTCTTATCGGCGATTTCATTCAAAAATTTCATCGCCTCATCAATAGTTTTATTCTCAAACCCACCAGTGCATAAAGACTCAACCATGGTCGTTGTTGAATAATCTAAACCCTCGTAGAGGATCTGAACTTTCCTAACCTTCTCTAAACCATGATGAGGACATTGAGATACTAAGTCATTGAACCTTTCTAAATACCTATATAAAGATTCTCCCTCTTGTTGAGCAAAAGTACAGATTTGTGTCCTAATAGACGATGTTTTGTGCCTTGGGAAAACTTCTGTATAAAGGCAGATGTAAGTTGGTCATAGGTTTCAATTGACTCAGAAGGCAAACTATACATCCAAGATTTTGCTTTATCTTTTAAGGAAAAGGGGAATAACCTAAGTTTCAAAGCATTATCATATAGGTTTTTAATTTTCAGAGTACTACGAATTTCCTCGAATTCCCTAACATGAAAATAAGGGTTCTCATTCTCTTTCCCTAAAAAGTTTGGGAGCATCTGTAAAGTCCCAGGTTTCAGTTCATGATTTTCCTCAGTTTCAGCTAACTTGATACATGACGGACGAGAAGTCCTGGTTGGGTTCAACAAATCTTTCAAAGTTGCCATTTCTGGCACTACCAAAGGACCAGAATCACTTTCATCACTAATTGTCAAGTTTTCAAAGCTGAAATTTCCAAAGACAGGGCTCTCAAAAGAAGAATTTTCGAGCTCCCCGCCTTCACAAGAAGAACTACTAGGTTTGTCACTAATCAAACGACCTAGAGTGTTTCTTTTCCAAGCCCGTTCTCTAATGACCTCGGGCATACACTAGAAAAAAAAATTAAAAAGAAAAGTCCTAAAAGGAAGGGAAGTTCTATGCAAACACAAACAAGGCTGACTCCACCACAACAAACCTACCGATTTCTAGCAAACAAAAAGCATGATGGCTCCACTTAGATTGTTTCTAGACCAGCTTTTATTCTTTCGAAAAGGAATTCGTTACAATCTGAGCAAACCCCTCTGGAATCAATCTGAGTTAAAGTAAGTTAAATAGAGGCGAGGAAAGCTGCATGGATCTTTGATACCCAAGGCCTCACCGGCATTACAAGGCGGCGTATTCAACTTACAAAAACTATCATGAAATTCAAAGTATGATCAAAAGAGTAACAAATATTTTTCGAACGACTTTCCAATTAAGCTCGTTACCCTATCGGTCTCGTTCTATTCCAAATTTTAAGGCTTAGGTTCGCGTTAAGTATCGTTTTCATAAGGCGGGCAAGAAGAGAACGGTGATGAAATTCGAACTCTTATCTTGTATGGCCAGTCCTTGCCCTTTACTAGGAAATTAAAGCAGCCACATTCAGTTCCTCGACATATATTCAAACGAAGGAATACAATAACCCGCTGACATGGGATTCACAGGTGTTTAGATAAACTTATCTCCCGTTACAGACGGGGGATGAACCGTTTTAGTCGACTCGGGCCACGACTCCTATGTCATGTACGAACCCGAGGGGCCGAGGCGATATCGTAATCGCCGTCCTTCTCTGCAAACAGTTTATATTTAAAACTACCCCTTCCGTAGGGTTTAAAAAAAAAATAAAGTCCAAATGTCCACAGTCCAAAGTCCAAAAATAAATTGCAAAAGAAAAAGACAATCTAAAAAAAAAAATTCTAAAAAAGTAAAATAAAATGTCTCTCTTTCTCTCTCTTTTTTTTAATTAATTTTTCTTCTTCTTTTTTTTCACTCCTTTCGCTTTGCTTTTACCCCAAATCTTCAAGTATTTACCAAAAGCTTTGGCAAATTTTTCTTTCGCTCCAAATTCCAAAATCTGTAAGGAAAAGAGAAAAACCCAAAAACGTAAAGAAGAACAAATAAAAACCTAAAAACTCTAGCCTAAAGACAAGTCCGCGTCGGCGGCGCCAAATATTGATAGGATTTCAAGTTGTTGTGGTAATAGGTTCGTTGAGACTTGTGAAAGCAATAGAATCTGGATTTAATGAAACTTAAAAATAAAGAAAACTTAATGCAAAGGTGATTTCAAGATTTAAAAATAGACCAAGGCTTCGGATTCCACTATTCCTTCTAGTTGATTGGTTTATAATGATATTTCTGAAATTATTATAAATCTCCTTTTCTCATTAATTCACTATTACTCTATAAGGCGTCCAAACATTAAGTTGTTATCCCTAAGCATGAATTATCAAAGAATTGACTCTAAGCATAACACATCGAATTGATTCACAACTAATTAAGAAAACCAATTTTATCTTTATGTTGATCCTAGTGATCAAAATAAATAATTAAAGAAATTGTAAAAGAGATTACCAATCAAGCATGAGTGAATAGTTTCCTCCTTTGCCTTGATCATTGGGTACTTAGCCTCTCATCATGTTGGGAACATGCTCAAAAGTGGATTCAATTGCTCAAAGTGTTTACAAATGATGAAAAATGGGAGAAAATGATTAAAATCAGGTTTGTAACAGTTATGTTTGTTACAAACCTTGTTGTTACAAAAAATGATAAAAACAGAGCGTCGTTGTCACTGTAGCACAACGATTGTCTTTTTCAGTCTAATGTTCTTCGTCTTCTCTTCAATGGAAGAAGCAGCAGATTTCTCCAACTCACGTTTCTTTGCTCTGTTCTCTCTCCAATCACTTCGTAATCCTTCTGCCTCTCCTAAGCACTCTATATATACTCCACAAGACTCAACATGACCACCTTAATTCCACGAATCTTCACCATAACTCGTAGTTAAGACAAAATATTCTCGGGTTGTTTTATTTCCTTTCTTCCCTTCTCACGCTGTCAAACAGTCCTTACACGCTCAAATCATGCTCCCAGATCATCAAGGAATGGGTCAAGACGTTGAAAGCACATGCAATCTTTCCATAACAGCATCGACACAAACCCGAGTATCTTCCAAACCCTGTTTCCGAGTATTTGCACGTTCCATTCCTTTTTTAACGAAACTAACAGCATTACCGGCCCTGTTATAGTGTTACAGCTCAGTACCAAACGATTCCCGTGACAAATATCTCCAAAAATCTCGCCAACTTCACGACCAGAATATATGCAGGTGGAAGGTTTCTTTTTTCCCGCCAAAATGAACTCCAAACGTGGAAGAAGAAGGTTAGCCCTTAACCAACATCTTGGGTGCCAAATAACTAGTGGGTGCTAATGACGAATCTGGGCTAGACATAGCCGTGGGTGATCCTTAGCCAAAACTAGGGTCCGTATAGCAAATGTCCTCCGTGGATGCTCCGAGCAACTTTTCGAGCCGAATTTTCCAAAAATATTTATTTCCCCAAAATACCTACAAACACATAAAACACCACAATAAGTACGAAATCAAGTACCAAAAATACAGAAAATTGAGGACAACTTAGACACAAAAATGTGTTTATCATCAAGGTAATCAAACAAGGGATAGTCCATCTTTGTCGTTGTATTTCCTATGCATTAGAGAACAAAAATGAGAGTAAGATCATTATACGCCAACGCACGCTGAACCAACAATGTCTACACATGCAAGTGCTTATACATAGAATACAATCATCACAAACCTTGGCGAGTAATATGGACAGTCATCTGAGACATAATTAGCGGCATAAGTGTTTTTCTGGCCTGTTTTCCATTGAATCAAAACATAGCTCTGTGACCAAATCTTACAGGTAAATATAAAATGGAGAGAAGCATATCTCAAGACTGTATTAAAACTCGCATGAGCTTTCTTGTAAATTCCTTCTTAATTGCAAGAGCATTGTTGCTTACGCATTATACAAAGCATAATTTATGTGCTATAAGATATTATAGAAATAGAGAGTCCAGGGAAAATAATCTATCGTCACTTTTTCCTCTTAAATCAGTTGGTCGTACTCTATGAGACATCAGGTGCGTTATAGAACAACATCTATTATATTTGGAAAAAAAATGGAACCTTATGCATCTTGCAAAACAAATTTTAAAACTTCACCAACAGATTTTAATCGGTCAGGGTGCACAATGAGTTACGAATGAACACTACTAAGCACCACATAATCAACCTCCATATAATGAGAAATGAACTCCAAGTTCAACAGGTTTGCTTTTCTTCCCAGAAAACAATCCCCAAATAAGGACATCATATAAGATTCCACACAATCACTTAATGGTTCCATAACATATAAATAAAACCTCTCTATGCCCTAGGAATTATGCTGATGGATTACCTTTTGGTTGCTCTTACAGCATCTTTTCGATTACGTCTTCTCAATCTGCATCCCACCTCTTCGTTTTTCTCAGCCTTAATTAACAGAACAAAAAACATAATAAGCCCATGTTTGGATACTAAATATAAGCTATTAGTGATAAGTTTAATCCAATAACTAATATCAAGAAGAAAACTGACTTTGAATGGGAAAGAAGCCTCTCCTTTAGAGATGGTTTCAGCACTCCGTTCCTTCAAGTTTCAACAGTGCAACATGCTTAGAATTCCCTCAAGTTTCAGTAACCGGCATCCTAAAATTTAAAGATATTCTTATTAGGATCGTTACTGGCTGAGAATGAGCAGTAGAAAACCCCAGAATTTGCAAATCCAAGAAAACCCTAATTCTGCCCAAACATGAGACCCTAAATTGTAAAAATTTTACAAATCTTATTAGAACCTATAGAAAGGAGTAACTAAATAGTTCGAAATAAAAACGAATCCAAGCCCAGGATATCACGGAAGAAATTGATAATTTGGGGCTTGTTGCAGTAGATTTCGAGATCCAAACCTCTTAAAAGCACTACAATATCTTCCTCTTGAAGCGAGAAATAGTAATAAAAATAACAATAAGCAAACCAAACAAAACTGAACTGGAAAAATTAAACAAAACAGACATTAGAGAAATCTGTACTGTAAGGTGTCCGATGTGTTTTCAGAGAAGAGAGAGAGAATATGAAAAGACATGACAGATAAAATGCATTGGCCCGGATGCTCCATCTATTGAATCAATTTGTTGATACAAAGTTCAACTAAAAATCAATCGGATAATATCTGATGATATACCTATTGAATCAACAATATTAGAACATGCAATTTGTTCCCCACCTTGAGGCATGCTGGACATGCTACAGTAACCCAAAAACAATAAAATCATCAAGATCAATGGCATAATAAGAGAACCCCATTGGTAAACTTGCATAACTTCAACACTGAAATGTATGGTGAGCCTGATATTATGTAACACAATAAACTAAATGGAAATAACAAATCAGATTAGCGCCGAAGTTAAATCCATGCATCTTACAACAACTAATCAAGCCACTTTATGTCCAAACTGCAAGTATTAACTGATCAAGAATCACAGTCAAAACTTATGCAATTGACAATCTTAATACCTGGCTACAATCCACATAACAAAATAATCTCAAATTAGATCAAATCAAAAACCTAAATAACATTCAAACAAATCAAGTTTCTACTCCATGGTCAAAAATTATCAGAGGGAAATGTATTAACACAGAAACAACCACAACATATATCTACGTACTTCTGGTCTTGTGCATTCCCCTATTAAGAATGTGATGAATGTCATATAAATGTTGTATTTGAGTGTTTGTGCTTAATTCTATAACACTTTCTAAACATGAATACGACAAAGAATTACATGCGTGATGGATCTACTAAATTCTTTTTCTCCATCCTTTTTCTAAAAATTATAAGCTAGGAGGTGCAATTCCTGAAATGGCCACATTCCTTTAGGTAGCATTAATTGGTGCTTGTTTAAGCAGTCCACTTTATTGTAGCAGTTTTGACTAATGTACCCCACCAAGAGAGTGTATTAAGAAGATTGTTAACATGAACTTAATAGGAAAATATACTAATATATGTGTATTATTTACGGACCTGTGAATCTAAGTGATGTAGAAAGAGCTCAAGGTGTGGGGTTCCCGTCTGCATCTCAATAAATGAGATGTGATGATCATTTCTTGTGTCATATACTTCCACCCCAGGCAATAAATGCAGAGCCTTCGATTCTTCTTATTATTATTCTCAAGTGGACGGATGAACGCAAAAAGGATAGAACATAAAGATGTTATAGTAGCGGTAAGCTGGACCGATTAGTTCTGTAGAACAACAAAAAAAAGTATTAATTATGCACATCTCATAATAATGGAATGAGCGAGGATACGTTGATTTGTAGATAAAACATCCGTATGTTCAATTCTCTCTACATATGGATTAAGGGAAGTGTCATATTACAACTGGGTGGTGAATATGGACACAAAATACACAGGTGAATTGAGCAATAAGGGCTTTGAGGAAGGTCTCAACCCATTTCACTACTAACTTTAATATTATGTTCCATTAGCCTCTATGGAAGGTCTCCACTGTTATTTACAATGTCGCAGTACCCTCAGCTCAGCCCACTTCACTACTAACTTTAATATTATGTTCAATTAGCCTCTATGGAAGGTCTCCACTGTTATTTACAATGTCTCCGAACCCCCCAGATCAACCCACTTCACTACTAACTTTAATATTATGTTCCATTAGCCTCTACATAGATCAAAGCATTCAACTACTACCCACAAACTCCATCTGAAAGTGAAGTACACAAAATATGAAATAAATTCATTGAAGTAACTCAGGATAAAAAAAAATCTCGTAAAACCAACAATATACAAAGAAATAAAATGTGTTCCCAATTTTACCTAATATACAAACAAAACCCAATAGATTCCGTACACGTGGACCAACAATGGATTAACAAAATAAAGAATCCATAAAAAAGTGTATGGGGGTGGGGGTACCTCATACCTCATATTAAGGTATAATCTTCATTGTCACTGTCGAAGTATGCTCTGTTTTCTCTGCTCTTTAATAAATCTGCAATCAAATACCTCTATCAGAATCCATGTACTCGAGACAGACCAATGTGATTCAACATCAATTCCTGCAATAAATAAGATAAGTGGGTGAAGGAGAAATCAAGCAATATATATATATATATATATATATCATAGGAAAAAAGAGTTAATTAGGACTGGAATTCCTAGCAAACTTTCAACGGCCAGAAGCCTAGAGCAAACAGTGCAAAGATAAACAAATTGCAAAAAGATTTGACAGAGAATGAAATATACAATAAACAGATTTAAAAGGGGTAAATTGGAGTTATAATTTTAAAATCTCACATGATTTATTTCTGCTTTTCTTCATGCAGTGAGTGAGTCCAGTTATGATTTTTATCTGCGTTTGTAGAAAATATGTGAGTAGAAAAATCAAAAGAAGAAAAAAAGGTTAAAAAGTTGGTTTTATGTGCGACAACTTTAGTGCTCTTGATCCTACGCTCAGGAACATCTCAGAATATCAGGAACATCCCATTTTTCCTGATCCTGGGTTCAAGAACAGAAGCTAAGCTAACAACTCAAAACCAACATGCAATTGAGCATCTAACTCATCACATAATGAAATCTGACTACATTTTTGTAACCCCTCATTATTATGCTCGCAAAAATTATAAGTTACAATTTTTATACTCCAAAAGCCATCACTATTTAATTAATCAACATTAGTGAGTGATATTCACATTCATGTCAGAGGAAAGCAATCAAGCATAAGAATTATATATGTTTTCTCTAAAGATTGTATCGAGTATTACTCGCCTAAAGGTCTCTTGACTACAAAGAACCCTCAGAAAAGTTTGATACAATGGAGCACAACTTGGAATTTGTGTATTCAAATTTTCTACAATGGGGCCTTAACTGTCTAAGACCATGACCACTATGGGGAATTCCGAAGTCCGACTGATTTAATTGTTTATTCCAAAAGTGAGTTAAGATCCGGAATTTGCTCAAAGATCATTTGTAAGGGCCAAAGAACTGCACCACGTCTACAAGATATAAGGTGTTTATCCCAAATGGACCGAATTGCAGGCTTCGGCAATATTTTCTATGCTAAAACATAAACGACAATATGGGTATTTTTTTTCTTGTAAATAAAAGAAAATGCACTCCTTACATACCCATTTTAGCCTCCAATGTACTCGTTTAGGAAGTTTTTGCTTCCACATGCGCTATATGACTATCATTAAACTTTGATTGCGTTGGTGCGTTGTATTTTTCTTATCCCTCTCCTCTAGTGAAGAACTACACATCTGTTACGTATTGATGATTTTGAAATCACATAGTTCGGTATCAAATCCGCGCACAAAACCACCAATTTTTGTCCTCTGTTCAACCAAATCTCGTACTCACCTGCAGAAAGGATATTATCTCCAACAAAAAGCCCCGTGTAAAATAAATCAATCAAACACAATTCTTAACTTCTCTAAACACATTTCTTAACTTCCCTGTTGTAAACCAAAAATGCCCAGCATTTACAATACAATTCCATCCAACACTTGTGTTCTCCCCTGTACATCCAAAAATTGTCTTCCATTAATTAGCTTGTCAAGATCATGGATATACTACAGAATAAAGCCAATTTTCGAACCACATAAGACTCACTTTTGCTACTTCATTTCTAATTGTTCACCAAAATTCATAATACGACCACTTTCCAATATCAAAAAATCCACTATATATTCTAATAAAACCATGTATGGTGTTAGTGTTAGTATTGTTGCAGATTTTAAGATGGCATTGGTAAAAGAGGCATTTCTACGGTGGTAATTTAACCACTGGACTCATGGATAGCATCTAGACAATCTTGGTTCAAGAACTGGTCGATCAGGCTTTTAAGCAAACACCTTGTGTGTGTGTGTAAATCTAGTAATGGAGAAGTAGTTATGTTGTTGACATACCTAGACTATTATAGAAATTCCAATACAAAAATCCATTATGTATACCTAGACTATTATAGATATTTTATGCCAACGTAACATATCGAGGACATGAAACTCCATATGTAACCCAGTTACCAGAATCAGAAGAAAATAAATCAATCTAAAATACATGTGCAGTTCCAAATTTGGGTATACAAACAACCTTATAACTCGTAGAAATGATTAGAAGTGACGAACATTCGTTGCATATGAAGCCAGACACAAAAGATACACATTTCTTTAGTGGCAATGGAAGTGATACCCCCTTTTCCTGGTTAGTGGATTACAAACAATATCAGATGGTAACCTCTCTCTCCAATATTTCAATTGGTAATGGATTGACCATATCATTTTGGATTGATAAATGGAATTCTAAAGCTTGTTTAAAGGAAATGTATGATACCCTTTTTCAAAATTGCTGGTCTCAAGCAGGGTTCTATTAGAGAGCACATCTCATCAAATGGCATCAGCTGGTCCTTTAACTTTAAGAGACATGATTCTAGCCTGCATAAACATCACCAAACAAAAGCACAAAAATAAAGTTCATGAAATTCAATGTCGTCACCGGATTGTTTAACATCTATATGAAATGATGGATTAATTCAGTTTGGTGCCGCTTACATATTAACTAACACTTCTATGAGAAATATGTCCCTTGAGCAGTGTTTGTTGTGGCTTCCATATACTAAGCTTTGTCAAATTTGACCTCGTAGCGCCGTTTGTATAAACGAAACCCTAGATCGAATGAATAATTAAAAAAAGAATGAATAATCATGAAAGGTGGTATAAAGAATTTAAAAAATAAATTAACACATAGTAAAAAAGATAACATAATTGAACATTAAATTTGATAGATGTGTTCTTTAATGGAGATATAGTTACTTCGGAAGGAATCATATGGAAGAACAGTTGATGTTATAATTACAGTTGCATCTACAACAACCGTTAATGGCTGATACGGAGGAGTGAAAACCCTAGAATTCAGAAAACCCTCAATTTGGAAAAAAAAAACCTAAATTTGGATAAACCTATCCGTAAAACCAAACAATCTTCGGAAATCAAACAACAATCAGGCCAAGTGTTTTGATCAAAAAAGAGAGGAAGTGAGAGTGTTCTGATATGTATTGTGTTTGAAGTTTGAAGCTTGAATCGTAATAGAAGATTTCCTTATGTATTACATCTGCTGACTCACACCCTGTCCCGAAACATTACCAAATCATTCATGTCCGTCCAAGTCAAATCTCCATTCGGATGCTAGTGGCCGCCGGATGCGCCTCCTTGGTAAATCCTGACCGTTCTTTGACTCTTTGTTCAAGGAGACAAACACCACCTTTTTTTATTACAGTGATGGAGGGAAGGACCGTCAAATCCGAGTTCGTACGAGAATTCTACAACGATTTTAGTGAGGGTCCCACATCTGAATTTTCTGATTACGAAATTTCATGAGTTAACACAAATTTATGTGAATAATCTCAGCCATCCAACTTGGCTAGCCAACTTAAATGGTTTATATTGAATTTGGGACAATCATCTCATCCATCCACGACCACATGCCGCATGTTGCCTTATATGCTAATTAGGGTTTCGATATGCCAAACCCTAATTTAGGCAAAGTTGCTACGCCAACAATGTTCCACAGAACATTGGGATTGATGTGGCCATTGAAACTGATGTTGCCACACCACTTTTGAGTCTAACACCAACGTTTCAAAAACTTAATGGCCATGGCTAGCACCATCGTGCTGCTGGCATGCATAAACTATGCCACCCACCCCACCGTGCCACTGGCATGCACGAACCATGACAGCCATGCCGCAATGCCGCTGGTATACACTAAAGGTGACATTGCGCCATTATTAGGCGCCAACAGAAGGTAGTCATAATCAACGACTACCCTTCCTCATGAGATGCAATCTCAGCTATCCAGGTTTGCCACCGAACTGACAGACTTGTGACAACTTTTAGGCGACCAACCACCTAAGTCTAGTGGTCACGGCTACGCCAGGAACCACTTGCACAACCGCGCCACTGGCATGCGCTAAAAGCGCTACTATACCATTATCAGGCACCAACAGAAGGTATCCATCATCAGAGGCTACCTTTCCTCATGAGATGCAATCTCAGCCATCCAAGTTCGCTACCGAGCTCGCAGGATTGTGGCAAGTTTTAGGCGACCAGCCGCCTAAATATAGTGGCCATGGCTACGCCAGGTGCCACTTGCACCACCGTGCCACTGGCATGCACGAGCCATTCCAGCCATGCCGCAGTGCCACTGGCATACACCAAAACGCCACTGTGCCATTATCATGTGCCAAAAGAAGGTAGCCATAATCAACGGTTACCCTTCCTCATGAGATGCAATCTTATCCATCCAAGTTCGCCACTGAAATGGCAGAATTTTGGAAACTTTTAGGCGACCAGCCAAGACGAACCTAATAACATCACATGTTATTTTCCTGCGGCAAGTCTATTTATTTTAACTTGCCACACGTAGCAAAGTGCTGCATGTTTTCCACGAAAACACTCGAGACATCAAACACGTCACAAATTGGGGGATACTCATCAGGGTATTGGTCTGGCGGTTTACAGCGTGTGGCGTGCAATACGCCCGTTACAAGAAAGTTTCATAAAGCGGGGCGGTTAGTAATGGCAAGAAGTAATGGTGTAAACGGATCCACCTTCTTCATTATGGAAGAATAATTCCTGACATTACACGTTACTCTTCCACCACTCAATCGTTTCCACTTCCTACCAGACCAGTGTACGTTTTATTACGACTTGTATAAATAGGTTTCACCTATTTACCACCAGACAATAAGTTTGGGTCGGAGAACAACACAGTATCCAGAAATCACCTGGTAGCTTTTCATTCTGCTAGCCAGTTCTACTTTCTGATACAAGTCATAAACAACCACACCTTCAGAATCAACGATTCTGGTCTCAACACTCTCTTCGTTTCCCTCCCTAAGACCAACCCTTCTCCTTCACTTTGTGACCGAAACAAGCCTGGAACGGCCATTTCTTGGTCTAGGACAGGATTGTACATATTGATATCTCGAATCAAAAGTACTCCCGTGCAGTGCATTGTTTAGGGTCTAGACTCGTTTCTCATCCACACACACGAATTTACCAAAATCGGCAGAAAACGTTTTCACCCACAAACAATTGGCAACCACAGTGAGAGATTAATCTCTCGGTTGCAATATCAATTTCCAACTTCCAATTTCATTTTTCAATTCCAATCTCAAGATGGTAGAACTCAGGTCCGGATCGACAACAAACCCTGAAAACACTAGCGCTGAAATCATCTTCGATGTTAACGTTCCTTCCAGTGACATTAATACGTCACCTGTCAACACCAGCGGCCACCAGAGCTAGAGCCGCTGCCGCCACCCCTAACGTTTCTTCAAGTACGACAACTCCAACCGTCACCAGAGCCGCTGCTACTCCATCATAAAGACGAGAGACTGGAGGAGCCAGAAGAATCCGATCTCCTCTTACCACTGTTGATTTGATGGAAAGAAAAAAGGTTCTCCTAAGGCTCAGACAGAATGGCTACAACTCAAAAAGAGATACATATTTTCCTCAAGAAACTAACATAGCGGATACCAAAAGAGTCACGTCAACCCCAGATGGAGCTAACAAGGAATACTTTTAACATCCGGCGCAAGCACTTCAGCAAGACGTGCGTTTATAGATGAAGAGGCTCGCGTTGCTCTTGAACGCCAAGTAGAAGGAAATCAGCAAATCCAATTTCATCACACGTGAAGATCAGGAACGACTTCTCCAAAATCGAGGAAAAGAAAATCAGCAACCATCCTTAGTTCACAGAGACCCTCTTCCCATCTGCATGATTTCTGGGGACTTCTCCCACAAAATCGTGCAGTCTATGATGAAACATTTATGTGAGATTTTGTATTTCTCCAAGGCGCAGCGTCAAGACATATTTGCAACCCTCAACTGCACTGCATTAGGAAAGCAGTTGTTTCCAACCAGGGAAGCCGTTCCCAAACCCCAACCTCTCCTGGAAAATACGATTGATGGATGGGACTGGGGATTCCTAACCACTGTTCACTTGAAGGATGTCGAGTTTGGCAGCACGCTGATTGACGCGGCCTCCTGATAGACACATTTTTGTGTCCGATTTGTCTCGATTCTATATATTTTTAGGGCTCATTTTTGTACTTATTATGGTGTTTTATTTATTTGTAGGTATTTTTGGCTAATAAACATATTTGGAAAAAATTGGCTCGAAAAGTTGTCGGAAAGCACCCGGAGGACATTTGCTATTCGGACTCTCACTTTGGATAAGGGGTAACCTAATTACTAAGGAGCATCCCATTTCTAGGCATTTGCTAATCTCACCCCTACTCTGGATAAGGGGCAACCATCTTCAACATTAAAAAAAGGATTTTGGCGGGAAAAAAATGTAGTTAAGGAGCAGTTTTGGAAATCGTGATTTGAAGGAGTTTGAGGTCAATTAAACCTCTGATTTTCATAGGATATATTCCTTATGGGTTTAGGAATCTGATATGGGTGTTTAAATCGATTAGAATGGGCTCAAACGACGGATTTTTCTCACAACATGAAAATATGGAAAGTCACGTGTGTGACCTGTTTTAGGGAATTTTAGAGTGATTAAAATGCTGTAAACCTTCCCAAAGATTTGTATCTATCTAAGGAAGATTTTAGCATAAAAAGGAAAGCTCAGAAACGCGTAGAAATCCTAAAACAAGAAAGTGTCGCAACTTGGCCGTGAAGAGAAGGAAAGAGATTTTGGAAGATTTAGGAGAGATTTAATCGGTATTTTTGATATAAATAGATGTATTGGGTCATATAGAAGTGATGTCGAGAGTTTGGGAACCTAAGGAGAGCCAGAGAAGAAGAAATCAGAGCTTTACCAAACTCTGTTTCTGCTGCTGCTGCTGCTGTTGAAGAAGAAGAACGCGAAGAACATTGACCCTCGGTAGACAGTTGCAGAAAAGTGGCGCTGTTTAACAGCTGAAGAACATTAAGCTGTGCAGGACAGTCTTATTCTAGGGTCTTAAAATCAGCGACAAAGCAACAGTTTTTCTGTAACAGTTCCATTGTAACAGCTGTTTTGCAACACCAATACACTGTTGCAAACAGTTTGTGTTATTACTTTTCACTCTTTTAATCATTTTTTGAGCAACAAACACATATTTTGAGATCATGATTAATATGAGGAGCTAAACCCCATTGCTGAGGCGATAGAGGAAGCTATTTTTCCAACAAGTGGTATATTCTATTTTATCTTTTTATTTGCAATAATTATATGATTATTTGCCTTGAAATATTATTGAATATGATTTTTATTTGAGTGATTGTGATATATTTTGATGGAGTATGCTTAGTTTTAAGACTTTTGATGCTTCATACTTGGTATTTACAATTATTACTTTTGAAAATTTACTTGTTGCAATATTTTAGAATCAAATTAAACAAGAAAATTGCATAAATATAAGTATTGGTTTAATCACTTTGAACTTGGAAAATAGTGGAATTTTAGCCTCAGTGTTTCTTTTAGTATTGATATCATCTTTGATTGAGTTTGCTATAATTTTTAGTGAGTTTTCTATTTTAATATTAGGATTTAAGTCTAATTAATATCCTTCACAAGTTTGAGAATCGAACCACTTTTACCACTATCTACAAATCACATCAATTTTTGGCGCCGCCGACGCGGACTTGTTTTTAGGGTTTTAGATTTATTTTTTTGTTTTTATTATTTTTGTCTTTTTTATGGTTTTGGGTATTTATCTTGTGTCTACAGGTTCTGGATCATAAAGAAAATTGAGCCAAGGAGTTTGGTGATTTCATAAAGACTTGGAGCTAAAGATTAAAGCAAAAAGAACAGAAAAGAAGACAATTTTATTTTATTTTTTTAGACAATTTTAGTTTAGGGTTTGTTTATTTTATTTAAAAAAAAAACTGTATTAGGGTTTATTATTTTTGTAATTTTTCTTTAATTTTTTGGAATTTTGGAATTTGGGACATTTTTTTTATTACCCTACGGAAGGGTACTTTAAATATAAACTATTTGCAGAGAAGGAGGACAATTACGATATTGTCTCTGCACCTTGGGTTCGTACACTAGACATCGGAGTCAGTGGCCCGAGTCGACTACAACCGATTCATCCCCCGTCAGGAACGGGAGGTAAGATTCTAAACACTCGCGAATACCCTGTCAGCGAGTTACTGGACTCCTTCGTATGCATATATGTTGAGGACTGAATACGGAAATTTATTTTTCTAGTAAAGGGCAAGGCCTGGCCATACAAGATAAGAGTTTGGATTTCATCACCGTTCTCTTCTTGCCCGCTTTAGGAACACGTAACCTACGCGAACCTAAGCCTAGAATTTGGACTAGAACGAGACCGATAGGGTAACGAGCTTAACAGGAAAGTCATTCGAAAAATATTGGTTACTCTTTTAAGCATACTTTGAAGTTCTTGACGGTTTCTGTAAGTTGAATGAGTGATTGCGCCGCCTTGTATACCGGTGAGGCCTTGGGTATCAAATCTCCATCGAGCTTCCCTCGCCTCTATTCAACTTACGTTAACTCGGATTGATTCCAGAGGGGTTTGCTTAAATGGTAACGAATTCCCGTTCGAAGGATTAGAAGCTGGTCTAGAAACAATCTAAGTGGAGCACTCATGCTTTTTGTTTGCTAGAAATCAATAGATTTGATTTGGTTGAGTCGGCCTTGATCTGTGTTTGATTACCCTTCCAATTTAGAAAATTTTATTGTATGCTTGAACGTAAAAGAGACGCACTAGGTAGATTTGTTAAAGAGAAACCTAGTAGTTCGAAGCGTCTCGATTACCTTAATCTAGAAAGTCCGGCTTTTGAACAGTCTGTTTTTGAACGTTCTTTGACTGAGGAAAGAATCCATGTTGCTCCGATAGCGCCAGAAATGACAACTTTGAAAGCTTTGTTGAATCCAACTAGGACTACCCGTCCTTCGTGTATTAAGTTAGATGAAACGGAGGCACCCTATGAACTGAAACCTGAGACCTTACAGATGCTCCCAATCTTTTTAGGGAAAGAAAATGAAAACCATTATTACCATGTTAGGGATTTTGAGGAAATTTGTAGTACTCTAAGAATTAGAGTCTTAGATGAAGATGCTTTGAAACTTAGGTTATTCCCATTTTACCTGAAAGATAAGGCCAAGTCGTGGGTGTATAGTTTGGACTCCGAGTCAATTGAGACATATGAACAACTTATCTCTGCCTTTTTCAATAAGTTTTTCCCTAGGCACAAAACATCGTCTATTAGGATGCAAATATGCACATTTTCACAACAACAGGGAGAATCTTTATATAGGTATTTGGAAAGGTTCAATGATTTATTATCCCAGTGTCCTCATCATGGTTTAGAAAAGGTTAGGCTAGTTCAGATCCTTTATGAGGGTTTAGATTATTCCACAACGACCATGGTTGAGTCTCTATGCACTGGTGGATTTGAAAACCAAACTGTTGATGCGGCGATGGATTTTTTAATGAAATCGCCAAAAAACCCAGCAATGGGAAAATAGTAGGGCACCCCAGAAAACAATTCTTTTAAGTAGAGGAAACGTTAATAGGGTAGAAGGAGGCTATGAATCAGATGCCAAAATTGCTGCTATAGCAAAAAGGTTAGAAGCCTTAGAAGTGGGCAAGACTAGTGGTAAAGTGGAGCCTTTTTGGGAAGGCCAGAATATTGAAGAGCAGGCCAATGCTCTTTATAATAACACTAGATAAGGGGAAACCATCTTCAACATTAAAAAAAAGGATTTTGGCGGGAAAAAAATGCAGTTAAAGAGCAGTTTTGGCAATCGTGATTTGAAGGAGTTTGAGGTCGATTAAACCTCTGATTTTCATAGGATAAACTCCTTATGGGTCTAGAAATCTGATATGGGTGTTTAAATCGATTAGAATGGGCTCAAACGACGGATTTTTCTCACAACAAGAAAATATGGAAAGTCACGTGTGTGACCTGTTTTAGGGAATTTTAGAGTGATTAAAACGTTGTAAACCTTCCCAAAGATTTTTATCTATCTAAGGAAGAGTTTAGAATAAAAAGGAAAGCTTAGAAACGCGTAGAAATCCTAAAACAAGAAAGTGTCGCAACTTGGCCGTGAAGAGAAGGAAAGAGATTTTGGAAGATTTGGGAGAGATTTAATCAGAATTTTTGATATAAATAGATGTCTTGGGTCATATAGAAGAGGTGTCGAGAGTTTGGGAACCTAAGGAGAGCCAGAGAAGAAGAAATCAGAGCTTTACCAAACTCTGTTTCTGCTGCTGCTGCTGTTGAAGAAGAAGAACACGAAGAACATTGACCCTCGGTAGACAGTCGCAGAAAAGTGGCGCTGTTTAACAGCTGAAGAACATTAAGTTGTTCAGGGCAGTCTTATTCTAGGGTCTTAAAATCAGCGACAAAGCAACAGTTTTTCTGTAACAGTTCCATTGTAACAACTGTTTTGCAACACCAATACACTGTTTCAAACAGTCTGTGTTATTACTTTTCACTCTTTTAATCATCTTTTGAGCAACAAACACATGATTAATATGAGGAGCTAAACCCCATTGCTGAGGCGATAGAGGAAGCTATTTTTCCAACAAAAAGTGGTATATTCTATTTTATCTTTTTATTTGCAATAATTATATGATTATTTGCCTTGAAATATTATTGAATATGATTTTTATTTGAGTGATTGTGATCTATTTTGATGGAGTATGCTTAGTTTTAAGACTTTTGATGCTCCATACTTGGTATTTACAATTATTACTTTTGAAAATCTACTTGTTGCAATATTTTAGAATCAAATTAAACAAGAAAATTGCATAAATATAAGTATTGGTTTAATCACTTTGAACTTGGAAAATAGTGGAATCTTAGCCTCAGTGTTTCTTTTAGTATTGATATCATCTTTGATTGAGTTTGCTATAATTTTTAGTGAGTTTTCTATTTTAATATTATGATTTAAGTCTAATTAATATCCTTCACAAGTCTGAGAATCGAACCACTTTTTACAAATCACATCAATTTTTGGCGCCGCCGACGCGGACTTGTTTTTAGGGTTTTAGATTTATTTTTTTATTTTTTTGTTTTTATTATTTTTGTCTTTTTTTATGTTTTTGGGTATTTATCTTGTGTCTACAGGTTCTGGATCATAAAGAAAATTGAGCCAAGGAGTTTGGTGATTTCATAAAGACTTGGAGCTAAAGATTAAAGCAAAAAGAACAGAAAATAAGACAATTTTATTTATTTTTTTTAGACAATTTTAGTTTAGGGTTTGTTTATTTTATTT
This sequence comes from Papaver somniferum, assembly GCF_003573695.1. Lineage (NCBI taxonomy): Eukaryota > Viridiplantae > Streptophyta > Magnoliopsida > Ranunculales > Papaveraceae > Papaver > Papaver somniferum. Next base: position 125,006,010 of record NC_039365.1, read on the forward strand.
AAAAAAAAAACTGTATTAGGGTTTATTATTTTTGTAATTTTTCTTTATTTTTTTGGACTTTTGGACTTTGGGACATTTTTTTTTTATTACCCTACGGAAGGGTACTTTAAATATAAACTGTTTGCAGAGAAGGAGGACAATTACGATATTGTCTCTGCACCTTGGGTTCGTACACTAGACATCGGAGTCAGTGGCCCGAGTCGACTACAACCGATTCATCCCCCGTCTGGAACGGGAGGTAAGATTCTAAACACTCGCGAATCCCCTGTCAGCGAGTTACTGGACTCCTTCGTATGCATATATGTTGAGGACTGAATACAGACATTTATTTTTCTAGTAAAGGGCAAGGCCTGGCCATACAAGATAAGGGTTCGGATTTCATCACCGTTCTCTTCTTGCCCGCTTTAGGAACACGTAACCTACGCGAACCTAAGCCTAAAATTTTGACTAGAACGAGACCGATAGGGTAACGAGCTTAACAGGAAAGTCATTCGAAAAATATTGGTTACTCTTTTAAGCATACTTCGAAGTTCTTGACGGTTTCTGTAAGTTGAATGCGTGACTGCGCCGCCTTGTAATACCGGTGAGGCCTTGGGTATCAAAGCTCCACCGAGCTTCCCTCGCCTCTATTCAACTTACGTTAACTCGGATTGATTCCAGAGGGGTTTGCTTAAATTGTAACGAATTCCCGTTCGAAGGATTAGAAGCTGGTCTAGAAACAATCTAAGTGGAGCCATCATGCTTTTTGTTTGCTAGAAATCAATAGGTTTGATTTGGTTGAGTCGGCCTTGATCTGTGTTTGCTTACCCTTCCAATTTAGAAAATTCTATTGTATGCCTGAACGTAAAAGAGACGCACTAGGTAGATTTGTTAAAGAGAAACCTAGTAGTTCGAAGCGTCTCGATTACCTTAATCTAGAAAGTCCGGCTTTTGAAGAGTCTGTTTTTGAACGTTCTTTGACTGAGGAGAGAATCCTGTTGCTCCGATAGCGCCAGAAATGGCAACTTTGAAAGCTTTGTTGAATCCAACTAGGACTACCCGTCCTTCGTGTATTAAGTTAGCTGAAACGGAGGCACCCTATGAACTGAAACCTGGGACCTTACAGATGCTCCCAATCTTTTTAGGGAAAGAAAATGAAAACCCTTATTACCATGTTAGGGATTTTGAGGAAATTTGTAGTACTCTAAGAATTAGAGGCTTAGATGATGATGCTTTGAAACTTAGGTTATTCCCATTTTCCCTGAAAGATAAGGCCAAGTCGTGGCTGTATAGTTTGGACTCCGAGTCAATTGAGACATATGAACAACTTACATCTGCCTTTTTCAATAAGTTTTTCCCTAGGCACAAAACATCGTCTATTAGGACGCAAATATGCACATTTTCACAACAAGAGGGAGAATCTTTATATAGGTATTTGGAAAGGTTCAATGATTTATTATCCCAGTGTCCTCATCATGGTTTAGAAAAGGTTAGGCTAGTTCAGATCCTTTATGAGGGTTTAGATTATTCCACAACGACCATGGTTGAGTCTCTATGCACTGGTGGATTTGAAAACCAAACTGTTGATGCGGCGATGGAATTTTTTAATGAAATCGCCAAAAAACCCAGCAATGGGAAAATAGTAGGGCACCCCAGAAAACAATTCTTTTAAGTAGAGGAAACGTTAATAGGGTAGAAGGAGGCTATGAATCAGATGCCAAAATTGTGCTATAGCAAAAAGGTTAGAAGCCTTAGAAGTGGGCCAGACTAGTGGTAGAGTGGAGCCTTTTTGGGAAGGCCAGAATATTGAAGAGCAGGCCAATGCTCTTTATAATAACACTAGATTTGATAACCGTCAAAAGATTGACCCATATTCAGAAACCTATAATCCTGGTTGGAGAAACCATCCGAACCTTTCGTGGTCTAAGGGCCAAAGTCAAGGTCAGTTTAGTAATTCTAATGCTCCCCCAGGTTTTGGCTATACTAAGAATCCTTCAGGACTAGCTCAGTTTCAGAATCAGTCAGATAAGAAAATCCTAAGTTTAGAGGAATCTCTCGCCTTGTTAACTCAGCAAACTGCAAAATTCCAGTTATCCGTAGAACAGAGTCTACAAGCTAGTAACAGGATAGGACAAGAAAATAGTCAGGCTATTTCCGAGTTAAAAACCCAGGTTGGTCTGATAAGTGATTCTTTGAGAGAAAAAGGTAAGTTTCCTAGTCAAACACAACCCAACCCTAGAGGAGTTCATGAATTAGGTGCAAAACCATCGAATCAATTGAATGTTGTTAGAACCCTTAGAAGTGGTAGAGTTGTAGACAATAAGGTAACCATGCCCGATAGTGAACATACTGTAGTTCACCCCTCAGGATCTCACCTCTCAGGACCAGTAGCTGAAGAGACTGATAAAGTTTCTGATGATGTGAATTCGGTTCCTGAAAGGTCTGATTTTAGGCCTAGAGCCCCATTTCCTCAGCTATTAGTACCAACAAAGAAGGAATCGAACTTTAATGACATAGTGGAGGTTTTTAAGCAAGTTACCATAAACCTTCCCTTATTAGATGCAATTAGGCAAATTCCTGCTTATGCCAAGTTCCTTAAGGATATGTGTACGCGAAAGCGAAAACTTAGCGTCCATAAGAAAGCCTTTTTAGCTAGTCACGTAAGTTCAATCATTCAGAACACCACAACTCCAAAGTACAAAGACCCAGGTTCTCCTACCATTGCTTGCACAATAGGTAACTTCCGGGTAGAAAAAGCTTTACTTGACTTAGGAGCCAGTGTGAACTTACTGCCATTCCATGTATACTTACAGCTAGGACTTGGTGAAATGAAACCTACTCAGATGACACTGCAGTTAGCTGATAGGTCTGTTAAAATCCCTCGAGGTGTTATCGAGGATGTTCTTATTGAGGTCGACAAGTTTATTTATCCAGTGGATTTCGTGGTCCTAGATACCCAACCTGTCCCTGACCCAGAGAACCAGATACCTGTGATTTTAGGTCGCCCATTTTTAGCTACGTCTAATGCGATCATTAACTGTCGAAATGGTGTGATGAGTTTATCTTTTGGTAATATGACTATGGAGATGAACATTTTTAATGTCAGTAAGCAACCTCATGAGCTAGATGACACATGTGTTGAGGAGGTGAACATGATAGAAGCCTTAGTTCAGGAGTCATTACCAAACATCTTGTCTGAAGACCCATTAGAAAGTTGTCTATCCCATTTTGGTTTAGATTTTGACGACGATAGCACTATTGAACAGGTGAATGCTCTATTAGATTCTACCCCTGTGTTAGACACTGATAGATGGAAAGCTAGGTTCGAACCGTTACCAGTTTCTGAGACTACCCTAATTCCTTCTTTAGAAGAGCCCCCAAAGTTGGACCTTAAACCACTACCCGATACTCTAAAGTATGTGTTTTTAGGCCCATCTGAGACTTTACCTGTGATTGTAGCTTCCAATTTGGATAGTGATCAGGAAAGTAGGCTAGTAAATGTACTTCAAGACAATAAGGAAGCTTTAGGGTGGACTATAGCAGACATTAAGGGTATAAGTCCTACTGTGTGTATGCATCAGATTCATTTAGAGGAAGACTCCAAACCTTCTAGGGAGATGCAACGTCGACTGAACCCTAACATGAAAGAGGTAGTTCGAAAAGAGGTGCTTAAGTTGTTAGATGCGGGTATTATTTACCCAATTTCAGACAGTAAGTGGGTCAGCCCTGTTCAGGTTGTCCCCAAGAAATCAGGTATCACTGTAGTCCAGAATGATAATAATGAATTAATCCCAACCCGAGTGACCACGGGATGGCGTGTGTGTATTGACTATAGGAAATTGAACAAGGTCACAAGGAAGGATCACTTTCCCCTTCCTTTTATCGACCAAATGCTAGAGCGATTAGCTGGACATAGTCACTATTGCTTCTTAGATGGCTACTCCGGTTATAATCAGATCGTTATTCCCCAGAAGACCAAGAGAAAACCACTTTACCTGTCCCTTTGGTACCTTTGCGTATAGACGCATGCCTTTCGGGCTATGTAATGCCCCTGCAACTTTTCAGCGTTGTATGATGAGCATATTTTCTGATATGGTAGAACGGTTCTTAGAGGTCTTTATGGATGATTTTTCAGTGTTTGGTTCATCTTTCGATGAGTGCTTGCATCATTTGACATTAGTGTTGACTAGGTGTAAGGAAAAAAATTTAGTGCTTAATTGGGAAAAATGCCATTTCATGGTTAAATCAGGAATTGTATTAGGGCACATCGTCTCTTCAAAGGGTATAGAGGTAGACAAAGCCAAAGTTGACCTTATTAAGACTTTACAGGTCCCAAAAACCGTAAAAGATATTAGGTCATTCCTAGGGCATGCAGGTTTTTACCGTCGATTCATTAAGGATTTTAGCTTGATTTCTAGACCTCTTTGCAATTTGCTTGCAAAAGATGTTAAGTTTGTCTTTGATGATGCTTGTTTAGAGGCTTTTGAGAAGCTTAAAACTTTACTCACTACTGCCCCGATAGTCCAGGCACCTAACTGGAACCTACCCTTTGAGATTATGTGTGATTCTTCAGATTATGCTATAGGCGTCGTTTTAGGACAACGAGAAAACAAATTACTTCATGTGATTTATTATGCTAGCAAAACTCTGAATGATGCCCAAATGAACTACACAACTACCGAGAAGGAACTTTTAGCCATCGTGTTTGCCTTGGATAAGTTTAGGTCCTACCTATTAGGTTCTAAGATCATAATCTATACAGATCATGCTGCTTTGAAATACCTTTTATCTAAGAAGGATACCAAACCTAGATTGATTAGATGGATCCTATTGTTACAGGAATTTTCCCCAGACATTAGAGACAAAAAGGGTGCAGAAAATGTAGTAGCAGATCACTTGTCTAGGCTAGTTGTTAGTTCCCCTAGTGATTCCCTTCCTATAAGGGATAGCTTTCCTGATGAACAATTGTTCTCTGTTTCCCAATCACCTTGGTATGCAAATATAGTGAATTATCTTGTTACTGGTCGAACCCCTCAACATTGGGGTAAGCAAGATCGTTCTAGGTTTTTAGCCGAGGTTAAGCATTTCTTTTGGGACGATCCTTATCTGTTTAAGTATTGTCCGGACCAGATTATTAGGAGATGTGTATCTGAGAGTGACCAGTCTAGTATTATCTCCTTTTGTCATGAACATGCATGTGGGGGTCATTTTAGTGCTAAGAAGACTGCTGCTAAGATTTTGCAGTGTGGATTTTACTGGCCTTCGTTGTTTAAAGATTCCCATAGTCATTGTGTTTCTTGTGAGCGTTGCCAGAAGTTAGGAACCATTTCCCGTAGAAATATGATGCCTTTGAACCCTATTTTAGTGATTGAGGTCTTTGATGTGTGGGGCATTGATTTTATGGGTCCATTTCCTATTTCGTTTGGTTATCTTTACATACTTGTCGCTGTAGACTATGTGTCTAAGTGGGTTGAGGCGGTTCCGTGTAGAACGAATGACCACAGGGTCGTAGTCCAGTTTTTGAAAGAGAATATACTTACACGTTTTGGTACGCCGCGAGCTATAATTAGTGATGGAGGTTCACACTTTTGTAATAGACCGTTTTCTCTTTTAATGAAACAATACGGTATTACCCATAAAGTAGCAACCCCATATCACCCTCAGACTAGTGGTCAGGTAGAGGTTTCCAATAGGGAAATTAAACGTATTCTAGAGAAAACAGTTAATCCAAATAGGAAAGACTGGTCGTCGAGGCTTACTGATGCCTTATGGGCTTACCGTACTGCGTTTAAGACACCCATTGGAATGTCACCTTATCGTTTAGTGTTTGGCAAGGCATGTCACCTGCCTGTTGAGTTAGAGCATCGAGCCTATTGGGCTATTAAGAACTTAAACTTTTCACTTGACAAGGCAGGAGCTCAAAGAAAGCTCCAGCTCAATGAGTTGGACGAGATTCGTAGAGATGCATACGATAGTGCTAAGGAGTATAAGAACAAAATGAAACTTGTGCATGATAGGAATATTTTACGAAAGTCATTTTCTCCAGGTCAAAAAGTTCTTCTGTATGACACTCGTTTGCATCTATTCCCCGGGAAGTTGCACTCTCGGTGGACCGGTCCTTTTGTGGTCCGTACTGTTTTTCCTCATGGCGCTGTTGAGATTGAGACACCAGATGGTAGTAGTTCTTCGAAGGTTAACGGTCAGCGATTGAAGCCTTTTTTATAGCCTTTTCCTACAGGTGATGTTGAGGAGGTCCGATTTTGTATGTTGTATAATATTTTTGTAGGTTTTTGGTTACACTTCACCTAGGTACTATCTTTCCGACTTCTCTCTTTACTATTTCCTCATGTTACTTATATTTTTGGTACTGTTCTTTGATTAGAAACATTGAGGACAATGTTAGATTTAAGTTTTGGGGTGGGGTAGAACTTTTTGTTACCTTTTCGTTGCAATAATTAAACTCCAGAGCCTAAAAATTTATCCCTATTAAGGATGGCACTAACCAATCTAAGTGGATGGAAGCATTTTGGTTGTAGGAGTTGAGGAACCAATCTGAATAGATGGCAACATCTAATGAGTCTATTCATAAAAGCACAGAGCTCAGGTGTTAAAAATAACATGATAGTTTCACCATATCTCGTTGAGTCCTTTTCACTTCTGTTTTTATTTTGTTTTGTTTTTAAACTATGTTTCTCTAAGTGATTAGGTGGGGCTCACGATTCAAGTTGTTACCAATGCTAGGGTGAATTAGAGTGATTGAGATACAAAAAAAAAAAAAAAAGACCAGACCATCAGACCAACTGGAATAAATTCAATAAAGTCGACCACTGGAACCCTTGTATATGCCAGTTGTGTTGACCTAGAGTTAGGATTATCAATCACTGGTTCCCTTGTATATGCCAGTGTGTTGATATTAGTCAGACTAGTATCTCAGTCCATTAGGATAGGTTCATTTTGGCGGAGGCCTTCAGACAGATATGAGAAACACCGTTCACCTAGTAAACATCAAAACCATCTATGTTTTTCTATATCCATCTTCTTGATCTATCCATGTGATTAGTTTTGACTCCGGATATTGATGTCCATAGTGCGACTATCTGAGTAGAGCTCTGTCACTTCATATGAATTTTAGTATGCTTGAGTGCAAACTCGTGTACAACAATTGGAATTTCGCATCAGGGTACTTCCTCCTGTAGTCAATAAGTATGCCAACCAAGGAGATTCTTTAGTGCCTTCCAAGGTTCTGTGTAGATAGCTAGGGTCTGGAGTAAAAAGGTTTTGTGGGTATACCTCTGGTAAGCCCTCCGGAGACAACACTCCGCCACTAGGGACACCTAGGGGTTTAAAGGCTTATTGCATACGCTAAATGCAATCGACGATGCCTGCGACAGTGAGTTAGGATTTTATTTTTGCTCGAGGACTAGCAAATAATAGGTTTGGGGGTATTTGATAGACACATTTTTGTGTCCGATTTGTCTCGATTCTATATATTGTTAGGGCTCATTTTTGTACTTATTATGGTGTTTTATTTATTTGTAGGTATTTTTGGCTAATAAACATTTTTGGAAAAAATTGGCTCGAAAAGTTGTCGGAAAGCACCCGGAGGACATTTGCTATTCGGACTCTCACTTTGGATAAGGGGTAACCTAATTACTAAGGGGCATCCCATTTCCAGGCAGTTGCTAATCGCACCCCTACTCTGGATAAGGGGCAACCATCTTCAACATTCAAAAAAGGTTTTGGCGGGAAAAATGCAGTTAAAGAACAGTTTTGGCAATCGTGATTTGAGGAGTTTGAGGTCGATTAAACCTCTGATTTTCATAGGATAGACTCCTTATGGGTCTAGGAATCTGATATGGGTGTTTAAATCGATTAGATGGGCTCAATCGACGGATTTTTCTCACAACAGAAAATATGGAAAGTCACGTGTGTGACCTGTTTTAGGGAATTTTAGAGGATTAAAAAGCTGTAAACCTTCCCAAAGATTTGTATCTATCTAAGGAAGAGTTTAGAATAAAAAGGAAAGCTCAGAAACGCGTAGAAATCCTAAAACAAGAAATTGCGCAACTTGGCCGTGAAGAGAAGGAAAGAGATTTTGGAAGATTTGGGAGAGATTTAATCGGTATTTTTGATATAAATAGATGTCTTGGGTCATATAGAAGAGGTGTCGAGAGTTTGGGAACCTAAGGAGAGCCAGAGAAGAAGAAATCAGAGCTTTACCAAACTCTGTTTCTGCTGCTGCTGCTGTGAAGAAGAAGAACGCGAAGAACATTGACCCGGTAGACAGTCGCAGAAAGTGTCGTTGTTTAACAGCTGAAGAACATTAAGCTGTTCAGGGCAGTCTTATTCTAGGGTCTTAAAATCAGCGACAAAGCAACAGTTTTTCTGTAACAGTTCCATTGTAACAGCTGTTTTGCAACACCAATACACTGTTGCAAACAGTCTGTGTTATTACTTTTCACTCTTTTAATCATCTTTTGAGCAACAAACACATATTTTGAGATCATGATTAATATGAGGAGCTAAACCCCATTGCTGAGGCGATAGAGGAAGCTATTTTTCCAACAAAAAGTGGTATATTCTATTTTATCTTTTTATTTGCAATAATTATATGATTATTTGCCTTGAACTATTATTGAATATGATTTTTATTTGAGTGATTGTGATTTATTTTGATGGAGTACGCTTAGTTTTAAGACTTTTGATGCTTCATACTTGGTATTTACAATTATTACTTTTGAAAATCTACTTGTTGCAATATTTTAGAATCAAATTAAACAAGAAAATTGCATAAATATAAGTATTGGTTTAATCACTTTGAACTTGGAAAATAGTGGAATCTTAGCCTCAGTGTTTCTTTTAGTATTGATATCATCTTTGATTGAGTTTGCTATAATTTTTAGTGAGTTTTCTATTTTAATATTAGGATTTAAGTCTAATTAATATCCTTCACAAGTTTGAGAATCGAACCACTTTTACCACTATCTACAAATCACATCACCTCCGACTTCAACATTGTAACCATCAAGGCTCTGAGAGTTGCAAGGGAAAATCAAACAGAAGAAGCGTATTCTTTCCCATGAGCAGAAAAACACGACTTGCTGACCAGAACTATTTGTGCCTGATAGACACATTTTTGTGTCTGAATTGTCCTCAGTGTCTCTATTTGCTAGTGCTTGATTTTGTACTTATTATGGTGTTTTTATGTTTTTGTAGGTGTTTTTGGAGAAATACACTTGTGTGGAAAAAGTTGCTCAAAAAGTGCTATTTGGACCCCTGGAGAACAATTGCTATACGGACCCCCATTTTTGCTAAGTGTCACCCACGGCTATATGTAACCCATTTTTGTCCACAACACCCATTTTTGTCCACAACACCCATCTTTCTCAAATTCAAATTTTCAAAATTGGCGGGAAAATAATGTTTATCACTTTCAAATTTCAATCAAGAATTTGGAGGTGTTATAGGGAGACTAAATGGCTAAAAATTTGTGGAATTGTTCATGGGACATATAAAAAGCTATTACAAGTGTTTTTGTCGATCAAATTTGGCTGAAAAATCCGTGAGAAGAAAACAGGGCAGCACGTGCATGAGAGGAACAGTTCACGGGATTGCATGAGTTTTGGAGAATCTAAACGTGTTCTGCTCATGTTTGATGACTCGAGCAACACTTTGGACCTTAACAAAGATAAATAAGGAGATTTTGCAGATGTAGAAAACATGTGAGAAACTAAATCAGGGAAGAAAATATTTCCAGAATATTTTCTTTACTCCCCGAGTTCAATGAAGAATATTGAGAATTATGGCGTGATTAAATGAGGCTGAGGAGTATAAATAGATTGTCGGGACGAAGAATTAGATGTCGGGAGAGTTTGGGAGAGTTTAGAGTAACAACAGAGGAGATTGATCGTGTTGCAGAGAAAACTTTTCTGCTGCTGCTAGGGAGAACACGAAGAACAAAAGACCACCAGAGGCAGTCGTTTATCAACAGTGACAGCGACAACCACACGAGGGTCGCAGAGATACAACAACATCAGTTCTTTTTTATCGTTCTTTGTAACAGTGTTTTGCAACAATTATAAACGTTGCAAACACCCAAGTTTCATTACTTTCTCACCCTTTCATCTTTGTAAACAAATTTTGAGCATGAATCAATACTTTGAGCCAGTTTATACAATGATGAGCTAAACCCATCCTCTGGGGCGACGGAGGAAGCTATTTCGCCAATAAAATGTGGTAATCTCTATTTTATTTAATTTATGCAATTATTATATGATCATTTGCCTTGATAAATAAATAGAAAAAATGGTTTTTGTTAAGCAATTGTTATTTCAATTGATGGAGCATGCTAGCCTAGGATTTTGATGTCCCATACTTTCGATTTACAATTGTTATTTCTAAAAAATCAATTTTTGCAATATTTAGAATCAATTTGAATGAAGGATTTGCATAATTATAATTAGAGAATATAAATAACTTTGATATTGGTAATTAGTGGAATCCATAGCCCCAGTCTTCTCCATATTTTTCATATCACTTTTATTTAAGTTTACTATATTTTTATTTAAAATTAAGTCTAAAATATGCTTTGACAAATCTTGAACGAATCTTATTACTACAACAACGATTAAAAGTCATATCAATTTTTGGCGCCGCTGCCGGGGACTTGTCTTTAGGCTAGAGTTTTTAGATTTTTTCTTTTTAGGTGTTTTTTTTTATTTGTTCTTCTTTGCGTTTTTGGGTTTTTGTCTTTTTCTTACAGAATTCGGAATTTGGAGCGAAAGAAAATTTTGCCAAAGCTTTTGGTGAATACTTAAAGACTTCGTGTGAAAGGCAAAGCGAAAGGAGTGAAAGAAGAAGATTTTTTTTATTTTATAAAAATGAGAGAAAAAAAAAGAGACATTTTTATTTTTGTAGATTTTTAGACTTTCTTTTTCTTTTGCACTTTATATTTTTGGACTTTGAACTTTAAATTTTGGGAAATTATTTTTTAAACCCTACGGAAGGGTAGTTTAAATATAAACTGTTTGCAGAGAAGGACGGTGATTACGATATCACCTCGACCCCTCGGGTTTGTACATGACATATGAGTCGTGGCCCGAGTCGGCTAGAAAGGTTCGTCCCCCGTCTAGTTCGGGAGGTAAGTTTTTCGAAACACTCGCGAATCCCCTGTCAGCGAGTTACTGTCTTCCTTCGTATGCATATATGTTGAGGACTTGAAAACGGCTGCTTTAATTTCCTAGTAAAGGGCAAGGACTGGCCATACAAGATAAGGGTTCGGATTTCATCACCGTTCTCTTCTTGCCTGCCTTAGAAAAACGACACCAAACGCGAACCTAAGCCTAAAATTTTGACTAGAACGAGACCGATATAGTAACGAGCTTAACAGGAAAGTCATTTGAAAAATATTGGTTACTCTTTTAAGCATACTTCGAAGTTCTTGACGGTTTCTATAAGTGGAATGCGTGACTGCGCCGCCTTGTAATACCGGTGAGGCCTTGGGTATCAAAGCTCCACCGAGCTTCCCTCGCCTCTATTCAACTTACTTTAACTCGGATTGATTCCAGAGGGGTTTGCTTAAATTGTAACGAATTCCCGTTCGAAGGATTAGAAGCTGGTCTAGAAACAATCTAAGTGGAGCCATCATGCTTTTTGTTTGCTAAAAATTAGTAGGTTTGCTGTGGTGGAGTCAGCCTTGTTTGTGTTTGCATAGAACATCCCTTCCTTTTTAGGACTTTTCTTTTTGATTTTGTTTTTCTAGTATATGCCCGAAGTTTTTAAAAGGGGCTTGGAAAAGAAACACTCTAGGTCGTTTGATTAGTGACAAACCTAGTAGTTCTTCTTGTGAAGGCGGGGAGCTCGAAGACTCTTCTTTTGAGAGCCCCGTTTTTGGAAACTTCAGTTTTAAGAATCTGTCTCTTCGTGAGGAAAGTACCCCTAGTACTCCTAGTCCTTTGGTAGTGCCAGAAATTGCAACTTTAAAAGCTTTGCTAAACCCAACTAGGACCTCTCGACCGTCTTGTATCAAGTTAGCTGAAACCGAGGAAAATTATGAACTGAAACCTGGGACTTTACAGATGTTCCCAATGTTTTTAGGGAAGGATAATGAGAACCACTATTTTCATGCTAGGGAATTTGAGGAAGTTTGTAGTACTCTGAAAATTAAAAACCTAAGTGATGATGTGTTGAAACTTAGGTTATTCCCCTTTTCCTGAGTTTGGACTCTGAGTCAATTGAAACCTATGACCAACTTACTTCTGCCTTTATACATAAGTTTTTCCCAAGGCATAAAACATCGTCTATTAGGACACAAATATGTACTTTTGCCCAACAAGAGGGAGAATCTTTATATAGGTACTTAGAAAGGTTCAATGACTTGATATCTCAATGTCCTCATCATGGTTTGGAAAAGGTTAGGTTAGTTCAGATCCTCTACGAGGGTTTAGATTATTCAACAACAACCATGGTTGAGTCCTTATGCACAGGTGGGTTTGAGAATAAAAATGTTGATGAAGCGATGACATTTTTGAATGAAATCGCCGATAAGACCCAACAATGGGAAAATAGTAGGGAACCCCAGAAAACAATTCTTCTAAGTAGAGGAAATGTTAATAGGGTAGAAGGATCTCATGAGTCAGATGCCAAAATAGCAGCTATAGCCAAAAGGTTAGAAGCCTTAGAATTAGGTCATTCTAGTGGTAGTAGTGGAAGAAATGAGCCTTTTTTGGAAGGCCATGCTGTTGAAGAGCAAGCCAATGCTCTTTATAACAACACTAGGTTTGATAACCGAAAGAAGTTTGACCCATATTCAGAAACCTATAACCCTGGCTGGAGAAACCATCCAAACCTTTCTTGGTACAAGGGCCAGAATCAAGGTCAGTCTAGTAATGCTCAGGTTCCCCCAGGTTTTGGCTATACTAAGAATCCTTCATCCCCGGCACAGTTTCAGAACCCTTCGGATAAGAAGATTATGAGTTTATAAGAGTCTCTTGCTTTGTTAACTCGTAACACTGTGCAGTTTCAGCAATCTGTTGCTCAAGGTTTAGAAGAAAATAATAGAATAGGTCGGGCTAACTCTCAGGATATTTCCGAGTTGAAAACTCAGGTTAATCAGATAAATGAGTCTTTAAGAGAAAGAGATAAATTTCCTAGTCAGACTCAACCCAACCCTAGAGGAATTAATGAAATAGCTGAAAGACCATCTGATCATGTAAATGCTATTAAAACCCTTAGGAGTGGTAGAGTGATAGACAACAAGGTTTCCATGCCTGATAGTGAACATGCTGTAGTTCACCCTTCTGAACCAGAAACTGAGGAGACTGATAGAGTCTATAAAGAGACCAATGAGGGTCATATTGAGCCCGGCTTTGTCCCTAGAGACCCATTCCCACAGCTTCTAGTTCCAACTAAGAGGGATTCCAATTTTAATGATATATTGGAGGTTTTTAAGTAGATAACTATCAACCTTCCACTATTAGATGCAATTAAGCAGGTTCTCTCTTATGCCAAGTTTCTCAAGGATATGTGTACGGGAAAGCGAAAGCTTAATGTCCAGAAGAAAGCCTTTCTAGCTAGTCAGGTGAGTTCTATTATTCAGAATACCACTACTCCTAAGTATAAAGACCCAGGGTCCCCTATCATTTCTTGCACAATAGGTAAATACCGTGTTGAGAAAGCATTACTTGACTTAGGAGCTAGTGTGAACTTACTACCATATCATGTGTACCTTAAGCTAGGACTTGGTGAGATGAAACCTACCCAGATGACACTTCAATTAGATGATAGGTCTGTTAAAATTCCTTGTGGTGTGATCGAGGATGTTCTCATAGAGGTTGACAAGTTTATTTATCCAGTGGATTTTTTTATCCTAGATACCCAACGTGTCCCTGAACCAGAGAACCAGATACCGGTAATTTTAGGTCGCCCGTTTTTAGCTACATCCAATGTGATCATAAACTGTCGAAATGGTATTATGAAATTGTCTTTTGGTAATATGACTATTGAGCTGAACATTTTTAATATTAGTAAGCTACCCTCTGAACTAGATGAGTCGAACATAGAAGAGGTGAACATGATAGGAACATTAGTCGAGGAGTCATTACCAAACACTTTGTTAGAAGATCCATTAGAGAAATGCCTAGCTCACTTTGGGATTGATTTTGACGATGATAATGTGATTAATGAGGTGAATGCTTTGTTAAATTCAACCCCTTTGTTAGATACTAGTAATGGATGGAAACCTAAAGTCGAACCACTACCAGTTTCTAAGTCTACCCTAGTTCCTTCATTAGAAGAGCCTCCTAAGTTGGACCTAAAACCATTGCCAGATTCCCTGAAATATAGGTTTTTAGGCCCGTCTGAGACTTTACCTGTGATTATTTCTTCCGTCTTGGATAGTGACCAGGAAAGTAGGATAGTAATCGTCCTTCAAAACAACAAGGAAGCTTTAGGGTGGACCATAGCTGACATTAAGGGTATAAGTCCCACTGTTTGTATGCATCAGATCTATTTAGAGAGTGATACCAAACCTTCTAGGGAGATGCAACGTCGACTGAACCCTAATATGAAAGAGGTAGTTCGAAACGAGGTCCTTAAGTTGTTAGATGCAGGCATTATCTACCCCATTTCAGACAGTAAGTGGGCCAGCCCCGTTCAGGTTGTACCCAAGAAATCCAGTATTACTGTAGTCCAGAATGATAACAATGAGTTAATCCCGACCCGAGTGATCACGGGTTGGCGTGTTTGTATTGACTATAGGAAATTGAACAAGGTCACTAGGAAGAACCACTTTCCCATTCCCTTCATCGACCAGATGCTAGAGAGATTAGCTGGACATAGTCTACTGCTTTTTAGATGGCTACTCTGGATATAATCAGATCGTTATTGCCTCAGAAAACCAGGAGAAGACCAGGAGAAAACCACTTTTACCTGTCCCTTTGGTACCTTTGCGTATATACGCATGCCTTTCGGGCTTTGTAATGCCCCTGCGACTTTTCAGCGTTGCATGATGAGCATATTTTCTGACATGGTAGAACGGTTCTTAGAAGTCTTTATGGATGATTTTTCAGTGTTTGGTTCATCTTTCGATGAGTGCTTGCATCATTTGTCACTAGTGTTGACTAGGTGTAAGGAAAAAATTTAGTGCTTAATTGGGAGAAATGTCACTTCATGGTTCGTTCAGGAATTGTTTTAGGGCATATCGTATCTTCTAAGGGTATAGAGGTAGATAAATCCAAAGGTGACCTTATTAAGACTTTACAGGTCCCAAAAACCGTAAGAGATGTTAGGTCATTCTTAGGGCATGCAGGTTTTTATCGTCTGTTCATTAAGGATTTTAGCCTAATTTCTAGACCTCTTTGCAATTTGCTTGCAAAAGATGTTAAGTTTGTCTTTGATGATGCTTGTTTAGAGGCTTTTGAGAAGCTTAATAATTTACTCACTACGCCCCCATAGTCTAGGCACCCAACTGGAACCTACCCTTTGAGATCATGTGTGAATGCTAGGTCAGCGAGAAAACAAATTACTTCATGTGATTTACTATGCTAGCAAAACTCTGAATGCTGCCCAATTGAACTATACCACTACCGAGAAGGAACTGTTAGCCATTGTGTTTGCCTTAGACAAGTTTAGACCCTATCTCTTAGGTTCTAAGATCATCATATATACTGATCATGCTGCTTTGAAATATATTTTGTCTAAGAAGGATACAAAACCTAGATTGATTAGGTGGATCCTTTTGTTGTAAGAGTTTTCTCCAGACATTAGAGACAAAAAGGGTGCCGAAAATGTTGTAGCAGACCACTTGTCTAGGCTAGTTGTTAGTTCTTCTGATGATTCCCTTCCTATAAGGGATAGCTTTCCTGATGAACATTTGTTCTTTGTTACCCAATTACCTTGGTGTGTGAATATAGTGAACTATCTTGTTACTGGTCGAATTCCCCAACATTGGGGTAAACAAGATCGTTCTAGGTTTTTAGCTGAGGTTAAGCACTTCTTTTGGGATGATCCTTATTTGTTTAAGTATTGTCCATACCAGATTATTAGGAGATGTATACCTGAGAGTGACCAGTAGTATTATTTCCTTTTTTCATGATCATGCTTGTGGGGGTCACTTTAGTGCTAAGAAAACTGCTGCTAAGATATTGCAGTGTGGATTCTATTGGCCTTCGTTGTATAAAGACTCCCACAGTTACTTTGTGACTTGTGAACGTTGCCAGAAATTAGGAACCATTTCCCGTAGGAACATGATGCCCTGAACCATATTTTAGTTGTGGAGGTCTTTGACGTGTGGGGTATTGACTTTATGGGTCCGTTTCCTAATTCTTTTGGTAACTTATACATCCTTGTCACTGTAGACTATGTATCTAAGTGGATTGAGGCGGCTACGTGTAAAACCAATGACCATATGGTTGTGATTGAGTTCTTGAAAAATATTATACTTACACGTTTTGGTACACCGCGAGCTATAATTAGTGATGGTGGGTCGCACTTTTGTAATGGACCTTTTAGGCTTTTGATGAAGAAATATGGTATTACACATAAGGTATCTACCCCGCATCATCCACAGACTAGTGGTCAGGTAGAAGTTTCCAATAGGCAGATAAAACATATATTAGAGAAAGCAGCTAATCCTAATCGGAAATACTGGTCGTGTAGGCTTACTGATGCCTTATGGGCTTACCGTACTGCGTTTAAGACCCCCATTGGAATGTCACCTTATCGACTCGTGTATGGAAAGGCATGTCACTTACCTGTTGAGTTAGAACATAGAGCTTATTGGGATGTTAAGCAGCTAAATTTTTCACTTGACAAGGCAGGAGCCCATAGGAAACTCCAGCTCAATGAGTTGGAAGAGATTCGTAGAGATGCATACGACAGTGTTAAGGAATATAAGAACAAAATGAAACTTGTGCATGATAGAAATATCTTAAGAAAGTCATTTTCTCCAGGTCAAAAAGTTCTTATGTATGATACCCGCTTGCATCTTTTCCCTAGGAAGTTACGTTCTCGGTGGACGGGTCCTTTTATTGTTCGCACTGTCTTTCCTCATGGAGCTGTTGAGATCGAGACACCAGATGGTAGTAGTTCTTCGAAGGTTAACGGTCAGAGATTGAAACCCTTTTTAGAGCCCTTTCCTACAGGTGATATTGAGGAGGTCCCTATGGAGGACCCTGTTTACCCTTGATTGACCATCGAGGCGATTGTATGTTGTTGTATATTAGTTTTTGATTTCTCTCTTCATCCAGGTACTATCTTTCCGACTTCACTCTTTACTAATTCCTCATGTTACTTTACTGTTTGGTATTGCTCTTTCATTAGAAACATTGAGGAAAATGTTAGATTTAAGTTTGGGGGTGGGGAAGAAACTTTTTGTTAGCTTTTAGTTGCAATAAATAAACTCCAGAGCCTAGAAATTTATGCTTATTAAGGTTGGCACTAACCAATCCAAGTGGATGGGAACATCTTGGTTGTAGGAGTTGAGGAACCAATCTGATTAGATGGAAACATCTAAAGAGTCTATTCATAAAAGCACAGAGCTCAGGTGTTAGAATAAAAAATAACATGGTAGTTTCGCCATATCTCGTTGAATCCTAATCCTTCTGTTTTTATTTTTTTAAGTGATTTGGTGGGGCACACGATTCAAGTTATTACCTTTGCTAGGGTGGAATAGAGTGATTGAGATACCAAAAATGAAAAGAAAAATGAAAAAAAAAATGAAAAAAAAAAAAGAGACCAGACCATTAGACCAACCAGAATAAATTCAATAAAGTCGACCACTGGTGCCCTTGTATATGCCAGTTGTGGTGACCTAGAGTTAGATTTATCGACCACTGGTCCCCTTGTATATGCCAGTTGTGTTGATATTAGTCAGACCGGTATCTCAGTCCATTAGGATAGGTTCATCTTGGCAGAGGCCTTCAGACACATATGGGAAACACCGTTCACTTTTAACCATCTCTTTATCCATCTTCTTAATCTTTCCATGTGTTTGGTTGACTCCGGTTATGATGTACAGAAACTATCTGAGTAGAGCTCTGTCACTTATATATGAATTTTAGTATGCTGAGTGCAAACTCGTGTACATCAATTGGAATTTCGCATCAGGGTACTTCCTCCTGTAGTAAATGAGAGTATGTCAACCAAGGAGATTCTTTAGTGCCTTCCTAGGTTCTGCGTAGATAGCTAGGGTCTGGATTAATGGTTTTGTGGGTACACCTCTGGTAAACCCTCCAGAAACAACACTCCGCCACTAGGGCAACCTAGTGGTTTAACGACTTGTTGCACGTGCTAAGTGTAGTCTTTTTTATTTTATAGATTAAATTTGCTCGAGGACTAGCAAATAATAAGTTTGGGGGTATTTGATAGACACATTTTTGTGTCTGAATTGTCCTCAGTGTCTCTATTGCTAGTGCTTGATTTTGTACTTATTATGGTGTTTTTATGTTTGTGTAGGTGTTTTTGGAGAAATACACTTGTGTGGAAAAAGTTGCTCAAAAAGTGTTATTTGGACCTCTGGAAGACAATTGTTATACGGACCCCCATTTTTGCTAAGTGTCACCCACGGATATATGTAGCCCATTTTTTTCCACATCACCCATCTTTCTCAAATTCAAATTTTCAAAATTGGCGGGAAAATAATGTTTTCACTGTCAAATTTCAATCAAGAATTTGGAGGTGTTATAGGGAGACTAAATAGATGAAAATTTATGGAATTGTTTCTAGGACATATACAAAGCTATTACAAGTGTTTTGGTCGATCAAATTTGGCTGAAAAATCCGTGAGAAGAAAACAGGGCAGCACGTGCATGAGAGGAACAATTCACGGAATTGCATGAGTTTTGGAGAATCTAAACGTGTTCTGCTCATGTTTGATGACTCGAGCAACACTTTGGACCTTAACAAAGATAAATAAGGAGATTTTGCAGATGTAGAAAACGTGTGAGAAACTAAATCAGGGAAGAAAATATTTCCAGGATATTTTCTTTACTCCCCGAGTTCAATGAAGAATATTGAGAATTATGGCGTGATTAAATGAGGCTGAGGAGTATAAATAGATTGTCGGGACGGAGAATTAGATGTCGGGAGAGTTTGGGAGAGTTTAGAGTAACAACAGAGGAGATTGATCGTGTTGCAGAGAAAACTTTTCTGCTGCTGCTAGGGAGAACACGAAGAACAAAAGACCACCAGAGGCAGTCGTTTATCAACAGTGACAACGACAGCCACACGAGGGTCGCTGAGATACAACAACAATTCTTTTTTATCGTTCTTTGTAACAGTGTTTTGCAACAATTATAAACGTTGCAAACACCCGATTTTCATTATTTTCTCTCCATTTCATCTTTGTAAACAAATTTTGAGCATGAATCAATACTTTGAGAAAGTTTATACAATGATGAGCTAAACCCATCCACTGGGGCGACGGAGGAAGCTATTTCGCCAATAAAATGTGGTAATCTCTATTTTATTTAATTTATGCAATTATTATATGATTATTTGCCTTGATAAATAAATAGAAAAAATGGTTTTTGTTAAACAATTGTTATTTCAATTATTGGAGCATGCTAGCCTAGGGTTTTGATGTCCCATACTTTCGATTTACAATTGTTATTTCTAAAAAATCGACTTTTGCAATATTTAGAATCAATTTGAATGAAGGATAAGCATAATTATAATTAGAGAATATAAATCACTTTGATATTGGTAATTAGTGGAATCCATAGCCCCAGTCTTCTCCATATTTTTCATATCACTTTTATTTAAGTTTCCTATATTTTTATTCAAATTTAAGTTTAAAATCTGCTTTCACAAGTCTTGAACGAATCTTATTACTACAACAACGATTAAAAATCATATTAGTGCCGTCTTCCCATATGCCGTATAGTATCAAGTCATTTTTCGAAGTTAAGGGTTAATAGCGCCCTCGCTAGAGTTTTCTCCAGGAGCCGATTCGACGTTTCTCTCCAGGAGATGCTTCAACGTTCTATCCAGAAGTCGCTCCGCCTCAACGTTCTCCAGCAGTGGCCCCGCTTCAACGTTCACTCCAGCAGCCGCTCCGCTTCATCGTTCTCTCCATAAGCTGATCCAGGATCTGAAGCCGAAGCTTCAGCATTTTGCTCCATAAGCTTCAACTTCCTCTCCAAGAACCGAAGACGCTTCAACGCCTCCTTCCTGCCAAAGATCGTTCCGTAGCCGCCACACTCCTTCCTTCCAAGGTTCGTGTTTGTAGCCACCGCACTCCTCCCTGTCCAGGATCGTGATTGCAACCAGCCAAGGTTCATAGTTGTGGCCACCTTTTGTTTCATCCCATCAAATACCTGGGGACTTTGTTCGTCTATTAACCCGTCATCGTCCTGATGTCATCACTAAAGCCTGATGTTGCTCACTCATGGGGGAGCCTAAAATACTCAAATCCCAATCATGCGCGAAGGACATGCCTAGCGGAGACAGAGCTAAGTAACTATCCTTAAACTAAATGTTTTATATCTATTAGGCATATTCAATAAATTTTAAATATCTTAGTGTTGAGACGTGCAAATTCTTCAATACTCACCACTGTGTTGCCAGGCATACTGCCTCAACACATCCTTTCTCTTAGTGTTGAGACATGTAAATTCCTCAACACTCACCACTGTGTTTCCAGGCATGCTGCCTCAACACATCCTTCCTCTTAGCGTTGAGACGTGTAAATTCCTCAACACTCACTATTGTGTTGCTAGGCATGCTTCCTCAACACATCCTTCCTCTTAGTGTTGAGACGTGTAAATTCCTCAACACTCACCACTGTGTTTCCAGGCAAGCTGCCTCAACACATCCTTTCTCTTAGTGTTGAGACGTGCAAATTCCTCAACACTCACTACTGTGTTGCCAGGCATGCTTCCTCAACACACCTTCCTCTTGGTGTTGAGACGTGTAAATTCCTCAAAACTCACTATTGTGTTGCAAGGCATGCTTCCTCGACACATTCCTCCTCTTGGTGTTGAGACGTGTAAATTCTTCAACACTCACTACTGTGTTGCTAGGCATGCTTCCTCGACAAATTATTCCTCTTAATGTTGAGACGTGTAAATTCCTCAACACTCACTACTGTGTTGCCAGGAAAAATGCCTCAACACATTTTTCCTCTTGGTGTTGAGACGCTCAAATTCCTCAACACCACTGTGTTTCCAGGCATGCTGCCTCTCAACACATCCTTTCTCTTAGTGTTGATATGTGCAAATTCCTCAACACTCACTACTGTGTTGCCAGGCATGCTGCCTCGACACATTCTTCCTCTTAGTGTTGAGACGTGTAAATTCCTCAACACTCATTACTGTGTTGCTAGGCATGCTTCCTCAACACATCCTTCCTATTAGTGTTGATACGTGCAAATTCCTCAACACTCACTACTGTGTTGCCAAGCATGCTGCCTCAATACACCCTCCTATGAGTGTTGAGACGTGCAAATTCCTCAACACCACTATTGTCTTGTCAGGCATGCTTCCTCAACACACCCTCCTCTTGGTGTTGAGACGTGCAAATTCCTCAACACTCACTATTGTATTGCCAGGCATGCTGCCTCAACACATCCTTTCTCTTAGTGTTGAGACGTGTAAATTCCTCAACACTCACCACTGTGTTGCCAGGCATGCTGCCTCAACACATCTTTCCTCTTAGTGTTGAGACGTGTAAATTCCTCAACACTCACTACTGTGTTGCTAGGCATGCTTCCTCAACACATCCTTCCTCTTAGTGTTGAGACGTGTAAATTCCTCAACACTCACTACTGTGTTGCTAGGCATGCTTCCTCAACACATTCTTCCTCTTAGTGTTGAGACGTGTAAATTCCTCAACACTCACTACTGAGTTGCCATGCATGCTTCCTCAACACACCTTTCCTATTTGTGTTGAGACGTGTAAATTCCTCAACACTCACTATTGTGTTGCAAGGCATACTACCTTAACACATCCATCCTCTTAGTGTGAGTCGTGTAAAATCCTAAACACTCACTACTCTGTTGTCAGGCATACTGCCTCAACACATCCTCCTTTTAGTGTTGAGACATACAGATTCCTCAACACTCACAACTGTGTTATCATGCATATTGCCTCAATACATTATAGTGCCGACGACTCCACTACCTCAACAATCATCTTTGTATTCAAGGCTCGCTGCACCAACATTACATGGCATCAGCACCCTGTGGCCAAGCCAGAAGTATGCCAACACAAGGATCATAGACTACTCATGTCTCTTGCCAAAGTTTAGTTGAATATTCCTGGAAATCTCTTAATGTCTTCCCTTTCGATTTTTATCCTCATATGTCACCATCTCATGCTTACCCCGCAACAATGTCACTATTACGTGCTAAGCAGGGGACTTAATGTTGATGGTGGTTTTTAGTTCAGGGTTAAAATTGTAAAACCACATATTTAATGTGCCGTCACTCCGTAAAGAAATGGAGCCATGTAAAGTGATGGGTGTTCAACCTCTCCCCTGGAATATTTATTGAGAAACTCAATATATTCACATGAAATTTATCTAGACTGGTGCATGTATCAAACAATCCTAGACTAAGCAATTGATCCGCCATGGATTAGTAGGTGCAAAGTCCTACCCAAAATCATAAAGCAAAGAATAAAGGAGCCGCGGAGTAAGAGCGACAATGAGAGGAAGCGTAACCATGTCATAGGCCATCCGGTGCCACTTTGACATGCCCCAGGATACCCATCCTACCCTTACTCCTTTTTCGACTAATCAGGTCGCTTTAAACCTGCAACACTTCCATGAGTTGTGGTTGGGCCCATACTTGCCGTCCCTATTCCCCATTGACCAATCAAGTCGCATTAAACCTACCACGCGCACCATAAGTATGGACACACTCGTACTTGGACGACCCCCTCTTTTTATTGACCAATCAGGTTGCTCTAAACCTGCCACAATATTAAAAGAGGTGGAATTGCGTCAAGTGGTCACCATGCCAAATTGGATTCCCAAAGATTGTACAAACAACTGGGAACGTTTGGTAAACAATTTTAGTATGAACTACATACCAAAAGTTTCGTATGGATGTCTAGCATAACATTCTAAAAATTCAAATCAATCGGAGTAACGAGCTAAGAGATACAACGTAAAAGGCGAGCTAGGTCATGGCTGAAAACTGACAGAATCCCTCCTGAATTTTTCCTGAGTTTTACTGTCGGGCTGTTTTCACCTCCTAAACGATCTCAAAACCTAAATATTCTCGCGTAGGGAGATAAGAAGTTCTTTTCTGATCAGAATGAAGAGGCGAACCGTCAAAATCCTAGTTCGTACGAGAATTCTACAACGATTTTAGTGAGGGTCCCACATCTGAATTTTCTGATTACGAAATTTCATGAGTTAACACAAATTTATGTGAATCATCTCAGCCATCCAATTTGGCTAGCCAACTTAAATGGTTTATATTGAATTTGGGCCAATCATCTCAGCCATCCACGGCCACACGCCGCATGTCGCATGCCTTATGCACTAATTAGGGTTTCGACATGCCAAACCCTAATTTAGGCAAAGTTGCTACGCCAACAATGTTCCGCATAACATTGGGATTGATGTGGCCATTGAAACTGATGTTGCCACACCACGTTTGAGTCTAACACCAACGTGCCAAAAACTTAGTGGTCATGGCTACGCCAGGCGCCACTTGCACCATCGTGCTGCTGGCATGCACAAACTATGCCATCCACCCCACCGTGCCACTGGCATGCACGAACCATGCCAGGCATGCACTAAAGATGCCATTGCGCAATTATTAGGCGCCAACAGAAGGTAGTCATAATCAACGGCTACCCTTCCTCATGAGATGCAATCTCAGCTATCCAGGTTTGCCACCGAACTGACAGACTTGTGGCAACTTTTAGGCGACCAGCCACCTAAGTCTAGTGGACACGGCTACGCCAGGCACCACTTGCACCGCGACGCCACTGCCTTGCGCGAACGATGTCAGCCATGCCGCAATCCCGTTGGCATGCGCTAAAAGTGCCACTGTACCATTATAAGGCGCCAACAGAAGGTAAACATAATCAGCGGCTACCCTTCCTCATGAGATGCAATCTCAGCTATCCAAGTTCGCCACCGAGCTGGCAGGATTGTGGCAAGTTTTAGGCGACCAGCCGCCTAAATCTAGTGGCCATGGCTACGCCAGGCGCCACTTGCACCACCGTGCCACTGGCATGCACGAGCCATACCGCATTGCCACTGGCATACACCAAAACGCCACTGTGCCATTATCAGGCGCCAACAGAAGAAAGCCATAATCAACGGCTACCCTTCCTCATGAGATGCAATCTCAGCCATCCAAGCTCGCCACCGAACTGGCAGACTTGTGGCAACTTTTAGACGACCAGCCAAGACGAACCTAATAGCATCACATGTTATTTTCCTGCGACAAGTCTATTGTTTTAACTTGCCACACGTAGAAAAGTGCTACATGTTTTCCACGAAAACACTCGAGACGTCAAACACGTCACAAACTGGGGGATACTCATCAGGGTATTGATCTGGCGGTTTACAGCGTGCGGCGTGCAATATGCCTGTTACAAGAAAGTGTCATAAAGCGGGTCAGTTAGTAATGGCAAGAAGTAATGGTGTAGACGGATCCACCTCATTCATTATGGAAGCATAATTCCTGACGTTACACGTTACTTTTCCACCACTCAATCGTTTCCACTTCCTACGAGATCAGGGTACTTTTTGTTACGACTTGCATAAATAGGTTTCACCTATTTACCACCAAACAACAAGTTTGGGTCGGAGAACAACATAGTATCCAGAAATCAGCTGGTAGCTTTCCATTCTGCTAGCCAGTTCCACTTTCTGATACAAGTCATAAACAACCACACCTTCAGAATCAACGATTCTGGTCTCAACACTCTCTTCGCTTCCCTCTCTAAGACCAACCCTTCTCTTTCACTTTGTGACCGAAGCAAGACTGGAACAGCCATTTCTTGGTTTAGGCCAGGATTGTATAGATTGGCCTCTCAAATCAAAAGTACTCCCGTGCAGTGCATTGTTTAGGGTCTAGACTCGTTTCTCATCCACACACATAAATTTACCAAAATCGGCAGAAACCGTTTTCACCCACAAACACATATGAAAAACACGGGTATCATAAAAAAAACCGACTCTAGCATCAGCAATGTGAGATCCCTGCTAAAGTCCCTGCCAAAACCAACTACTCATCCGGATTCCCACTACTCTAATATCTATCACTTTCAACCTCACTTGAGTCTTTGAATATCAAAATTATTTTCAATAAAACCCTCATCTTCATCACCATGACTTTGCACATTCCCGATCTCCCTCATTTACTCATCACTATCAAGGAACACAATAGGAAAGCAAAATGGAGGGATTATAGGAGATGAAAGTATCTACACACTATTATCATCACTTCTAGTCTAATTGATACGATCTTGTTCTATCATGAAACTACTATCATTGCTACTGTTGTATCGTCCTAAATGTTAAATACAACGAGATTTTTATCCAACCCATTTTCGATTCTAATAGTAGAATAAACGATTGAACTTAGTTTTGTCTGTTTACCATCCATGTTGTACTTAAGTATTGTCCAACTTACGGTTTTTGAAAGAGAATTGTGTATCAAACTTTAAAAATATAACCATTTCGTTATCAACTTACGATTTTCTCTCTCTAAGCCATAAGAGAACTCCAGAAACCCTTAACATGATCTGCTCAGCCATGCTCTCGTTGGAGCAGATCCCCTCGCAATAATTTTTCCCCTCATATGTACTCTTATTGATTATCCAGTTATTCTTTAATAATTTTGTAATTTTAGGGTTTATGTTTCTTTTAAACTTCCTATTTAGTCTTTGTTTTTCAGTATTAGTACTTGATCTTCGTATATTTGGGTTTTCTTATATCAGAAAATATGCTCAACATACAACGCTGAAAGGTCGCAGGGGCATTACATAGCCCGAAAGACATGCATCTATACGCAAAGGTACCAAAGGGACATGCAAAAGTGGTTTTCTCTTGGTCTTCTGGGGAAATAACAACCTGATTATAACCGCAGTATCCATCTAAAAAGCAATAATGGCTATGTCCAGCTAATCTCTCTAGCATTTTTTCGATGAAGGGAAGGGGAAAGTGGTCCTTCCTAGTGACCTTGTTCAATTTTCTATAGTCAATACAGACACGCCAACCCGTGGTCACCCGGTTTGGGATTAACTCATTATTCTCATTCTGGACTACAGTAATACCGGATTTCTTGGGAACAACCTGAACGGGGATGACCCACTTACTGTCTGAAATGGGGTAGATAATGCATGCATCTAACAACTTAAGTACCTCGATTCGAACTACTTCTTTCATATTAGGGTTCAGTCGACGTTGCATCTCCCTAGAAGGTTTGGTGTCACTCTCTAAATAGATATAATGCATACAATCAGTATGACTTATACCCTTAATGTCTGCTATGGTCCAACCTAAAGCTTCCTTGTTGTTTTGAAGGAAGGTTACTAGCCTACTTTCCTGATCACTATCCAAGTCGGATGCTATAGTCACGGGTAAAGTTTCAGATGGGCCTAAAAACACATACTTCAGTGTATCTGGTAATGGTTTAAGGTCCAACTTAGGAGGCTCTTCTAAAGAAGGAACTAGGGTAGACTTAGAAACTGGTAGTGGTTCGAACTTAGGTTTCCATCCATTACTAGTGTCTAACAAAGGGGTTGAATCTAACAGAGCATTTACCTCATTAATCACATTATCATCATCAAAATCAATCCCAAAGTGAGCTAGGTATTTTTCTAATGGTTCTTCTAACAAAGTGTTTGGTAATGACTCCTCGACTAATGTTCCTATCATGTTTACCTCTTCTATGTTCGAGTCATCTAGTTCAGAGGGTAGCTTACTAATATTAAAAATGTTCAGCTCAATAGTCATATTATCAAAAGACAAATTCATAATATCGTTTCGACAGTTGATGATCGCATTGGATGTAGCTAAAATCGGGCGACCTAAAATCACTAGTATCTGGTTCTCTGGGTCAGGGACAGGTTGGGTATCTAGGATAACAAAATCCACAGGATATATAAACTTGTCGACCTCTATAAGAACATCCTCGATCACACCACGAGGAATTTTAACGAACCTATCAGCTAACTAAAGTGTCATCTGGGTAGGTTTCATCTCACCAAGTCCTAGCTTAAGGTACACATGGTATGGAAGTAAGTTCACACTGGCTCCTAAGTCAAGCAAAGATTTCTCGACACGGTATTTACCTATTGTGCAAGAAATAGTAGGGGACCCTGGGTATTTATACTTCGGAGTAGTGGTATTATGAATAATATAACTCACATGACTAGCTAGGAAGGCTTTCTTCTGGACAGTAAGTTTTCGCTTTCGCGTACACATATCCTTAAGAAACTTGGCATAAGCGGGAATCTGCTTAATCACATATAATAATGGAAGGTTGATAGTTACCTGCTTAAAAACCTCCAATATATCATTAAAGTTGGACTCCCTATTAGTTGGAACTAGCAGCTGTGGGAATGGGGCTCTAGGAACAAAGTCGGGCTCAATATGACCCTCATTGGTCTCTTTAGAGACTCTATCAGTCTCCTCAGTTTCTGGTTCAGAAGGGTGAACTACAGCATGTTCACTATCAGGCATGGAAACCTTGTTGTCTATCACTCTACCACTCCTAAGGGTTTTAATAGCATTTACATGTTCGGATGGTCTTTCACCTATTTCATTAATTCCTCTAGGGTTGGGTTGAGTTTGACTAGGAAACTTACCTCTTTCTCTTAAAGATTCATTTATCTGACTAACCTGGGTTTCAACTCGGAAATAGCCTGAGAGTTAGCCTGACCTATTCTCTTATTTTCTTCTAAACCTTGAGCGACAGATTGCTGAAACTGCACAGTGTTACGAGTTAACAAAGCAAAAGACTCTTCTAAACTCATAATCTTCTTATCCGAAGGGTTCTGAAACTGTGCCGGAGCTGAAGGATTTTTAGTATATCCAAAACCCGAGGGATCCTGAGAGTTACTAGAATGACCTTGATTCCGGCCCTTAGACCAAGAAAGGTTGGGATGGTTTCTCCAGCCAGGGTTATAGGTTTCTGAATATCGGTCAAACTTCTTACGGTTATCGAATCTAGTGTTGTTATAAAGAGCATTGTCTTGCTCCTCAACAGTATGGCCTTCCCAAGAAGGCTCTATTCTACCACTATTACCACTAGAATGACCTAATTCTAAGGCTTCTAACCTTTTGGATATGGCTGCTATTTTAGCATCTGACTCATAAGATCCTTCTACCCTATTGACATTTCCTCTACTTAGAAGAATTGTTTTCTGGGGTTCCCTACTATTTTCCCATTGTTGGGTCTTATCGGCGATTTCATTCAAAAATGCCATCGCCTCATCAACGTTTTATTCTCAAACCCACCTGTGCATAAGGACTCAACCATGGTTGTTATTGAATAATCTAAACCCTCGTAGAGGATCTGAACTAACCTAACCATCTCTAAACCATGATGAGGACATTGAGATATTAAGTCATTGAACCTTTCTAAATACCTATATAAAGATTCCCCCTCTTGTTGAGCAAAAGTATAGATTTGTGTCCTAATAGACGATGTTTTGTGCCTTGGGAAAAATTTCTGTATAAAGGCAGATGTAAGTTGGTCATAGGTTTCAATTGACTCAGAAACCAAACTATACAGCCAAGATTTGGCATTATCTTTTAAGGAAAAGGGGAATAACCTAAGATTCAACGCATCATCACTAAGGTTTTTAATCTTCAGAGTACTACAAACTTCCTCAAATTCCCTAACATGAAAATATGGGTTCTCATTCTCTTTTCCTAAAAAGATTGGGAGCATCTGTAAAGTCCCAGGTTTGAGTTCATAACTTTCCGGTTTCATCTAACTTGATACAAGACGGACGAGAGGTCCTAAAGCTTTCAAAGTTGCCATTTCTGGCACTACCAAAGGACTAGGAGTACTGTCTTCACTAATTGTCAAGTTTTCAAAGCTGAAATTTCCAAAGACAGGGCTCTCAAAAGAAGAGTCTTCGAGCTCCCCGCCCTCACAAGAAGAACTACTAGGTTTGTCACTAATCAAACGACCTAGAATGTTTCTTTCTAATAACCTCAGGCATACACTAGAAAAAGAAAAGGAAAAGAAAGAAATCCTAAAAGGAAGGGAGGTTCTATGCAAACACAAACAAAGCTGACTCCACCACAACAAACCTACTGACTTCTAGCAAACAAAAAGCATGATGACTCCACTTAGATTGTTTCTAGACCAGCTTCTAATCCTTCGAAAGGGAATTAGTTACAATTTAAGCAAAACCCTCTGGAATCAATCCGAGTTAAAGTAAGTTGAATCGAGACGAGGGAAGCTCAGTGGAGCTTTGATACCCAAGGCCTCATCGGCGTTACAAGGTGGTGTATTCAACTCACAGAAACCATCATGAACTTTGAAGCATGCTTAAAAGAGTAACCAATATTTTTCGAATGACTTTCCTATTAAGCTCGTTACCCTATAGGTCTCGTTCTAGTCAAATTTTAGGCTTAGGTTCGCGTTTGGTTTCGTTTTCCTAAGGCGGGCAAGAAGCGAACGGTGATGAAATCCGAACCCTTATCTTGTATGTCCAGTCCTTGCCCTTTACTAGGAAATTAAAGCAGCCGTTTTCAAATCCTCAGCATATGTGCAAACGAAGGAATACAGTAACTCGCTGACAGGGAATTCACGAGTGTTTCGACAAACTTACCTCCCGTACCATACGGGGGATGAACCGCTAAAGTCGACTCGGGCCACAACTCCTATGTCATGTACGAACCCGAGGGGCCGAGGCGATATCGTAATCGTCGTCCTTCTCTGCAAATAGTTTATATTTAAACCACCCTTCCGTAGGGTTTTAAAAAAATAAAGTCCCAAAGTCCACAGTCCAAAAATATAGTGCAAAAGAAAAATATAATCTAAAAAAAATAAAATAATAATAATAATTAAAAAAAAATCTCTCTCTTTTTTTTTAATTATTTTTTATTCTTCTTTTCTTTCGCTCCTTTCGCTTTGCTTTTACTCCAAATCTTTAAGTATTCACCAAAAGCTTTGGCAAAATTTTCTTTCGCTCCAAACTCCAAAATTTGTAAGGAAAAGACAAAAACCCAAAAACGTAAAGAAGAACAAATAAAATAAAAATTAAAAACAAATAAAAACCTAAAAAAATCTAAAAACTCTAGTCTAAAGACAAGTCCGCTTCGGCGGCACCAAAAATTGATGTGATTTTCAATTGAGTTGTAGTAATAAGTTCGTAGAGACTTGTGAAAGCACAAGATTTTAGACTTATAAAACTTAAAAATAGAAAATTTATTGAAAAATTGATTTCAAGATAAGTATTAAAAGTAACCAAGACACTAGATTCCACTATTACACATGAATGAACGATGCCAAATATGTTTCAAAACTCTAACTATCCTTTAAGTCCTTTATTTCTTAATTTACACATAATCAAACATATTCCCAAATATTAATTGCATTCCCTAAGAATACGCTATCAATCGATTAAACAAAGTATAATCTATCAAATTGAATCACAAGTAATTAAGAAAATTATGTGAACATTTAGAACTCCGCAAAAGCGGTGATTGAATGAATTATAAATTGTAAATTAGAGAAAATAAAATTGTTACCAGACATTCATGCATAGATAGCTTCATCCATTGCCTTGAAACACGCGAGAATTAACTCATCATCATGGAAACACGCTCAAAATTCATTTTTATTGCTCAAAGGGTGTTTACAAAGATGAAATGGGAGAAACAATGATAAAACCGGTTTTGTAACAGTTTTATTTGTTACAAACTGAAAAGAACGATTAAGCAGTATTGTCGCTGATTCTGTAGCTCTACGACCCACGCCTGTGTGTCGTTTCCACTGTTGAAAAACGACTGTCTTGGATGGTCTGTTCTTCGTGTTCTTCAGATGAGCAGCAGAAAAATATTTCTGGTGGTTCTGATTATCGCCTCTGTCTTCTCCAAAACTCTCCCAAACTCTCTGTAACCCCTCTATGACTCCTAGGCAGTGTATATATACTCGACAGGGCCTCCAATAACTCCGTATAATCTCCATTAATTGCTCTTATTCTTCGCTGCCAAAAAACATAAATAATTCCCATTTTTATCTTCACCACGCGTTAAACTTCTTCCAGCACGCCCCAAATCGTCATGTACACGCCTTAGATGTAATTATACAAACTCCATCTCACGCCATGCACAGAAGAACACGTACAATCCCGTGAATATCTTCTCCCGGTGTACGTGTTTCCATGATTTTTCTTTGCGAGTTATCTAGTCAAATTTAACCGAAACAATCAACCATAACACGCCTGTTACGGCCAGTCAAGTCATCCCAATGAGTATCAACCATTGAATCACTTTAATCTCCCTTAAATCTCGAACTCAATTCTGCGAGGAAGAAACCAAACTCTCCCGCCATATTTGATAATTCAAAAGGTGGAAGATGGAGTGATCCGATCCAAAACAGGGGTGCCTTTAACAGCTGGGGTGCCCTGGGGTGGCCTTTATCCAAAATGAGGGTGCCTTTAGTACTTTTTCGGGGGGGGGTGCCCCGATCAACTTTTCGATC
Organism: Papaver somniferum; assembly: GCF_003573695.1. Lineage (NCBI taxonomy): Eukaryota > Viridiplantae > Streptophyta > Magnoliopsida > Ranunculales > Papaveraceae > Papaver > Papaver somniferum. The sequence goes on from NC_039365.1 coordinate 125,037,623, forward strand.
CGAATTTTCCAAAAATGTTTATTTCCCAAAATACCTATAAACACCATAATAAGTACGAAATCGAGTACCAATAATACAGAACATTGAGAACAAATTAGACACAAAAATGTGTCTATCAGTGTTAGAGAAAGGTGGAACTTAGCTTTTATTTCCGATGGTTGATGCCATGGCCTGCGCTTTGGTAAGCGACACCCCTTGACACAGGACGTCAGCTTCGATCCTTACTCCTACTTCAGAGATACATTTGATGTCGCCGTGAAACGTCCTTATGTTAGAATTCTACACCCTATGTTGCGTGACTTTCCCATTTCGTCGCATGATTCGAGCAGGTTCTCCCAGTACAGCTTTAAATTTGAGCTGCCATGTCGGTTGTGTTGGGAAAAATTATCACATCCGAGATGGTGATTCAAGGTGATCCGATGTAGGAAGGATATGTCAGTCAGAGATGATCGTCTATTCAGTTCTTCTCCTGACGATGGGTAGTGACCGGAAGGTGGTGAGACAAGAGCTAAAGATTGCATGGAGGTGGCCAAAGGTGATTCTACTTCGATTTAGTCCGATGTAGTCTGAGGTGACTGGAAACAATCCCCATCCGAGATGATCTTACACGATGCTGCGAGGCCGATACTTCACGAATTCAGTGGGTAAGGTCTGGTGGCTTAGTCATAGAGGATCATTTCAACCCCTTGCAAATAGACCCATCTTTTGGAGTCTGCGTCATTGCCCACAGCTCGTGTGTGCGCTGCCAATATTATTCTCTTCTCAATTGATACTCGGGATTGAATTTATGCACCTGCGACTTTCAATTCGGAAAAGTGACAATTGTAAATATTAAATGACCCCAATAAATTCATCGAAGAATTAAGCTTGGTGACAATTTAAATGGTAAATGGTTAAGGTGACAATGAAAGCAATCAGGTTGATGTGCCATTAAGAAGTCCAATGCAATTTCAGGTTCGATGGAGTGGTAATGAGATTACTCAATTGAAAGGCTGGAATTCATAGCGAATAAACATGGATCGACAGCGGTATTTCACGATGACTAGATAATAAGCAAAGGTAGTAAAACTAATTCACATTTGCATGCCAAACGTCTCGGATTTACGTTCTCAAATATTGAAACCAAACTATTCATGCTTTCCTAGGTGGGTTCCATTTGACTAAGCCGATCTCTCTTGCACCAGACTTATACGAAGAAGATTTTAAATAGCAATCATCAAAATAACTAGCATAACGAGGATTAAGTAGTTAAGAATGTTTCCCTGTTATAGATGAATGTCCCGATGAAAGTGTGCTATTGTGGAACGAACCGACTCGATTCTCCCGAACTAAGTTCCTGAAGCGAGCCAATTGCAATCTTCCCGAGTTAATCAGCCCGAGTCGATATGAAGTGACTGCCTTGTCCGATATGATTCATCTCTCCCGATGTAAAATGACCTGACCCGAGCTAGGCGTTGCAGATGAAAAGGGAATGGCCGACATGGGTAGATCCGATCTGTTACTTGGGTATCTGCCCGATTTGACCTGGCGCGAGGTGATGTTGCTCTGAGTAAGTTAAGTGATTCCTCCGATATGGAATCACGCTGATCCAAATTGGTTAACTGTGTTGCTGTAATTCCCATTGATGCTACGAACAAATTTGGACGAGTTGGTTATTGATTGGAGCTGCGCCGATGAACCCAGAGATGGCCAGACCCGAGATTGGTGCAATGAGTTGACATGGTAAGTTTGGTTGAGCTGTGACATTTGGTCCCGATGATGATCTACCCCGAAGCTGAGTGCTGAGACCCGACTAACTTGATGCTGAATTCAAAGGTTTTCAGTCACTTGAAGAACAGTATTCGATGGTTCCCTGAATTTGACCCTTGCAAAGTTGCAAGCACGCCCATGATATATTCCACTTAAGCAACCGATCCGACACTAATTGCAGTTCACAATCTTCGATTGCCCCGAGGTGGAAGTTAGACGAGATGACGATGATCCGAGCCAGTTAGTCAAAGCTTCGTTCAATTGTGGAAGTTTATCCCGTGACTAGTTGATGTGGCCCGATTAAATTAGTGGTGTTTTCATGAATTTGATCATCAGCTCCCGATGATGCAGACAAGAGATGATTCCCATCGCGTCTAAGAAAATCAACTGTGAGGTTGTCCCTTTACTATTACACCATTCCAATCATCACTGCAACAACAAATCGATTGAGTGAATAGCCAAGAAGAGTAATTATATCATTCAAGATAGAAAATCCCTAGATGAAACAAATAGATAAATCCCCAAGTCAGCTGAAAAATTCGTCATTCAATATTTTCAAAATAGCTTAATTGGGTTTGTAAAACAAGATCTTTTGTTAGCGAATCTCCGATCAAAACTGAAATTGAGTTATGATTTCGAAAAAACATTCAATTTTTCCACCAGGACAAAACCCCAATTTTCATAAGAAAGCGTTTTGGAAAATCTTTTAACATAAAACTTCGGAATCTCATAAGAAAGTGTTTTAGAAGAAAAGATCGGGAAGAAGATTGGTCTTCTTTAGATTTGTTATTCGCTGAGCTTCAAAGTTGTTGAAGTTTTCTTCATGCTCGTATCTGGTTTTGCACACAGAACCTCCAACAGTTTCTCTCCTCAGTTTTGTCGCTTGTTTGTTGAAGATAACTCTCTATGGATGAAGTCCCATATTTACCCTTTACACTTCAGTCTCCGCAGCTGATAGATCAGTACTCACTTCACTTGAACTACTTCAAAACCAAAAGCTGTAAAAGAAATCCAGCTACTATCCGTTCCCTATTCTCCGATCTAACTCCTCAGTTTGGAGTTGATATGTCGAAACAGGTTTTGTGAAGTCTAAAATATTCAAGATATGGACACGAAACTTCAAGTGACTACAACCAAACATCAAAGATGTTACTTGGGAGTTTTTAGAAGTTCACTAACTGCTCGAATCTGAAGGTGAAAATAAGTAAAGAAGATAAAAACCAACATTTAAAACATCATAAATTTACTCGCTACTTCACGCAGCCAAGAAATTTGTTGACAGAGTTTCGTGACGGTTACTACCAAACGCCGATGGCCTTATTTGGGAGCTCTTGTAAATCTTCCTGTTAACTTGACTAACCAGACAATCGGACTGAGAATCTTTCTTTCTATCGAAACCTTATAAATGAAGACCTAACTTTATTAACTAAGCGCGGAAAACAAACAATAATGGAAAGAGCCATATCAATAGAGTTTATCTCTTAGCATCGACCAGCACTCAAGGTGTTCTTAGGAGCTTTAGATTATCTCATTTGGTGGACGAAATCAAGGTATCCGAAGATGTTAGACGTTCCCCTTAGTCGGCGCTAGAATGTAGTAGCATAAAATCGCACACTACATCCAAGGGTGAAACTACTAAACTAAACCAAAGTGAAGATGCATGAACAAACATGAACACTAAGATATACGTGGTTCGGCATGATTACTTACGTCCACGTGGTGAAAGGAATGATCAATATTACTTCAAGTTTGGTTACAAGTGATGATCTCTCACAATAATGACTTCTTTTCTCTCTAAGTGTGAACTTTCTCTCACTTACAACCTGCCTTTTACTCTCTTCAAGCCCTTATATTTATAGGCTAAGACTGGGATACAACGAAGTTACAATGTAAGTCATGGTGTATCTATCTTGTTGTTCCTCCTCGGGCCTACCTTGATGCTCCTCCGACTTGTTGGTGGGTCGATGTGTTTCAGGCTCCTGAGGGCGTTATACCCGAGGCCAATCCCTTGATGTTATTTGGTTTAATGTCTCCCTATCCTTTCTCGTCCCTTTGTTTTGAATCGCTTCCTTTGGTTGACCGAGTACCTTCTGATCTTCTGTCAGTCTTGTCAGATGATTGGAGACTTGTCACATCCGACAGCTAGGTGGTTGTCACACTCGGCCCACGTGATTTCTCTTTCTTCGTGCATGCTCGAGTTATTCGGTGCTTCTTTTCCTTTGTTTCCTGGTGCAACTTAGCTTAGGATCTTGCCACCTAGACCTGTGGATTATTTACACCTACATTTATGCCCCTTGTTTCACTCGTGTGCTTGACACGAGGGGAAGAAAATCATTCGACTTCCCACGTCCCTAATCATGTCGTGAATCCCGTGCATGATTATCGTGCTATGAAATCCTGATGTTGGGGAATCCTGATATTTGGTCGCTCTTCTTGGTTTTATTTGGCTTTCTTTTCTGATACAAGTCTGGCGGTGTGTGTCTCTGTCATGGGTCCTTTGTTTGTCCAGGTTGGATGATGTATCAGATGTACTTTGCCGTGGGATGTATGGCTTTACATTGTGGCTGAAGGAACTGAGCAGAAGAATACAAACTGCGTCTGCAGTATGCATACTTTCCCCTAGTCTTATGCGAAGTTTCGAAGCAACTCTTGGTTCAAAGGTTGTTGAATGTTGTCGTCGTGCTGTGGTATTTCTTGTAGCTCCGCTAACGAAGGATCTTACTGGCTGGTCTCTGCTAACAATTGTGGATCACTACATTTGCCCCGAGCTATCCGTCTGCCTTGGTAATCATTGAAGCTTCTTTCAAGATGACCTTCTAGTCTTTCTGTGAACCACTCCCGAACTAATTAGCCCCAAGATAATCTGGTCATGGATTCTTTTTGTTTGAAGTTGTTGCGATCATGCCTTGGTGGTTAATGTTCGAACTTCTTCTGGTTCAGTTGTCGCCAGTTCTTGACCAATCATCGTTTTTGAAGCTCTTTACAGGAACGAGGCTACCTGCTATTCATGAGGGGAAGTGGTACTTGCTATACCTCAAGCACCTTTTATGAGATGCATTCAAAAACTTTGATATTAGCTTAAGCATCACAGCGAATCAAGCGACAAAGACACAACAGATTGTCCACAAATTAGGACGCGAGCGGAATACTATTCATGTTCAATGTTTCAGCATGCTTTAATAGAGTTAAATCAAGACGTGTACTGGTTGATAAAGTTCAAAATGAAAGAGCAATACAAAGCTGTAGGCTTTGCACCTTACTATCCTATTGTCAAGGGTTTTCCGTCTTAACTACCTTGCACCAGGTTCGTTACAAGCCCCGAGAAGCCCGCATTTAATCTTTATGACGAAAGAGAGGGTATTCTATATGTAGAATTTCTACAACCAAGCATGTTATGATGCGATTGTAGGGATGTGAACGATCGTTTTGGTTCCTACAATACAGTTCACTAAGAATGCTCATGAGACATTATGTATCCACAGTAGGAAGACATGCAGGGCTAATTCAAGCTACTTAGCCATAGACGATCACTTAAGAAACCGAAATTATAGGTTGATATTTAAAATATTATGGTGTATTTGGGTACCTTCGTCTTTTCACAGCGTACCTTCTCACCCTTGGCAGGTGACCTTTCGTCGGATCTGACACCATTTGTAAAGACCCTCCCCTCACCGATATTGTCCCTACTTAGCCACTGCGGGTATCCGACAGTGTGGGGTTTCAACGGGCATCTTTACAGTTATCCAGCAGTAACTTCCCGGGAGGTCATCCCAGAATTTCTACCGCCCGAGCACGCTTAACTGTAGATTTTTCTGCCAACTCTGGAGCCAATTGTGCTGAAAAGGCCTCAGTATATATAATGTAGATGTTGCTTTCCTCTTGTGAGACCAGTATCTAACTCAACAGCCTACATACTCTCTCATCTGAGCACAAGCGACCCGTCCATAGTTGTATCCCAACTAACACCGATATTGTTCCCACTTACCCACATAGGTTATCCAGCAGTGTGGGATTTTTATTAACGGCATTACTGTGGATTTCCGGCAGCAGCTTCTCGAGAGATCGCCCATCCTATGACTACTCCCAGCCTAGTACACTTAACTGAGAAGTTTTTTCCCACAACTCAATCAAGTGAACCCATCAGGCCTCGTTGTTGGGAAAGGACGAACCATTACTTATACTCCATTCGGCCAACCACTGCCGAATATCAGGGTATTACAATGACTCATAATATAAGTTGTGACCGGTATATCATGCTTCCCAAGATAGGTTGTGATCGGTTATACCATGCTTCCCAATGAGGCTTGTGACCGATTCCACCTTGCTTCCCAATATAGCTTGTGACCGTTTACACCTTGCTTCCAAATATAGCTTGTGACCGTTTACACCTTGCTTCCCTATGTGGGTTGTGATCGGTTACACCTTGCTTCCCAAAACTAGTTAGGATCGGTTACACCTTGTAACACAATATAGGCTATGACCGTTATACCTTGATTCTCAACATAATCCAAGATCGGTTCTACCTTGTCATCTTGTATTGGTCATCAGATGATATCCAAGAAAGAACCGGACCAACACACTTATGATTTCCCTTTCGATTATGAAACAAGTTCATACATCTACTTCTTTAAGCCAATGTAATAATACATAGTTTTCTATGATGAAATTACACCTATATCCCACACATAATCAAGTAACTAAATACATAGATTATGTTCACGTCATATTTACGAAGTTCAAAAGATAAGCGTTATACTTCGTAATTTAATATAATTCCTTGATACTTTGATCATAATGATATGACCAAGTCTAATCACTAGAATATTTTATATATAGCTTCCCATGTTATGTTTTCAATATACTACAACTTGAAAGACATGTTAGGAATAAAAACAAGTCAAGTCAGTATTATTAACCTCAAGTGGAAGAATGATGTCTTTATTATAGTCGTTACTTCTTCACTTTCTTCAGGTCTTCAGAGTAATACTTGTAAGTCTCAACATTCCTAGACTTTCTAGTCTAACGTAAACAAAGTTGTCTCTAGTAGTTAATCAAGCGACTCTAGGTGAGCTTTGATACTAAAATATGACAACCAAACTTGACATACCAACACTTGGTGGGTTCAACTGATCTATACTCTAACATTGTATAGAACTGGTATATGAAAGTTGGGAAAGCAATGTACGTTATTAAAATAACCATCGCGGATGAGTTATTGGATCACATCGAGGATGCGGTTAAGCCAAATGAAGCATGAGATGCTCTCAACAGTCTATTCTCAAGGAAGAATGATGCTTGTCTCCAACTGCTGGAAAGTGAGTTAATGAACTCAAAACAAGAAGGTATGCCGATTAACCAATACTTTATAAAAATGAGAAATTTAGCAAAAGAAATAGTAAATGGATTAAGAACGGAGTACATTTTCATGTCACTTGTACACAGGGGTGGAAAAATAAACCTTCCCTTACGGAGATAGAAAATTTATTAGTAGCTCAAGAGAATCTGCTAAAATGATCTAGCAGTATCTCTGTTGAAGATGAAGAAGAGGCACTCTTCAATAGTAAAAATAAGGAAAACCTGGAAAGAAAGACAAACGACACGAACCTAAAAATTTGCAGGAGAAGAGCTCTTGTCCGGGGGAGTTCAAATAAGCGAGTACTCGGAAGAGTCTTATGATGAGTCAGATAGATGACAAGATCGTAGATGCTTCCATTGTGGAAAGTTTGGTCACTTGTCCAAAGATTGTCGCGTTAAGAAAAAGATAATAATATAAGGAAATTTAGTAACGATTGTCGGTGAAAAATAGTGGAATATGCAAGCATCGATAGCTCTAGCCGAAATAGATGGAGTACTATAAATAGACTTTGATAAGTCTGGAAGTGAAAAAGCACTAGCTGCAATTTGTGGCAGTTGAGCAGTGAACCATGAAAATGTATGGATCAACGATTTCGCATGCCCTAATCATATCGAGGGGGACGAAGAGATGTTGTCCGGGATGTGCGAAGACTAAGGAAATCAGGCGGTGGAAACTACCGATATATAAGTATTACCAACAACTCGGATTGTTAACACGACAATTGTCCCTCATCAAGGAGTACGCTGGGTACGCCGCTGATACAATCTGACATGCCATGGGTATTGTTGCTGACTAGACAACCGGTAAGGGATATACATCAAAGATTGAGGTGTCCAACGAAGTGTCTTCATGGTGGTTAACACGGGTATTGGTACTTCCAGAGTCAAATAAATTTGAATAAAAGAACCAGAGATACTAGGGGATCAAACACGCACGATTTATAAAGGGAATACCAATCTTACTAAATGTTGATACCAGTTCATCGATCCAACGGTCAGGATCGGTGAGATCTTTTTGTTCTATATGGAACGGTATCAACACTTAGTAGAACTAGTATCCCATTTTATAAATCATACAAACACGGGATAAAGAAATTAAGTTTGATTTCCCAATCAAAAAAGATGACACTGGATGGAATATACGTAGAGAGTAGAGTCCATATAGAATAACAATCCAAGAAAATAGTGCTAGAAGAACCAATAAAGAGTCGGCGTCGGAAAAAGGAAAAAGCACACGACTAAGGGGCAAGATGAAAGCATAAACTAAATGCAAAAGATGTCTGCTGATCCGGTCAAACAATGCTTGCGAGAGGCATATTTGGTAAAGTAAGAAAGTCGGTGTTGAGGGGGAGTGCTGGATATCAACCATCAACTTTAATTAGGTGTTCACACATATCTGGATATGCCTAAAAATATCAAGGAAGTTCTTTACTCTCTAGAGGTATTTAGAATACGATCAATTATCTAGAGAATAACATTAACTAGAAATCTAGCTGATGTAGTCGGTCTCCTAGAAGGTCCTTTAGTCAAGTCTCTAGATAGTTTTATAGGTCACTGTAAATAGAGAGCGATGCCCTCATTTGTAAGCATCGATCTAAGCTGAAAGTTAATGATCGAGCAAGTGACTAAGAAATCAAGTTGAGGGATCAGTTGAGAGCTAAGTAGTTGAGTGGTGGTGAAATTTTCCAAGTGAGGTTCCGTGTGAATTTGAGAGTGCATATAAAGCATGTGTAATTACACTTGTGATTATAAAAAAATAAGTTTTTCACAAGTGAAACTCTGCCCACTTTGCTTCTCAAACTCAACAAATTTGAACTTGAATCAAGTCACTAGGTGTAAAAAAAATTACTTGTAGGCGCAAAGATCTGAACTATCAAATTACACTTTTGTGCTCAATCATTGTAGAAAGAATTTGATCCATCAGATTAGACATATGTCGGTAATTCGAATGACTCCACTTTTTGCGCTAAACCATTAGGCATATTTCGCTTGAGTCTTGAATTACCTAAGGGTTAGGAGCTGGTTAATTAGGCATATTTTGCTCGAGTCTTGAAACACCAAGGGTTAGGAACTGATTCATTAGGTATATTTCGCTTAAATCTTGGATCCACCTATATATTACTGGGTTAAGAGCTGAATCAGATGATTTAAGGTAACATGTTTTCGAATTTGAATTTTGAATTTGAAGTGTCATATATAAGAGCTTCTCCAATGATTGTTGTATGTATTTCCTAGGTGGCAACACAAACAAGACATCCTCATTCCAATTTTTTCTTAAGTTTTGGTGAAAAAAAAGTAATTTTATCTTCTTTGGTGTTGTTTGTCATTATCTTCTTTTTAAATGCAAATTTTATTTTTTTTGTAATTATAAAATTTTGTTAGAGTTAAAAAATGGTTATTTAATATATTTAAATTAATTTTAGTTAAACAAAAACTTACTGAGATAGCTTGACATCCTCAAGATGAATGTCAAGAACTAAACAATTGAGCAAGAAAGAACTATCACTCGTCACATGTATGTGCATACCCCCAAAACCTAATGAGGCAGCCCCTAACATTACCGTCCTCTCTCGATTGTATTCTCTTCTTATTCGGCTCTGAGGTAACAGACAATCCCTCTTCGTTGCCTCCGTTCTGTGATTTTCCTTCTGAATCAAAACCCTTAAACCCTAAAAAGAAAAAGTTCGTAAAATGGCGAAACAGAAAACTCAGACTGATTCTAACAAGAGTAACAGTAAGAAGAAGAAGAAGGTTACTTCCAAAAAACTTCTATCTGGTCCAAACACAGTATCCATGAAATCCAAAGCTCCTCTGGATAATCCGTTCGAAACAATCTGGTCTCGTAGGAAGTTTGATGTCATGGGAAAGAAACGTAAAGGTGAAGAAAAACGTCTTGGTCTGTCTCGTACTCGCGCCGTTGAGAAGGCAAGTTCATCCCCTTCTCTTCCCTTTTAATCTGAATCAAATTCCTTGCTTCCTATAATCCTACTCATTTATTTCTCTTATACGATTTTCTTCCTTTTTGTGAATTACACCTGCTTAACCAGTTTTAGGTCAAGTATATGAAGTGCTTCAATTTAATTAGTTATGTGAAATAAATATCGATATTTGACTTTTAAGACACAAATCATGTGTGTTAGGATAGTGTCACATTTTCACATGAAGTTTAATGTTTTGCAATGTTTATGAGCTGATTTTGATTATGTTTCTACAACAGAGGAAAAATACTCTCATCAAAGAATTTGAGCAAAGTGGCAAGTCTTCTGTTTTTGAGGATAAACGAATAGGGGAAAAAGATAATGAACTCGGGGAGTACGAGAAGGCTCTTCTTCGTTTCAAGCACGAGCGGCAGGTTTTGTACTTTGAGTTTCTTAGAATTGTGTGTTGAGGTGATGTCTCTAGTAGATAAAATGGGAGGTTGTTCTCATATTCGTTGCCATTTTCTTAATGTCCCAGTTAAAGGTGAACAAGAAAAGCAAATATAACTTGTCCGATGGAGAAGAAGATGACGATGAATTTCATGGTGCTGGTGCATTTCCAGGGAGGGATGATTTTGAAGATGACATTCCACTAGATGATGAAGCCGATGAGACAAGTATGTATGCTGTTAATCTCTTTGATATATTAGTTATATCCCTTTGGGTAATATGATGTATAGCATTTGATTTAGATCATCTGTACGTGAAAATGAGGCTCAGCCACGTTCGCATTTGTTTTCCTAAGGACTGGGCTATTTTGGTCTTCTGTAAATAACTAATAAAAGTTATGGTACTTTCTATGCTTATGCATAATTCCTCTAATATTTCATGATAAAGCTTGTATCATTAATTGTGTTTTTTTGTGCAGAGAAATTATCCATTCAATTTGGTGCACATAATGTGCAATTTGAATCAGGACTGGATCGGGAGGATAGTGTAAGAAACTTTCTTTATTTTCAATTTCCCTTGGCACTGAAATTGGTTCTCTTCACAAAATGTTGATGGCATTGCATTTTCTTATGGAAGCATGTGGGTTTGCTAAACTTTTCTACATTTTATAAATGCTGCCACAAAATTCACACACTTCCTCTATTTATGAAAAAACTACATTTGAGTCGGTTTTACAGTCCTGATACTGTGACTGTCACTGTGATACTATATTCTATCCTCTTTGCAGGGTAAAAAAAGCAAGAAAGAAGTAATGGAGGAGGTTATGTTAAAGAGCAAGTATTTCAAGGTACCGCAACTTGTTTAGAATTATAATCAAAAGTCTTCATCTCGTTAAGTTTATTCCATCTGATTTTTAATTTATTCATTTTCCTCGCAGGCCCAAAAGGCAAAGGATAAAGAGGAGGACGAAGAGTTGTTGAAAAAATTAGATGATGAGTTTGCAGCTTCTCGAAGTTTGCTAGAAATGACTCAACCAGGAAAGCGTAATGCTTTGAATGCCCTCATGGGCAATTCAAAACAATCACTAGAGGAAGATAAACTAACTGCTTCGACGAAGAGAGAACCTATCCAACAGGTAACGTTTTCGGTTGTTGTAACTCCACTCCGTTAACTGCCTTCAGATATTTCATTTTTATAATAGGCTTATGAGGTATGCCTTGCGGCCATCTTGAGGCACCGTGTCGCCTCGTCAAGTATAGACGTTGTTGTAAACCTGTTACCTAGTCACTAGATCACTGTTACCTGACCTAAAAGAGTAATCACTTGCGGATAGTTACAACCATGATTCAAGCTTTTGCATAATTCATTTGGTTTCAATGTTCATTAGAGCACCAAGGTTTCAGTTATGTCATGTTTCTAGTAAAGTTTATGTAAGGATTGTCTTGCCTTTTGAGCTGAACACAAAGTTCGGGTGGACAAGATCTTAAGTTTTGGTTATGTGTATTGGTTTCAAAGCTAATCGAGTTTCCATCTTCCGAAACTGTTTTTTTCCCTCTCTTACAGGAAAAACCTGATGAGTACGACAAGCTTGTTAAGGGGATGGCTTTGGAGAGACGTGGTCGTCCATCAGACAGGACAAAGACCCCTGAAGAAATAGCCCAGGAAGATAGAGAGCGTCTTGAGCAATTGGAGGTAATGTTACAGAAACCATAAAATATGTTGGTTATGATTACCATCTCTATCACCATCAAAATTAATAAATTATGTTATCACATTGCAATGTTTTCCATGTTTAATTTTGTGACTTATCACATTGCAATGTTTTATGTTTAATTTTGTGACTTATCACATTGCAGTGTTAAAAAATATATTTATGCTTGTACAGGAGGAACGCCAAAAACGGATGGATGGAACGGATGATTCTGCTGATGAAGACAGTGATGATGATCATGAAGATTCAATTAAAACCTCATCCCAGAAACTAAGGTCTATATCCGGGGATGATCTTGGAGATTCCTTTTCTATTGATGAAGAAGTAGGCCATAAAAGGGGTTGGGTTGATGATATATTAGAAAGGGAAGGTCGCACTATTGAGGATGATGATAGTGCATCTTCTGAGGAAGAAGATGGAGATGGAGAAGAAAGTGAAGAAGAAGATGGAAGTGATGAAGTTAATGTTAAAACTGGGAAAAGTAATTCCATACAGGATTGGGAGCAAAGCGATGATGGTGACGATCTTAGTATAGATTCAGAAGAAGATAATAATGATGAAGGTGAAGAAACAGAGGGTAGTGAGGAGATGGAAATTTGTGCCAAACCAAAAACTAAGAATCAGATAGCAAATCCTTTAATTGTTAACAAAACTGAACTAAGTGTTAATCAGCCTCAAACCAAACAAGAGCCCCTTCCCTTTGTGATTGAAGCACCAAAAACCTTCTCAGAGCTCTCTAACTTGCTGGAGAACCGGTCGGGTGTTGAAATTATTGAGGCAATAAATCGGATACGTGCTTGCAACGGAGTGAGGCTTGCTGTAGAAAACCGAGAGAAAATGCAGGTATATTTTTTTGAACTAAGTGACAGTTGAAATTTAATTTTTGATCCCATTTTAATTAGTGACAAAAGTATATGGCAAGTGAAGCCATAAATGATCATAGCAGAGTTGGGTTTCCAGTGATACATAAACCATGTTCATAATGTCAGAATTTTTGCCGATATTAATTTGAAGTAGATTTGCGAGTATACTATGCTATTTATACTTGTGACACCCGTGACACTAGATATGCTAAAGTATATGTCGCCTTTCCCTAGTTTAAAATCGTTTTTCCAAAAATTATTAAATATTAAATATCCAAGAGTTGCGTGTGAGGAAATACACAACCGTCTATAAAGTCTGTATTCTATTTTCAGATCTTCTATGCCAACCTATTGATGTATTTTGCTACCCTAGCAAGCAAAAAGCCTCTAAATTTCAAGTTATTGAATTTATTGGTCAAGCCCCTTGTGGAGATGAGCATGGATATCCCATTTTATGCAGCTGTTTGTGCTCGTGAACGTCTACGTCGTACTCGTGAACTGTTCTGCAGAGATATTACTAATCCAGGTCAGCCATTGATAACTCTTAATAGATACTTTCAAATTGGTGAAGCAATTTATGCACAATTGTTGTGTCTCAACCTGATGAATGGACTTTCTTTAACCTAAGCAGAGAAAAGCTGTTGGCCCTCCTTGAAAACATTGTGTCTCTTAAGGCTGTGGTCCATCACATTTCCATGTTCGGACTTCCGTCACGCAGTCATGACACCAGCAATGTTGTTAATGTGTGAATATTTGATGCGCTGTCCAATAACGTCAGGCCGAGACATCGTCATAGGATCCTTCTTATGCTCCATGGTTCTCTCGGTATGTGTATCATAGAAGTTGCTTTAATTTCTGCTTAATTTTGGCAGTCACTGACTTTCTTGTGTGTCTCAGTTTCTCCATGCCCAGTAGATCTGTGTGATGCATAAGCATTCAATTTTCTCAGCTCCATCTTTACTTTCCGCTATCATACAGTTTCAATAAAGACATGGTGGATTGTAGTGTTTACCTATCTTCGTGAAGTACACAATAATAGCTGGGGATCCATTGTCATATTTTGTCGATTATTCGTGGGCATCATATTACTGTAAATGACCTCATTTTAAAGGAAGAAAATCTTAATAACCCCACTGGTACTCTAGATCAATTGACTGATTATCATAAGCCTCTTAAACGTTGATGCTAGTTTTATTTTTCAGATTGTAACTGGGGCACCTTCAGTGTCCCGCAAACAGACCCCTGCTTAGTGCTGTGATCATGAATTTTAATTATAGCTATGGTAGCTTTTTGGGCCCTTCACTTGTGAGCCCTTGCCCTTCTATGTGCTTTTTTGGCTTTTGCGAAGTATCAACACACATGTCACATGTATTGCTTGCTTTTTCTCAGTTGCCTACTGTAGGTTGGGATACTACAAATTTTGCATGGTTGTGTCGCAATAAGTCATCTATTCTACACCTTTCGTCAGTTGTTGAGACTTGCTTATGTTTCTATTAATAGACCACATTCTTTTTTCTTTTTTTTTTGAAGCATCCTTCATTCTTTATGAGTGGGAGTACATGCTATTTTTTTCACAGTTTATTTGTCCCCGTGAATCTTGATATTAAAATTTGATATCATCGTTCTGCAGATTGCCAGACAATCCAAGAAGTTCTACCCAGAGGCTCTAATATTTCTACGAACTGTGCTAATATCGGCTTTAAAGTCAGGAAAAAAGTTGCCTTCTAACTTGCAGGTACATTTCTTAATTTGGCTCTCTATCTTCTATTGGCTGTGGTTTCACATGAATAAATCATGTCCTTTGACTTTCATAAATAGGTTTCTTATTTATCGGAACTCAAAATGCTCAAGCCCTGGTTGCGGTTAAGTGATAATATATCTGAGGTGCATGCTCTAGATTTTCTCAGAGTTATAGACAACACCGACGATTCTCCATTTTTCAGCTCTGATAATTTCAGGTTAGTTGTTTGTCTAAGTATTATCTACATGATTATCTTGCTTCCATTTGGAAGTTCGTCATTGAGATGGTATTTTTTGATTACAGGGCTAGCGTACTTGTATCAGTGGTGGAAAATCTACAAGGTTTTGTTCAAGTGTACGAGGGATATAATTCTTTCCCTGAAATATTCATGCCAATTTCTACTTTGCTAAATGAAGTGTCAAAACAGAATCATATACCAAGTCAGTTACAGGATAAGATTAATGATATCACTAAGTTGATAGAAACAAAAGTAGACGAGTATCACTTGCTGCGTCAACCTCTTCAAATGCGAAAGAAAAGGCTTGAGCCAATCAAACTGCTCAATCCCAAATTTGAGGACAAGTATGTAGCAAATATCGTACCTCTCTCAATATTTTATTAAGATATATACATCGCAAGCAGTAGTTTAATCAAAAAAAATCTTGCAGCTATGTGAAAGGCAGAGACTATGATCCAGACCGTGAACGGTCTGAGATGAAGAAGTTGAAGAAGCGGTTGAAACGGGAGGAGAAAGGAGCAGCTAGTGAACTCAGGAAGGATAATAAAGCCTTGGCTGAGGCAAAACTGAAGGCTATAGCAGTGGAGAAACAAGAAAGAGCTGAGAAAGTAGGAAAGACAATGGCCTTCCTTCAAGAACAACAACATGCATTTAACTCTGGGGCGTTGGGTGGCAAAGGGAAGAGAAGGAGATAAGTCGAAAATTGACACAATAATATACAGGCCTCATCTTATTTGCATGGGTATGTATATTTATTTTTTTCTTTCAGATTTTTACTGTTGTTAAAGACTCGAGGTAAAGATATTCCTGTACGCATGGATACCCTTGATATTGTATTCAGCGTTGGACGTATTAAGCGGTTTTGTGATTGGGTCATATTGTTTCTTTAACTACGTTCTGTATACCCTTTTGTTAAAAGATGGACAAAGATATTGACTTCTATTTGCTTGAAATAGGTCATGAGGTATGATGAACAGAAGGTTGTAAAATTTAATGACTAGAAACTGCACAATGTTACAGAGCGGCTGTCTTGAGTTTTCAATATTATCAAGTGAACATGGTATTTGTTTGATGATGTAACTTGATACCATTCATTGTGTTTAAATGTGGTTTGTTTACGTGGGTGTTGATGATGCATATTGTGTGACTTGCCCAGAAAAAATGAGTCTAGGTTTTAACTGCAAATTAATACATATAATCAGTCTCTGTATGTAACATTGGGTTTAGGTTGTCCAAAGCAAAGGAGAACAAGAACAGGAAGAACCAAAATTAACCATGGAAAATCTTCATGTCAATGGACAATGGGTTTTTCCATGTCAATGGACAATAGGTACTTTTCATATCGTTTGGTCCTTTTTTAGGTGGGTCCATGTCTGCTTGGTCCTTTGGTCAAACGTCTTTATTGTTTGGTCCATAATTATTTAAAAATATTAAGCTGACAAAAATATCCTTCCGTGTTAATTTTAATTTATTTTCTTGTAGCAGCTCATTCCAGAAATGAAGTCCATACAAAAACCTAAAAAAAACAGACTTCATTTCAAAAATAAACCCCATACAAAAATATAAAAAAAACATGATTCATTTCAGAAATGAATTCCATACAGAAACCTAAAAAAAACAGACTTCATTCCAGAAATGAACTCCATACAAAAACCTAAAAGAACAGAGTTCATTACAGAAATGAAGTCCATATAACAACCTAAATAAACAGACTTCATTCCATAAATGAACCCCATATAAAAACCTAAATAAACAGAGTTTATACCTACGTCATCGTATTCATCATCTACAACTACCGATCTAAATATCTAAATCGATTTTCACCTTCATCACCATCGTTTACAGCAGCAGGAAGAAAAATAGAAGAAAAAAAATGGAGACGCCATTAAAAGGAGGAAAAAGAGAGAGAGATTAGATACGGAAAGCTGAGAAAGAAAGTAAATTGATAATGATTTATTGTCTCTTATTTTTTGACTATATATGGTCCGTATCCAAAGAGTATTTCTGCCACTACAAGGTGACATTTACATCATCCATGACATCACCCTAGGACCAAATCATAATTTTTAGGACCAAATTATAATTTATATTACCAAATAGGACCAAACAGACAATTGACTAGGTCCACTGGACTAGACTGTCTCTGATATATTATTTATGGGACCAATTGGTATTTCCTTGTTGAATTATATTGCAAATTGTTGGGTCAGTGCAATTTAAAATAGTGTCCCAAGGAAATCAGGTTCTTTAGAGCAACTGCAGTGGACGAGCAAACCTATAATTATGGTCCAGGGACGAGACGCAACGGGACGGAGTAAAGACTAAAATCTGGACCAAAGCCAAATTCCAGACCATATTTGGTCTGGGACCAAGACCAAAACTATATATAGTGGAGCGGAGGTATAATCACCGTTTGGCATCGGGCGTGTATATAATCTACGCCTGTTGTGAAGCGTACGTAAAGTCACCGCCCCATAAAGAGGCGTGTATATAAGTTACGCCCGATTCAGGCGTTGATAAAATGTTCGCCCGTTGGGACGTTGCTAAAGTTTACGCCCCACGTCAGGCGTTCATAAAATTAACGCCCCATTCAGACGAAGATTATACAAACGCCCCAGCCCGGCGTTGATATTCTTAACGCCCCACGCCAGGCGTATATATAGTTAACGCCCCACGCCAGGCGTTTATATAGTTAACGCCTCAGACAGGCGTTGATATACTTAACGCCCCACGCCAGGCGTTTATATAGTTAACGCCCCAGACAGGCGTTGATATACTTAACGCCCCACGCCAGGCGTTTATATAGTTAATGCCCCAGACAGGCGTTGATATAATTAACGCCCCACGCCAGGCGTTTATATAGTTAACGCCCCATCCCGGCGTTGATATAGTTAACGCCCCACTCCAGGCGTTTATATAGTTAACGCCCCAAGCTTGAGTTTAAAAAAAAAATACTTAGACAAAATTGATTTTGAAATTTTTTTATACCGTTGGTAATTCGAACGTTGAAGAAAATGGAACGTTGGATAATTTGGAACGTTGGAAAGTTTGGAAGACATTTCGGAACGTTGAAAATTTCGGAAGAAACACCTATATATACACATGAGATCCTGTGACATTTTCCCACGACTAAATACTTCAAACTATCCACACCAATAAGAAGAAATATTGTTTCTGCTTTCAAATCAGTTGGAAAATTTTCACGGATTCGCTTACAATGGCACCAAGAGTAGCACGAGGTCCAAATTTTACGACAATCGAAGATGTAACAATGTGTAAAATTCATTTATCTATATCTCAAGATTCTAGTGTTGGAACTGATCAATCAGAGGCGACGTTGTGGACTCGTATCAAGGATGATATTGAACTTCATTTACCTAATAATCCAGAGCGGTCTTGGAGTTCTTGGCAAAAACGATATCAGGGAATAAGTAAAGATGTGGCGTTATTTTCGGCAAAAGAGGCAGAAGTTGAAGGTGAATATCATACTGGATGGGGTCCTGAAAAGAAGGTAAGCATTCTTGATTTTTCGAACAATTGTTTTCTAATATTTAATAAGCGCCCATGTACTTAAGTGTTTTTAAAAACATTAACAGCTTGAAGAAGTTAACAAGAGGTTCAAGGAATGCAACGATGGGAAAAAATTTAAGCACGAAGAGTGCTACCCAGTTTTGTTAGAAAATATAAAATATAATCGACGATCGACTTTTGTATTCGATACGACGCATGATTTGGACACTTATGAGAATAACGAGGAAGATGATGAAGGACCGCAAACAACAACTCAAGGAGAGACCGGTAACGACACAGATGGGGGAGACATAGAGAACACATATCTTCGTAAGATGGGGAAAAAAGCAGCAAAAAGATTGAACAAAACAGGGAGAGAGAAATCCAGTCACCAAGAGGAATTGATGGGAATAATTATTAAAGAACAACAAAATTTCAATACTCATTACCAAGCACAATCAAGATTCAAGATGGAACAAAGAGCAGCAGAGTTTGCATCAAAACAAGCTGAACATGCGGCAAAAATAGCCAAGCAAGCTGAAGACGAAGAATTTCGCATCATTATGATGGATCTTGAAAAAATGGAACATGTACAACAAGAGTACTTCCGACTTCGCAGGGCGAACATAGTTCGGAATAAAAGAAACCAATCTTAACACAAAGGCGGAATAGTTCAAACCTTAATTATTTCTCCTATTTAGTGATTAGTAGTATTATTAGTATTATTATGTTTTAAATTTCTTATTATCTGAACAATTAGCATTATTATTATGTAATTTTTGGATTTTAAATTTACTTCCGTTGATTTGAATTAAATTTCTACTTTTTTGAAACATACGACCTTAATTAAAACTTGAGGATGTTTACATACAAAGAGATAATAGAAAGGAAATGACAAACGACAATTTTTAATTCCCATATTCTGCCCATATATATTCGATCAAGTCATCACGCAAGCGAATATGTGCATCTTTGTTACGCATTGCACGTCGGCGTTGCTGAGCTCTAATTTGGGAAAACTCGTCATTATTGCCTCTTAATATATTAACCGGTGCTGCGTTGCTACGTTGTTCATAAACATGTGACCAGTCACCGGGTAGACGCTCATCCTCGACTATCATATTATGTAAGATAATACAAGTTTTCATGATATAGGCAAGCACATCTGGATTTCACATTCTTGCAGGTTGTTTGATGATTCCAAATTGTTGTTGAAGTACACCAAATCCCCGTTCAACATCTTTTCTTGCACCCTCTTGCATCGATGAAAATATTTCCTTTTTCCTACCAACCGGATGTTTAATGGCCATAATAATAGTAGGAATCTCTGGGTATATTCCATCACCTAGATAATACGGCATATCATATGAATGTCCGTTCACCTCATAGCTCACCGGCGGTGCTTTTCCTGTTACAAGACTTCGAAAAACATATGAACGGTTCATAACATTAATATCGTTGTTAGAACCGGGCATACCAAAAAAAGCATGCCAAAACCGCTCAGCAATATAATCAACCATTGAATGGTTGGTTTCGCTACATTGTATGTCCAGTAAATTTTGCCATCCCGCTTTTTCAATAATATATTTAGCTCTAGGACAGTGTTGTGAAATAGTTTGATAGTGATGAATTACCGATGCCAAAGATCCACGATGTTGATACTTCAATTTGTGCTCCCCTGTAAATGTGATGTCCGTAGTAGCGTGCGGTTTATCATCTTGCAGTATAGGAAACCTCCCTAACCGGGGAATATCAACCTCCTTAATTGTACCAGTAGCGATTAAGTTATAATCCTCTTCGGCTACAGATTTTTGTTTCTTGTTCGTCTTCATGCGACCATTGAAACGCGCTGTGAATTTGTTCAACATCTGTGCACACACAATATAGATGCAGTTACATTATTAAAAGACCAACCCTCATTAACGAATATTTTTATTAGTCCATCACCATTTATATTCCAAATACTATAAATCCTTAACACAAACCATATCAATTCCAAATTCTATAATTCCAGAAACACAAATTAAATCGTCACTGATGCATTTCCAAAATCATTACAAGATTCCACAACCCAATTTAATCACTTCAAGATTCCATAAAAATCACTAAAAAATCAATTCCATACTCACGCAATTAGCTCTTCTACATATGTAACTCCCAAAATTTACATAACTACAATTTACATAACTAAAATTAATCACCTCAAAATTCAATAAAAAACAATACAAATTCAATTATTGGTAACCATATTCACATACAACATGCAGAAAACCAATAATTAATCCAATAATTTACATAACTACAATAATTTACTATAATTTAAAATTAATCCAATAATTTTAAAATTAATCCAATAATTTACATAACTACAATTATTGATAACCATATTCATGCCAAAACCTATTACCAACAGACAACATGAAGAAAAACAATAAAAGGAAGCTCTCAATTGAAATAGGTTGATTGAAACAAATGAAGGGTGAGAACTATTTCCCACATAATCGACATAACCACGGATTTTTACAATACCCAAAAATTATAAATCAAATTTTTACAATACCACTGTGGAAGCTCTAATAAATTTTAGTGAATAGATTATAAATCAAATAAAAATTTACAATACCCACAAATCAAATTTTTACAATACCCACAAATAAATTTTTACAATTCCACTGTGGAAGCTCTAATAAATTTAACTATTTTAAAAAAAAAATTAACCAAATTTACATAAGCATAAAATATGGTTTTTTTCACATACATATTAATCTCTAAAAAAACATAAAACACACATACCCAATTAAATTTAACCAATTTCATATTCATATTTGTTCGTTAAAACCAAATTTTAGATAAACTAATTTTAACAAATAAAACCCTAAATAAATTATACAACAATATGGATAAAACAAAAGAGATTAAGAAAAAAAAACATACCTCTTTTGTAACCCGGGTTCATCAAGTATCTCGTTTTTTTCATTTCTTTTACTGCTCTGCTCGTTACTGTGATGTGTTGGTTTTAGAAGCTCGTTACTGTGATGGGCGGTAGAAACAAAGAGGAGGTAGAAAAGAAAAGAAGAAGACGGAGAAGATTAGGGTAAAGGGAAAGTGAACACGTGGGCTATACGTGGTGGTTAGAGATTGTCTGGGCTTTAATGCCACACGTGCTAGATACGTGTGTTAATAGAAGTCCAACACTATACGTACGCCTGCCATGAGGCGTTGATTCCTTCATTCGCCTGAGTGAAACCAAGCGTTGATTATACGTACGCCTGAGAGAAGAGTGAGGCGTTGATTATACGTACGCCCCACGTCAGGCGTTGATTATACGTTCGCCTCAAACAGGCGTTGATTATACTTACGCCTCTAAACAGGCGTTGATTATACGTTCGCCTGAAACAGGCGTTGATTATACGTACGCCTGAAACAGGCGTTGATTATACGTACGCCTCAAAAGAGGCGTTGATTATACGTTCGCCTGAAACAGGCGTTGATTATACAAACGCTTCATTCAGGCGTTGATTATACGTTCGCCACACCAGGCGTTGATTATACAAACGCCCCTTCTCCGAGCGTGAAATATATGTACGCCCCACAACAAGCGTATTCTTTACCAACGCCCCACAACCAGCGTTAACTATATCTCCGCCCGGCCCAAACGAAGATTATACCAACGCTCCACATGCAAGCGTGGATTATACATCCGCCCGACTAAATATACTCCACTGCCTTAACGTGACACTACAGACTAAACTCAAATTTGATCGTTTGTTTTGGTCTTTGATCTTTGGTTTTGATCGTACCACTGTGGACGCTCTTAGAAATCCAAACTCGCTGTAACAACAACAATTCTTCCGTTGAAAAGAGTTGTTTGGAAACCAAATCTTAAGATTCTCTCCTGTTTTCTCTTCCAATTGAAAAAGTGGCATATGAGAACAATTTTTATATGGAACTTATACGCGGAAGGTTGCATGTGTAAACAATTCTAAATTTTTAGAAGAGCCAAATATTTTCCCCAGTGTTTCCACCTAGCACCGGCCAACTCAATTCTGCTGTAATAATTTTGGTTTATGATTTCAAGATTTTAAAACTGAATCAACTTTTTCTGAAGTGCAAAGGCACCGTGGTGGGGCCAATATTTTCCCGAATTGGGTAATTATCGGCTGATTTAATTGAGACCCACTCTCTCCCACGTGTCTCGACTTGATTTCAGGCAATATCTAATGCTGTGTCATCAACGATCCAAAATGATTATAAAATAATAAGCCACCTACTGTCACCCACTACTACCCCCGACAAAGTAAAACCTGTCTAGGGTTTAGCAAAATTCTCCTTCATTTTTCTTCCTTCTTTCCTCCCTCAATGTTTTAAAACTTCACTTTTTCGAGGGGCACCGACTCTCTCCAAATGAAGCAGATTCGCTTGATTAAAATCCTTTTCATTAGAATGATCAATATAGTTCGAGATACACCAAAATTCATTCTTCTAGCAACATCATCAATCCTAGTTCTTTTCACTATAATTCCTCTTTACTATCCTAATCTAATCTCTTATTCTTCTTCTTCCTGGAGCGATTTGAAACTGGGATGCGATATTTTCCGGGGAGAGTGGATTTGGAATCCAGAAGCAACATATTACACAAACGTAACTTGTAATTATATTCATGATCATCAGAATTGTATGAAGTATGGCCGGCCTGATACTGATTTCTTGAAATGGAGGTGGAAGCCAAATGATTGTGAATTACCTATCTTTAATCCGGTTCAGTTTCTGGAGCTTCTTAGAGGGAAATCGATGGCATTTGTTGGAGATTCTGTTGGAAGAAATCAAATGCAGTCGTTGATGTGCCTCCTATCTAAGGTCAGATCTTTAACACCACTGTAATTCTCATTTCTATTGTTACTGTATGATATGATAACATCGTGGGAACCTCATTTAGATTATGATAGTCAATAAGACACCTGGATTTCCCATTACATAGCAAAATTCAACATCATAGAAAATTCCCATTAATAGATCCATGGTTTTCTTTCTTTTTCTGTTTCTTTTGAAGTAATTGCTATTAGATTTTGGTTTTAATTACTGAATCTACAAAGACTGAATGTAGAATGTTTGTTTAGACAGCTTTTTTTTCCCCACATAGCTTAGTGATAGCCTGTTTTTTTGGACAACTGAGATCTAGTTGCTTGAATCTACACCTCACACTTTTGGTGCTTTTAAAATCTGTAACTTCAGCTTTTGTTGTCAATGAGCCTACAAGATAAAGCTATCCAAATAATTAAAAGAAAAAGAAAAAGAAAAAAAAGTTGCTCATTAACCTTAAAAATTGAATTAACGATTATTTGGTTGATTTTTTTCATCATTAGGTGGAAAATCCAGTAGAGGTTTCAGCAAATGATGAGTGGCATTTTAAACGATGGAAGTATACCAATTACAGCTTCACTGTTTCAACTTTTTGGACACCTTATTTAGTAAGATCTGAACAAGAAGAAGTAAATGGACCGACAAACAGTGGCCTCTTCAATTTATACCTAGATGAATTCGACCTAAAATGGACAACTAAGCTACATGAGTTCGACTATGTAATCCTCTCTGCTGGACATTGGTTCTACCGTCCCGCTATGTTTTATGAAAATGGGAAGCTAGTAGGCTGCTTTTATTGTTTGCGCGATGGTGTCAAAGATTTCCCAATGTCTTATGGCTATGCAAAGGCATTTCAGACGGCATTTAAAGCGATAAACAGTTCACCAAAGTTTAAGGGTAAGACGTATTTAAGAACATTTGCACCTTCGCATTTTGAAGATGGAACGTGGAATCAAGGGGCAAATTGTCTTAGAAAGAAGCCATTTAAGAGTAATGAAACTCAGTTGGAACCTAAAGGTTTGTCCTTGTACAATGCTCAGATGGAGGAATATAGGGTGGCAAAAGAAGAAGGGAAGAAGACGGGAAAGAGATTTAGGTTACTCGATACGACACAGGCAATGTTACTGAGACCAGATGGACACCCAAGTAGTTATGGGCATTGGCCACAAGAGAATGTGACTTTGTATAATGATTGTGTTCATTGGTGTCTGCCTGGACCTATTGACTCATGGAGTGATTTTCTACTGGAGATGTTGAAGTTGGATAAGTGAGACTTGTTGATGAATTTTGATTTTTGAGAAAATAGAGTGATTTTTTTGTCCAATTCTCTTCTTTTCCAATAGAGTGATTTCTATTCTAAATCTCATCGATTTGTATGGTACTATGACAAAGGAATCCAGATTGGTTTAACACCCAAGTATTGGCCACACCTCTGGTAAAAATTCGTTGATGTGTGTGTATACCATTTATCTAGTATCACAACCAATTGATTAAGATGATAAAGCAGCATGCAAAATAAGATATAAATAGAAAACCATAAACAAAATGTAAAGTTCGGTATGGCCTACATCCACGGGTGATTTATGTGGTTCGGCATGGCCTACATCCACGGGGTAATGATAGTGTGAGTTTTATTAATTATTGGTTTCATTACAAAGGTGATGAAGCTCCATTAGAAATGGAGTTCAGTGAGAAAAGTAGAGAAGGAGGCTGTTCGGATATCCCAAAATCCACCCTCTCTAACCTAATAATGGTTACAAGTATTTTACTAAATTATTTATAGCTTAGTTTCAAAGCAGAATTAGAATTGGTTTGGTGCGTGCTGTTGTACAATAATATCCAGCTGCAGCTTCTAATCGTCCTCCACGTGTAGATATAGATTATAGTGTCTACAATTTGCCCCTTTTTTTGAGGGTTGTGATTGAACGATCCTTGAGAAAAAAATAACTTTTGCTTTGTTCGTCCATGCTCCAGTCGCTGCTTTCTTCAACAACTCCTTGTCGAGAGGCTTTTCATTCTTTGTGGAGGAATTTCGGTGAAGAATATACTACGCCGAAGTATTAATACTTGTCCCTATTCTTCGTCAAAATTCTGAAACATTCCTGCAGGCAAAGAATTCAAATATGTTTTACCCTTACTTACTGATACGTGGTCTTTCTTACATGACCTGCCCCGTGTATGCTTCAAGTTGTAAGTATTCTTTGGCGCCAGTTTAACTGCAGCAATATTCAGCAATGCCAATACGTGCGGCAGCAGCAGGTGCATAGCTTGGATAAGTCGTTTCGGTAGAGAAGGTATGGCAGCATCATGAGGTCACATCAATAGTCAATAAAGTTAATTAGGCTTTATGTAACATCTCCTTCGGTTCTTATCTTTCTTTGTCCAGGGGTTGCAACGGGGAGCACCTATGTTCGTCACTCAGCGACGTCGACTTGGTCCTAGCATCAGCAGCAGGTAGCAAGTAGCTTGCGTATATCTCAGCAGGATTATATGCAGCAACAACAACAATCTTCGGCATAAGCATCTTATTTACCGTTGCATTAGCTTGTTTGAGTAATTTTCCGCGTTGTGCGAATAGAAGCAGCAAGTAGTATTAGAGGCGTCCGGAGAAGCTTTATCATCAGACAGAAAAGGAATGGATGCTTCGCGTTGAGGCTCAGCGGCAGCATGAATGGCATTTTAGACTCCATCTACATCGGCGCCAACGAGTCTGCTTTCTTCTATATTCTTCTATTCTGCAGGTTGTATATTGAGTTGCTCAGTCTCTTTACACCACTTGACTGATTTCTGTCGAATTGCTTATAATTTCCATCTTCCTTGGCTTTGACCTTCGTTGGTATGTAATTTTCATTACTTGGCTTGCCCCATGTATGCTTCGAGTACATCAATATGGCTTCAGTATGTTTATAATAACAATTCGACGCGCTTTTCTTAATGTAATGCTTGATAGAATGACAATTGGTATTTCGGCGACAGTGTTCCGTTTCCTTGGCAACTTTGGGTGTGCCATCTCAGCAACAGTGGTCTGACAGCAATGGTTCTTCATTAGTTGATCACAGCAACTTCGCAACGCCATGTTGATAACAGCAGCATCGGGAATTAGCAGGTCCGTACGTACATAACAGCAGCAGTTCGAGGCTGTCGTTTGCAGCCCCTTTGGCCGTAGCGATGATATGGCAGGGACACAGTAACTGCTTCTTAGGAAACACTGATGTTGGTTTTCAGGTGCGCAGCGGCTGCACCTTCGGTTGTGTAGAAAGAACGACATCGGTCTTGTGACTTCGGCAGCAGATTGTTCGTCGAAGTACCAGTTGGTAGGTGTGCAGTGACGCCCAAACAGCATCAGTCGTCTTTATCATCTCTTTTCTCGTATGAACAACGTCGGGTATGACCCACCAGCAGCAATGGTCGGCTTGTAATCCGCAGCAGCTTTGGGCGTCATCTTCCTTGGATCAAATTTTGGATTGATATGTGACATGGAAGCCTTTCCCGTCGTGATATGGTTTCTTGTGCTTGGTTGTATGCTTGACGTGTGTCCGTCCCGGGTTGGAAAAACTTCATAGCGTCAGTTGAGCAGTAGCAAGGTACAACATCTAGCATCATCTATTTTGGATTTGACTTTCGAAAGGTGTGCGAAACAAAACCTTTATTTCATCAACAAGTACGCAACAGCATTGCCAGCAACTTGTACGTATCAGCTTGTCCCATGTCTCATCTGCTTTGTCTTGATCCATCAATTCATATGGGTAATATAAACTTCATAAGAATTAAATCAAAGGGCTTGTTTGAAGATCATCAAGGAAAGCTGAAACTTCGGGTACACGCTCGTCTTTCCTTAGTCTATCAGTATGCACTAGTATGGCCTCTACTACGCAGTATCACTACTTCAACCATGTAGCAGCATCCGTAGAAGGTTGTGTACGGCGGCGGTTTGTCTGCCGCATCAGCAGCAATGCCCCATTCTTGCAGCAGCAGCTTTTGTGTGTGAAATATCAGGACTGTTTGCAGCAGCAACAACACCTCGTACATCAGAACATCAACGACTTTCATACCGCAGCATCAGCTTGTACGCGGCAGCTTTATGCGTCGTCTTCTCGGGATTGAGCCATCGATTGGTGTGTAAAACAGAATCTACATGAGGAAATGGAAGAACTTGAGGATTGTCGAAGGCAGTTGGAACTTTAGGTAAGCGATCGTCTTTCCTTGACCCGTCAGTACCCAGCATCAGCAGCAAACATCAGCGGCAATGGGCAATAGTTGAAGTTGATTAAACTCTGCGTATCATCTCCTCTGGTTCTTCGCATCATTTGCCCCTTTTCTTGAGGATTGTTGATGAACGATCTTTAAGAAAAATCTTTGATGCCTTGGCTACTCTTTTGCGTTCTTCATGGAAGAATTTTGGTAAAGAATACACTACGACAAAGTATTAATACTTGCCCCTGTTCTTTACCGGAATTCAGAAACATGCCTGCAAAGCAAAATGTACCTTAAATCAATCGAGCAGCAGCAACCATTGGCATTAGTGGTGCTCGGGAACGGCAAAATCATTGTTTTTACTTCGTCAAATGCGCCTTAAATCAATCGTTCAACAGCAACGACAACATATGTGCAGCAGCTTTCCAGCTTTAATGTGTGTATCTGCATAGAAAAGGAATGGAGAATCTATTTTGAGACTACAACATGTGTACTCCCCGCTGAAGATGAGCTCCTCGTTGTAGCATCAGATGAGTAGCGATGGAAGTAAGTATTGGACAACTGGTGGGATTAGTGGTGTGCGGAGCAGCAACAACTTCAACTGACCAAAGCAGCTTTAGGCGTGCAGCAACTCCTCAGCTTTACTTATGTAACAACAAGCCTGTATATAAAAGAAATTGAGACTCCTGTATAGGCGTGCAGCAACAAGCCTTGGTCTGGTGACTTGGTTCGCTTTCTTTAATTGTTCCTAACTCCGTCTATCCTTGCTTTGATTGCTCCTTGTTCCAAGCTGAGAATTGTGCTATGTGTTGAGGATTTTATGCTATGTGACCATAGTTATTGACAATTCTGCGTTGCCGGGTCCCATGCATCTTTCATTTTCTAGAGTGGCTTTAACCATCGGTGGTGTTGTGAAGTAGCAGCAGCTGTTGCCTGTTGGTGTAGGTTCCGCAATCGGGCAGCAACTTGATGTTGTAGCAAGCATCAGCGTGTCATCGTGGCACCGGGTGGGAGGCATTAGTGCGGGTGTCATCGGCAGCATTCCATGGCATTAGGAAAGCAATAGTGACTTCTCATTAGCTTTGGTGGGTAGGCGTCAGACTGCTCAGGATTCTTATGTTCATGTATAGTCTCAATTGGCATATAAGCATTAGTGTATGACATTTTAAATAAATATTTTCTATGTTATAAGCAATAAGACGGATTCATGGTGTAAGTAATTAACATCGTTGGTTGAATGTAAGATGCTCAAGTAGTAACAAATTCGTGAACTGTTTATATGGTTGCTTTTGCCCCTGCATTGTGCAGATTTATGAATTCATTATCGCCGAGCATGGTGAGTGTTTGAGACCATAGCGTCACGAACCTTGTGCTATGTTTGGGACCTGTCACCCTGTTGGCCAATTTCAGACCAGGGGATTTTCGAACTGTGGGGTTCTAGTTTCAGACATGATGGGTATCTCTTTCTGATGGATGCCTTCCCCCTGGACATACACTCATAGATGCTTATGAGGGAGTCCGGAGAAATTGCACGCAAATGCTTTCCCCAGTATGATGATATGAGACCGGTGGTGCTTGCCCCGGTTCTCCGTTGTATGCATTGGTATCCAAAAAGAGTGATGGTGCTTGCCCCGATTCTCTTTGGATGTGCAAAATAAGATTGTGAAATGCATTGTAAAAAATGTATCCATAAAATGTATGTAATTTTATGTTATTAATACTCCCTCCGTTTCAATTTACTTGATGTTTTAGGGTTTATTTTTGTTCCAAAATAGATGATAATTTTTGTATTTTTCCCAAATTCTCTCTGATTTATCCTTGCTTTGGAATCATACTAGAACATAAAATCTCATCGTAATCAACACATAAACAATAACCCAATTTTTAAATATTTTCCATGGAAGACTAATCTATAAAATTCGGTATTTTCCAAGTAAATTAAAATGAAATTAGTAACTTTCTCACGAATCTAGAAACTAAAACCTAGGTCATTTATAATATTTTTAATAGGTGTTAATATGGATAGAATTGGAAAATAATAATTCTCTATGATGTTCCTTAATCTGTGTTAAAAATTATACAACGTCAAGTAAAATGAAACAGAGAGAATAGTATCATAGAAATGTGTGTACATGTATGCGAAATGTAAGGAGTAAATATTTTCAAACTCTTTATGTGATGTATGTATGCCGTCTGTTGGTTTCGGAAGTGGATTGCCAAAGCTTGGGAAAGCAAAAGCAACTGCCCTTGTAGAGTCTTCGTGGGTACATGGAACGAGCATTGGTTACTGCTGAAGAACACCCATCAACGAGCTTTTAGACTGCCTCCGTCATAAGAGACAAGAAAATTTTGCATGTTCCCTTTTTTGTTGTATCTTATATTATTACATCGTCCTGTCAGCTTCATGCCACTAGTTTCTCCTTGTTGTGTACTGAACTGGAATACTAACTTGTTTTCTTGTTCTGTGATCCTCCAGGCTTGCAATAGTTATTAATTAAAGTTTGGTGTTGTTGGACTAGAACTGGTCATCAACTAGCTAGAACTGTTGTTGAATTTTGAGGCATGACTTGTACTGTGTGTTCTTCAATTACTGAAATGTTTCTCATTGACCAGCTCCATGCGTCATTGGTGGTGTCGATGTGCCCTTCTCCTCACTGCTGTTGCGTCTTTTCATCATTGTTGTAGCTTTTGAGGATACCGGATTCGGAAATTACGGGGCTACACAAACAAAGACCAGAGAGAGCTTCGAATTTTAAACTGCATTGTCATTACTTCGCATGCATACCAACTTTGAGATGCATCTTTGTTGGTTAAACTTCAACATAGAAGTCACTAATAAGCTGGTTAGGACAAGATTAGGAAATTGATGTAATCCTAAGGGAATTAGAAGTCATCTAGTTCTAAGAAAAGAAAAGACATGTAATAAGGTAATAGGACTAGGAAAAGGAATTCATAGTTCTATATATATATAATCACCAAAGTTCTGATTGATCATATGAGCAAGATTAGAGCTTGTGTTTAGTTTTGAGAGATTTTCTAAACATAAATAAAGAGAGTTGTCTTTATATAAGCTAAGTTTCATCTTGCAGTTGCCATTAATTGGTATCAGAGCTTGTTTCTGAGCCATGGAAAACGAAACCACCATTGTGGGTGCAAAACAGTTCACGCCACCATCAATACAAGTTCCAATCCTCAACGCCACAAACTACATAGTATGGGTCATGAGAATGAAGGTACTGATGAAAATCTACAAAGTTTGGGAAACAATTGATCCTGGTACATTGGACCCAGACAAAAACAATGTTGCCATTGGATTACTCTTTCAAGCAATACCAGAATGTCTTGTTCTACAAGTTGGTGAACAGGAAACTTCAAAGAAAATTTGGGATGCAATAAAGGCACGTAATCTCGGAGCTGATCGAGTTAAAGAAGCCCGTCTACAAACCTTAATGTCTGAATTTGAAAGAATGAAGATGAAAGACACTGATACTATTGATAGCTTTGCAGGAAAGCTATCTGAGATAGCCTCAAAAGCTGCGTCACTTGGACAATCCATTGATGAAGATAAACTGGTAAAGAAGTTTCTCAATATTTTACCAAGATCCAAGTATATTCATATCATAGCTTCTCTCGAACAAGTCTTAGATTTAAAGAAGACTAGCTATGAAGATATAATTGGAAGATTGAAAGCATATGAAGAGAGAATCCTTGATGAAGAAAACAATGGAGAAACTCAAGGAAAACTCTTGTACACAAACTCTTACCAACAAAACTCTGCGACAAGAGGAAGAGGTGGTAGAGTAAACAGAGGCCGAGGAAGGGGAGGAAGGTTTAACTCACAAGATAGAACAACAAGTCAGAATGATCAAAACCAAGGGAAAGAAAAGAAGGATAGATCAAACATTATTTGTTACAGATGTGATAAACCAGGACACTTCTTCTCTGTATGCCCTGAAAGAATACAAAAGATGGAAGAAGCAAGCAAGAATGAAACAAGGGAAGCAGATACAAGTCTTTTCATGCACGAAGTTGTATTCTTAAACGAAGGGAAACTAATATCAAAGAACTACGAATCAAAGGATGGAGAAGAAGGAATCTGGTATTTAGATAATGGAGCCAACAATCACATGACTGGTAAGAGACATTACTTTTCTGAACTCAATGAGAAAATCAAAGGACAAGTGAAGTTTGGGGATGGATCTTCTGTAGAAATTGAAGGGAAAGGATCAATTCTATTTTAGAGCAAGACCGGAGAACAAAAGCTTGTCACAAACATCTACTTCATCCCAAACTTACAAAGCAACATTCTAAGTTTAGGACAAGCTACAGAAGTTGGATGTGATGTTAGAATGCGACAAGATTATCTAACAGTTCATGACCCAAGTGGAAGACTTTTAGTTAGAGTCTCACGCTCACAGAATAGACTCTACAAGATAAGTCTCATGATTGGAAGGCCATTGTGTCTGAATATGAGACTGGAAGATCAGACATGGAAGTGGCACGCAAGGTTAGGACACATAAGTTTCAGAACCTTAAAAACTATGTCTCAGAACAAGATGGTTCGAGGGCTACCACAGATAAACGATGAATCAAGGATCTGTGAATCATGTTTAGTTGGGAAACAAACGCGTCAAGGTTTTCCAAAAGCAACAACATTCAGAGCCTCAAAGCCATTAGAGCTTCTTCATGCTGATTTATGTGGTCCTATTACACCACAAACCCTTACAAATAACAAATACATATTTGTTATTATAGATGACTTCTCAAGATATATGTGGTTTATTCTTATGAAAGAAAAGAGTGAAGCATTTGACAGATTCAAAGCTTACAGATTATTCAATCCAACAAAGAAAAGAGTAATAGTGAGTCGAGATGTGGTATTCGATGAAAAACGAACTGGAAAGAAACTAATGATGGACCAAGTAGGGATCCAGGAATTTTTCACATGAGATGGGGTCAAGTAACTGATGAAGGCGAAGGACCCATAATCATAAATACCAATGGAAACAATGATGTTAATCAAGAAGAAGAAGAGAATAATGAAAACACTGAGAATAACGAAGAAGTAGAAGAAGAAGAAGAGGAGATCGATGAAATAACTCAACCCATTCCACTGCGAAAATCAACAAGACAGATACAAAAGCCACAGTATCTGGAGGATTATGTTCTTCAAGCTGCAGAAGAATGTGAGATTATGCTACTTTCTGTTAATGATGAACCAAGGAATTTTCAGGAAGCAAAGGTCTCGACTAAATGGACACAAGCATGTAGAGAAGAAATTATTTCAATCAACAGAAACAAGACTTGGTTTCTAGTTGATAAGCCATAGGCAGCATCAAAATCATGGGAAATTCACCACTTAGACGTTAAGACAACATTCTTACATGGTGAATTGCGAGAAGATGTGTATGTTGAACAACCAGAAGGTTTTGAAGTAAAAGGACAAGAGCATAAGGTTTATAAGTTATCAAAAGCTCTATATGGTCTAAGACAAGCTCCTCGAGCCTGGAATACAAAGTTAGATCAAATCTTAAGAGAAATCATATTTGTTAAGTGCTCTAAAGAAACATCAGTATACAGAAGAGAAGAAAAGGGAACGCTTCTTGTGATTGCAGTCTATGTAGATGATCTATTTTTGACTGGCAACTCCCTTAAGGTGATCAATGAGTTCAAGAGAGAAATGTCATCAAAGTTTGAGATGTCAGACCTCGGAAAACTCACTTATTACCTTGGAATAGAATTCCATCAAGGAGTAGATGGGATTCAGATTAAACAAGAAGCTTATGCAAGGAGAATTCTGAAAGAAGCAGGACTTGAAACTTGTAATCCAACTAAGATACCAATGGAGTTTGGACTTAAAGTTTCAAAGGCACAAGAAGAAGCTGAGATTGATCCAACGAGTTATAGAAGAAATGTTGGATGCCTTAGATACTTGTTACACACAAGACCAGACTTGGCTTTCTCTGTGGGAGTAGCAAGTTGTTATATGCAGAGTCCACGCAAGTCTCATGGTGATGTAATAAAGCAGATATTGAGATATCTAAGAGGAACAATCAGCTATGGATTGAAGCATGGTCAAGGAGGATCAAAAGGAATTGTTGGGTATAGTGACAACAGTCATAATATTGACCAAGATGATGGAAAAAGTACAACTGGTCATATATTTTATCTAGGTGAAGCACCTATTACATGGTGTTCACAGATGCAAGACACTGTAGCCCTCTCATCCTGTGAAGCTGAGTTTATGGCTGCAACAGAAGCAGCTAAACAATCAATATGGCTTCAAGAACTGTTGGGTGAAATCAAAGGAAGAGAACCTGAAAAAGTTCTCATCAAGATTGATAATAAGTCTGCAATTGCACTCACTAAAAATCCAGTGTTTCATGGGAAGACGAAACACATTCACAAAATGTATCATTTCATAGAAGAATGCATCGAGAAGGAGGTCATTAACGTAGAACACATACCTGGAACTGAGCAGAAAGCAGATATATTGACAAAGGCATTAGCTCGGATCAAGTTTGAAGAAATGAGACAATTGATTGGAGTACAAGATATGTCACTGGTAAGGTTGAAGCTTAATGGGGAGAATGTTGGTTAAACTTCAACATAGAAGTCACTAACAAGCTGGTTAGGACAAGATTAGGAAATTGATGTAATCCTAAGGGAATTAGAAGTCATCTAGTTCTAAGAAAATGAAAGACATGTAATAAGGTAATAGGACTAGGAAAAGGAATTCATAGTTCTATATATATATGATCACCAAAGTTGTGGTTGATCATATGAGCAAGATTAGAGCTTGTGTTTAGTTTTGAGAGATTTTCTAAACATCAATAAAGAGAGTTGTCTTTATATAAGCTAAGTTTCATCTTGCAGTTGACATTAATCTTAAATTCTACTTCTGTTTATAACAGGTCCATTGCTTCTCAGCCAGGAACTGATTACACATTTCTCTGGGCAGAGCATTTTGAGCTTGATTTGAGGAGCTGGAGCAATCTTCTCGGATCTGTAGAGCTTAGGATCGTTCATATGTCGGCATTGTACATCTTGGATCTGGGGAATTTGTACATCCTCTATTGAATTGTTGCGCTACGGGTGAATTGAATACGGGCTGTACCAGTGATTGCGCTCGTATTGTTTTAATGAACCCGTAGTTGTTTCTGCAGTGCTGGGAGAGTCGTTGGGGGTTTTGCCTGCATCTCCGGGACTCAGCTGGGCACAGTGTGAGCTGTGTGCTTCATGTTGCGTTGGGCATCGTCCTCGTGTTAAGCATCATCGGTCTGCATGATCGTGACTGCTTCTTGGTTCTACATGATCGGACTGCATGATTGCATCACCAGGGTGGGGAACGGGAACTTCATGATTGGATTGGTGGATTGTGTCTGAATCGGCTTAGTAGATCGGAATAGGCCCTTGCATTGAGCTGTTGCTTGCTTTCTCACATCGACCACTTCTTTTGTCTTGGTGTGACAACACAGCTCCAAATTTGCCGCCGCAGCAACAATGTCTTCTTCATAGCGCCGCAGCTATACATCTCCTTAGTAGCAGGCTCTGTACCATCGTCGGTGAATTTTGGTAAATTTTGGCGACTTCGTGCTTCGGGTAATCTGCATCGTCGAATTAGGGGACTGGAGCTATCATCGTCATCGGACTTGACATCATCGGTTGTATCATGTTGGTCCTTTGTGCTTCGTAGTGTATTGGTTGATCGTCCTACTTGTCGTTCCAGTGAGATTGCGGATGTACTTGAGCTAAGCTGCATGTGCTTCGTATTCATAGAGACAAAGATTTTGACTTCGTATTCCAGAAACCTTGGAGCGTAGCAACATCATCGTGCTGCGGGAGCGAAGCTCTATCATCAGAGTGGTACTGGAACTGCGTCAGGGCTATCATCGGGCTTGAGCTGGTCGCCGGATCAATTGTGCTTCGGGATTTCGTCATCATCGTCAGATTTTTCTTCAGCGTTACAGGACTAAGCATCTTCGGACTAAGACTGCGTTGTCAAAACTGGGCTTTGCATCGACAGAATTTATAGCTTTATTGTACCATCGTTGGAGGGCTTGGCACTATCATCGGGACTTTGCATCAACGTATCAGCGGAGTGGAAGATCGAGATTGCATCGTCGTATAATTTAAGCTATCATTGTACTACATCATCGGATTTTGCAGCATGTCAGTTAGTTTTACTTAAGTTCTGACTTTGGTAGGAACACAACACAACATTGTAAGTTTTCTGATCGTTTGTATACTTTTTCTCCTTGGGATAACTATGTCCTCAATGAACTTGGAGTTCTGGAATAGTTATTTCCTTTGTTGTACTGATTTTAGTCCGCCACACGGTAGATGGCGGTTCCTTTATTTGTGTTATCAAAAGTCGCCTGCCTAGCTTTATAATTACACGCAAGTCTATAATTTATTAACTTCTTTCATCAAGGGGACTCTCCATGTTACTGAACAAGTCGTTAATAGCAATACATGGCAGCTTTGCAGCAACGTTAGGCTGGAGCTATCATCGGCTTGGAGGATCGAAGCTATCGTCTTGGTTCATCGTCACAGGGCTTTGAACTGCGAGACACTTAGCATCGTCGGCACCAAACTCTGGTTCATCTTGAAGGTTGTTGGTGAACTTTGTAAGTATAGTGATTGATTTACGGAGTCTTCCTTCGCATTTAGGGGATGATTCATGTGTTTGCGCTTCCATTGTTTAATAGTGGGTGAAACTTGCATAACCGTTGTAGTGGGGGGATTATCATCGTCTTTCTTTTGTTACAGTTGCTCGTCTGTATCTTCTCTCCTTGGTTCTATTGGTGCATTCTCCAGCAGGTATCATCCACTGCTTCGGCAAGTGACCTATGCAAGTCGGGAAGCTTTGTGCTTCGGTAGCTTTCATGTTGGTAGAACGTCGGATAGAACCTACAAGTCGGTTAGCTTTGTACGTCGGGAACCTGCATCATTGGAGTGGGGGATGATAGCTGCACTATCGGATTGAGGGACCGGAGCTACACCATCATTTTGGAGGACGTGAGCTACACCATCATAGTTGGTTACCGTTCCGACCACCTATTTTGCTATGGTTACATATTCTCCACAACAACGTTTAAAACTCGCATCGTCATCGATTTTTGTGGCAATCTTAGGAGATCATCATCGTCGGACTTTGGATCGTCGTGGGAAGACTTTGGTTCGTCGTCTTCGGAGATCTTCGTAGGACTTTGGGTCATCGTGGGAAGACTTTGGCTCATCGTCTTCAGAGATCTTCGTAGGACTTTGGATCATCGTGGGAAGACTTTGGCTCATCGTCTTTGTAGCAGGACTTTGGATCATCGCGGACTTTGGCTCATCGTCTTCGTAGCAGGACTTTGGATCATCGTGGGAAGACTTTGGCTCATCATCTTCGGAGATCTTCGCAGGACTTTGGATCATCGTGGAAAGACTTCGGCTCATCGTCTTCGTAGCAGGACTTTGCATCATCGTGGACTTTGGCTCGTCGTCGTCATCAGAGTTTAACCATCGTGTTTTTACTTCGGGATTCTTTGATCATCGGCAACAGAATTTGTTCATCCTTGCAGGCATTCCATCATGGAGGGGATAATCGGAGAAAAGTATCATCAGGTTGTGGGACCGGAGATTGAAGCTGCATCATCGGGCTGGGGGATCAGAATGCTTTATCACCGTTGCTCCTTGCTGTTGGTCATGGACCTTTGATAAGAGCTGTTTGGAGCGGAACAACATCATCGGATTGGGGTCCGGGAGGACCAGAGTAACATCATTGGTATTGTGATTCTAGCAGCAACAGCACCGGGTTGTAATTCCAACTGGAATTTGATTCTAGCTGAATTTCTTCACTTCTTTCACTGGTCACTTTGTCAAGCACTTTGATTGCAGGTTCGAGGAAGTGACTGTTATAAACGGTGTTGAAGTTGGTCCGCGTGTATTGTGCTGCGTCCAATGGTGGAGTCCGATGGCAGCATTGGTTGGGGTCCGTCTTTAAAATTTCAGCTTGTATACCGCAGCAGTATCTTGTTCGGAGATGTGGAAGCTTGTACTACTATTGGCCTGCACATTCACACCTATATACGTCGTCGACCATTCACATGGTGTTGGGTCAGAAATTAATAAAAATAGCAGAAATGAATCCCATAGTCTTAAATAGAAAATGAGTCCAAACATAATGGTTCACTGAATGATTTTTTCGAACAAGTCAAAGGCAAAGTAGAAGTTCAAATCAAAACTTATTTTTCTAATAATCAAAAATGTGCAGCTGTACAACATTTATTACCATACGCAGTTAAATTTGGCTGAACTACAAGCACTGAAGTTCATTGATTTAAAATCCTTCCAACCATGGTTAGAGAATAAGAAAAATCTAATTAGAGAGTTAGGACAAAGCTATGGTAATCAACAACACCGATAGAAGCATGAGAAAAGTTAAGTACAAAGATAATAGATTTGGTGAACTGTTTTTTAAGTCACAAATCGAAAGATAACAGATTTGGATTAGAAAATTGAAAACCAAGACTAGAAAGTTAAGAAATAGCTTAAAAAATAATACATGTTTTTGCATCATTTTCACAAACCGGTAGCAAGTACTTTCAGATTTGGATTTTTACAAGGTATTATTAGATTTTGGGTGATACAAATTTTTCATGTTAAAACAAAAATGGAAAGAAATCTCAACCGAAAAAATACAAAAATTGAGAACCAATTTCAGAAAATTAGAAAAAAGCTTCAATAGTAGATTTGGAATAGGTAGAATAAATTCTTTACCCATTTCCTGTTTCCCTAACGCCAAATTATGTATACTATTTATCTAGTATCACAACCAATTGATTAAGATGATAAAGCAGTATGAAAAATAAGATGTAAATAAAAAACCATAAACAAAATGTAAAGTGTGGGAATGTAAGAAGACATTAACACAGGTGATTTACGTGGTTCGGCATGGTCTACATCCACGGGATAATGACAGTGTGAGTTTTATTAAGTATTGGTTTCATTACAAAAGTCA
The DNA here is from genome assembly GCF_003573695.1 of Papaver somniferum. Taxonomy (NCBI): domain Eukaryota; kingdom Viridiplantae; phylum Streptophyta; class Magnoliopsida; order Ranunculales; family Papaveraceae; genus Papaver; species Papaver somniferum. The sequence continues at coordinate 125,076,220 of NC_039365.1, forward strand.
TGAAGCTCCATTAGTGATGGAGTTCAGTGAGAAAAGTAGAGAAGGAAGGAGGCTGTTCGGATATCCCAAAATCCCCCCTCTCTAACCTAATAATGTTCTTTTTATAAAGGAAGCGGTTACAAGTATTTTACTAAATTATCCTTAGCTTAGTTTCAAAACAGACTTAAAATTGATTTGGTGTGTGCTGTTGTACAATAATATCCAGCTGCGACTTCTAATCGTCTTCCACGTGTAGATATAGATTATAGTGTCTACAGTGTGTGTTACTTTCCACGTCTCACCAAAGATGATGGGTCTATTATGGTGTTCTTAGTTAGTGGCAGGTTCACCCACTAAAGCCCAGTAACTGGAGGTCCATAATAAAAAGAAAACAATAAAATTGGACCCAAATTTTTAGTCCCTGGTTCATACACGTGCGGGATCTTTTCTGTGCATTTTTAAAATCACCGAAATACCCCTTCTCTATGAGGTTTATAATCAGTTTCATATTTCTACTCGAGCTCATTTTTTCAGATCCATTTTTTTCTCTCTTTCCTCTCGATGCAGCTTCGAAATCTCGACATGGTTTTTGAAGATTGTTTGTTCCAGGTATGTTTTCTAATCATCTTATTTGATTCTTTGTTAGTTTTTTTTTTTATTTGTTTTTTCGACCGAATCATGAGGATCAAATCGATTTTCATGATGTTTTATATTTTTTTTTCCTTTTTGGTAATCGTTATAGATGTATTCCCAACTGATTTTGATGATTTACAATTTTTTTATTAATTTATTAGTGTTTTAGATCGGCTTTGGTTTTGTTTTACTCATGGATTCATCACTTAATTTGTATGATTCAGCAGTACATATATGTCGTACTGAAAACTGCTGAATCAATTTTGTTATTAGTTATATTTTCATCACTTTTTGGTAATCGTTATAGATGTATTCCCAACTGATTTTGATGATTTACAGTTTTTTATTAATTTATTAGGTTTTAGATCGGCTTTGATTTTGTTTTACTCATGGATTCATCACTTAATTTGTATGATTCAGCAGTACATATATCTCTTGATTCCTTGGAGAGAAATTAAGACTTAAGATTTTTGGGGTACGGAAATAGGAATTGAACTCGTTTTTTTGTGTGTTTACGATCTTTATTCTTGATTCGTTAATTTTTTTACTTCAATTTTTATAAAAATACTTCAGATCTAGATACATAATCATGTTTTAGGTTCATTTCATTAGTAGATCTGATTTTTTTGTTTCATTTTGTTGGTATTTGGTTTGTTTTTAGTTTGCTTTTGTGTATTAATCATCAGTACGTATATGATGTACTGGTGGTTTTTGATGAAAATAGTCCAGATCTAGTTATAAAATCATGTTTTACGTTCGTTTCATTTGTAGATCTGATATTTTAGTTTCATTTTGTTGGCTTTTGGTTTTGTTTCTGTTTGGTTTTGTGTATTAACCATCAGTACGTATATGACGTACTGATTTTCTGTGTTTACTATGCATCTATATGTTTTGCTTGTGTATTAACCATCAATACGTATATGACGTACTGTTTGTATGAATCTTAATCGTAATTATTCGATTTTTTGATTAGATTATGATGTTTTTAGCTTATTTGAACTCTCAATTTGATTTTCTTGTTATTTTTGTTCTTTATTTTCTAAGAAAATCATGTTTGTTTATTGTTTCAGGGGTATTATTTAGCAGTACATATGTCGCATACTAATACAAACTACTTTTGATTCTGTTTTATTCTTAGTTTTATCACTTGTTGTTGTTTGATCCATAAGTACATATCTTCCATACTGAAATAATACTCTTTCGATTCTGTTTTTTTTATAGATTCATTCCATGCAGTTGTTTTTTAGTTCATGAATCAGCAGTACATATGTGGCATACTGATACAAACTGCTTTTTGATTATGTTTTATTCTTAGTTTTATCACTTGTTGTTGTTTCATCCATAAGTACATATATGCGATACTGAAATAAGACTCTCGATTTAGTTATTTTTCTTCGTGGAGTTGTTTTAGACAGTGAATTAACAATACATATATTGAATACTGAAAAAGTTGCTCTTTGAATCTGTTTTATACATAGATTTTAGTCAGTTAATTCTTATGATTTTGTCAACACATATATGGAATACCGAAATAAAACTGAACCATCGTTAGGTAGTATTAATCTTGATGTTGTCATATTACTTGTACTATTCATTTTTGTTCTGTTATTCATATATGGATTGTTGTTGTGTTTTAATTGTTACATTTTGGTCACATTTACAGGATCAATATGTCTGATGTTAAGAGTGTTGGCGCTTTTTGGAGGAAGTGGTCCAATGGGAGTGGAGCACTAGAGAGATCCTGTTTTTTTTAACATGTAAGCAGTGTAACAGATTTGTACTCAAATTATGTAAGCAGTATAGCGGATATGTACTCGAATTTCATAAACTGTGTAGCAGATATGTACTCGATATAATGAGCATGTAGACACACACGTTTGGTAGTCATGGTATTATGGTCATTTTCATGTTTTAATTAATTGTGGACCTTCAGATAAAAGAAAATTCTGGTTGGACCCTATTATAAATAACCTTATGGGCCTAGGACCAAACAAGAAATTTTCCCATTTTTTGTTTTTGCTCGAGTCTAATGATAGAACCATTTTTTTGGGGGTGGTAATTATATAAATGACCCTTGTTTTGATGGGCTTCGTAAATACGCTCATCACACGTAAATATACTCCTCTCCATATATAGCCCGTTCGGTCTATTAACGTCTTTTTCTTCTCTTTCCACAGTTATCCTTTCTTCCTTTAACCTTTCGATTATTATGCTTCTTCTCCGTATTTGGATTTTAACATTCATATAAATCCAAAATCAAAACCATCCGCCACCATCTTCATCGCTACCACCAGCATCTCAGTCGCCACCACAAGTAACACTACTTCCACAACCATCACCACCATCACCACCTACCACATTTTTAAAGGGAAAATCAATAGTTTCTTTTTCAATTCCAGATCTGGAAAATATCTTTATTTCTCTTCTCTCTCATCCATCGCTGCCACCACTACTATCACCAACATTTCAGTATGAAAATCGATTTTGAAGATCGATAAACAATCTACATGAAGATTATATCAAAAGGTAAACAATCGATTGTATTAAACAGGTTTACATTTTACGATTTTGATATTGATTCAATCAATTTAATCTAATCTTCGATAATATCTATCTGATTTTGTTCAAATATTCACTGGTAATAATTTTAATTAGTTGGTTTCGTTTCAGTTTTGTTTGATTTGGTTTTTCATAATGTTTTTGGTTGATACTGATTTGATGATATTCTGAAAATTCACCTTTAATTTGACGATTCTAGACATATATATCAGGTGATTAGTGAATCAACCAAACCCGGGAGGTGGTCGTGGTGATGATTAATACTCGGTTAGTAAAACAATGGCTTTTATTGTGTTTCAATCTAGTGTTGCTGCTTGTTGTTAGGGTGGTGATGGTAAATGTTGTTGCAATGGAGGTGACAATGGTGGATTTTCCTATAGTAGTTTGGGTGGTTGGGTTGGTGATAGAAACATAAATAATTAGCAGCTTAGGTGATAGTTAGATACTGCTGTAATTATCCTATGAATATACCGATAATGAATGAGCGCCCAAACCTGCATCTAAGCACTTGAGTCGATGCAATAGCAAATATCTTTCGAGAAATTTTAATTTGTCTATTTATGCATATGTGTTGAATAAAAATGTTTTTAGTAGATTTAATATCCTTTTTAATTACCTTAGTTAGTTTCCGCAAAGTGGAAAGTAAAACTAGACAATGATAGATATCAAACGACACTGTTTACTTATAACAATACCCCATGATATGGGACAAACTATGATTGTGATGCTACAATTAATGGATGAGTATAGTAAGATTGCGCATACTATACTTACATTTTCTGAAATCAACACTAGATGCTATGTTTGAATTTTATTAATCTATGCAGCTACACAAACAATATATTCTTACATGGTGTCTTTCTTGTTTATCGTGCTAGTAAAACTAAGCCTGAGTTGGGATTCTAGCTTGGTCCCTTGGCTCAAGACCTCATGACGACACTAATTTGATAATTTGAATTAGTTGAGAATAGTTTGCTTAGAATCAATAGGCATTAATCTGCATAAGTTGAATTCAGTATTAAAACAATTTTATAATATGTTTTTATATCTTATTCATTCAACTAGCTAATTTTACTTTCTACTGGTTAGTATTCTTTTTGGTTATGTGGATGTAATAAGGAATTCTAACAGGTTTTCAGAATTACAGCACGCTTGTGCTTGACCATTGATATCTTTGTTTTCGGTGGGCAGTCTACTGCCAAGTGGTGGTGAAGGTTTTGGGGGTGCGGAAGTTATGGTGGCTGAGCCAGTGGGAGTACGAGGTGCGAAATCATTTCGTTCTTTATTTACATTTATGAGTCTTTTTATTGTATGATTGGCATCGATGAAGCAGATTGTTGGTGTTGATTTAAGCCATCGAATAATAAAAATATTAGTATGACTGATTTTTTTTAATCCACTATGATATTTTATATGATAATGCAAACATTCTAGAGTATTAACAGTTGAAAGTCTAATTTTAGGTGTCTTATGGCTTCACAGGAATCTGCAGGGTTAGGTAAAGGCTATTTCAATGAAACAACAAACATAAACTAGGATGTCACTATAGATAGAAACCTGTATGTCACAATAAGTAGGTATGTTCACTATAATACATGCATTATAGTGCACATTAAATTGAACTTGTGGTGTAATGGTATTACATCTTACTCCACGTCAGAAGATGCTTGTTCGATTCACGTCAGGTTCACTAATTTTACTACATCAATTTTTGGGTTCAACTTTGATTGTTGACACCAGATTTTGGGATCAACTTCGGTTATTGATACCAGAAATCGGGATCAACTTTAGTTGTTGACGCCATATTATTTTTTTATTTTATTTATTTTATTTTCTGATTTTTGTTTTTGGGTTCAACTTCGGTTGTTGACAACAAAATTTAGGATCAACTTTGGTTGTTGACGCATATTGTTTTTTTTTCCTCTGATTTTTGTTTTAGGGATCAACTTTGGTTGTTTATACCAAAATTTGGGATCGATATTGGTTGTTGACGCATATTATTATTTTTACTTTTTCTTTTCTTATTTTCTTATTTTTGTTTTTGGGGATCAATTTCATTTGTTGACACCAGATTTTGGATCAACTTCGGTTGTTGACGCCATATTGTTTTGTTATGAGTTTTTGATTTTTGTTTTTGGGGATCAACTTCGATTGTTGACACCAGATTTTGGGATCAACTTCGGTTGTTGACGCCACATTATTTTTATCTTTTTATGATTTTTTGTTTTAGGGATCAACTTCGGTTGTTGACGTCTTATTGTCTTTTTATGATTTTTGTTGACACCAGATTCTGGGATCAACTTCTGTTGTTGACACCAGATTATGGGATCAACTTCGATTGTTGACACCACTGGCAGTGGTGATGGACTGGTGGTGGGCGGTGGTGGGCGGCGCTGGTGGACTGGAGGTGGTGGAGGGAAGTTGTGGATTGATGGTGGTGGTGGCGGGGTGGTGGTGGACTGGTGGTAGCGGGCGGTGGTGGACTGGTGGTGGACTGGTGGTGGCAGGCGGTGGTGGTGGCACTGGTGTTCCAGTGGTGGAGTATTAGTGGTGGCAGCGGTTGTTAGGTGGTGGTGGAATGGTAGTTGAATGTTGGCTGTGGTGGTGGATATTTGGTGGTGCTAGTGGTGGTGGCGTCGGTGAAGTGGTAGATAATTTTTTTTTTGTATTTTGAAATAAAGAAATATATTATATGAGTGAGGGTATTAAGGTAATCTATTATTCTAATGGATAAGGTTTTTAAATGATGAGGGTATATTTATTGTTGTATAAGGTACATTTGTTGGGCGTCAAAACTAAGGGTAATTAATTAATATACCCGGTTTGGGGACCATGATTTTTTTGGGGACCATGATCTTATTAGGCCACCTTCTCTATATTTATAAGGGATGTCCTAAAGTACGGAAATGACTAACCTAACCTATCCTTAACCTAATTTAATTTAAAACTAACCTAATAACAATCTATATATATATATATATATAACCCACCTCCTCCCACCACCACCGCCACCACTACCGACCATCACTCACCTCCGACGACCACCACCACCTCTGTATATATATAGCTTAATTTAAATCATTAACAAATATATTGTCACAAACCCATTACTTGTCATTCGTTTTTGGATGAAAAAATGAGAAGTAATAATCAAAAATGAGTTAAAAATGTAAGTTGCAGAGAGAAGTTCGGTTAGGAATTATATGAAAAATTTTGTCGAACTAACCGAACTCAACTTTAGTGGAGGTTTTTTTCATAGAAAAATTCGGTTACGTCGCAAAAAAATGTCCCAAACGAAATTTGAGTTCGGTTACGTCGCAAAAAAAAATCGGTTACGTCACAAAAAAGTGTCATAACCGAACTTTTTTAGTTCGATTACGTCGTAAATTTTTTCTCCTAACCGAACTTTTCTCTAAAAGCAAAAAACTCAATTAAAACTAAGTTTGGTTACCCGCGCTTTCATGAAGATTAGCCGAACCACATTAGCAGATAAGTTCGGCTACCTGTTCTTCAGATTTTGTAGCCGGACTTGTTTGACTTAGCCCAAATCAAGCTCTAAAATTTCTCATTTTCAAAAATTTTTGGCCAATACAAGTAATAAAAAACTAAATTTGAAGTATGCTTGGGTTGTTTGAAGGTTCATATTCAAAAAATAAAAAAATAATTGAATTATTCCAACTCTTATATTCTCATTCTTCTTCTCTCTCAATAATTTAATTTCCAGAAAAATAATATTGATTTAATCTTACACTAATCACTAATTAACCTAACTTAATTACACTAACTAATCATTACATAAACTTAATTAGGAAGGGTAATTTTGGTATTAATATATATTTGGATAAGGGGTGTCTCCACTTTACTTCAAATGTCTTATTAAAAATAGAACCATGATTCCCAAAAAAAACCATGATCACCAAAAAAATCATTCTTATGATGGTCTTGGATAAAATGGCTTCGAAATTCATGCAGTCAAAAGATAACTGAACGGATCGCTTCACTTAAAGTTTCCTAATTTCTACAACATCACTTGCAAGGATAATGAAGATTAAGGGGAGTTTTATAAAAGAAAATAAGTGTTATCAATTATCCATCCATCCGTCCACTTAACGTATGATGGTGCAGGAATTAAGTGAAAAATTAAGTGAAAATGATAAACTAAGGATCCGTTCTGGGATAGATGTTTAAAAATCTTCCGTTTAAACCCATTGCTAGTGGTGGAACTTGGATTTGTATGTGGAAGGGGTATGGGCTTAAAAAGACTTCTTATTTGGAATCTTGTATCTACAGTTTAACCTTGATAAATGAATACTTTTATGACCGGAAAAATAATATTCATTTAGCGAGGTTATTTTAAACATGTATTTATATAGAGAGTATTTTCTGTTGTTTTTCACGTGCATAATTTTGATGTTTCTGAACCAGAAGTTGGAACAGGTTTATCTTCTCCTATTCATGGTAAAAGACTATCTTTTTCTTCGTACGAAAATGCTAGGGATTCTTTTGATTCCCCGATATCAATTTCTTCAGCATCTTCTCTTTTTCAATCTCCTTTGATTTTTCAAAATCTACATGAAAATTCATCAAACATTGCTACCCTTATTACCCAACCTAAAGCGGCTTCCAAAATTTTTATTCCTGATTTTCCATTATCATCTTCCTCAGAAAATATTTGTACCATCTCAACAGATAATGGGGATTTACTAAAATTTAATCAATATGGATCCAACGTCAAAGAACAACGGAAGCCGGCTGATTCATATCTTCCTCTATCTTGCTCGCTAAATTCCCCACCAATGCAACAAGAGGTTGGTACCACTTAAACTAATTAATTCCATCCATACGTTTCCGTATTAAATTTCTCTTCGTATTCTATTACTCCAATTACAATTCTTTTTCTGAAAGTTTTTTATATGATAGTTTAGGTAATTCCTTAATATAATTTTCCTTAAACTTAGGCTTGATTACCACTTTATTTACAATTTAGATACCTCTTAGAAATTTACATAAATCCTTCTCAATATAAAAGCTAAATTCTAACTCCATAATTATAAAGATAATAGCTTGGAATGTACAAGGTTGTGGAAGCTCTTTTACTCAAAATAATCTAAAACAATTGATCTCACAAGAGTAACTCGAAATTCTATTTCTATCAGAAACAAAATCTCAAAAACTTCTAGTGAAATCTCTGTTGTCTTTCTACCCCAACATTCACACAGTAGACCCAATTGGTTTAGCTGGAGGTCTAGTAATTGCCTGGATTGATAGTTTCCACTTTGAAATAGTTCAGTGGAACATCAATATGATTAATATCTTAGTTCAAACCAACCTGGAATCTAAAAATATGGCTTTTAACTTGTTTTTATGGCAGCCCCTATCCAGCCAACATAAACATAGCATGGGACTAAATAGGGATAATAGCACATCATTGTTGATGGTGGATTTTCGACAAAGGCTAAAATCGTAAAATCATGATACTGCATGTTTCTGACACACCTTCAGAAATGTATGTGAAACTCATATTTTATGATTCGTGAACCATTTCACGATCTCTGACTGAGCAAACATCCTCTCAAAGTTACGGTGTATATGTTATTCGTAAAGCCTCTCAGCTGATCTTTTCGACACTTCGCATATTTCATCAGCACCTCTGCATAGAATCGAAATGATTGGACGGCTCCTAGACATATTGCATGCTAGTATAGAGCGTTAACGTCTTCAGGACGTCACACTGTTTGTTCCCTGAATGTGTAGAGAGAATGTGTGTAAAATCTCTTAATGATTGGACGGCACCTAGACATATTGCATTCTAGTATAGAATGCTAACGTCTTCAGGATGTCATACTGTTCCCTGATTATACACGACCAATACTCAGAACGAGTATGATGCTTCCATCATCTCATACCTCGATTCTCGAATAAACTCGCTCCTAGACATATAACATGCTAGTATAGAGCAATTCATGGGTTAACTCTAGTGTGACATTCATCAAATGAATTCATAGAAAATAATCTATTTTATCTTATTACTCCATTCCATGGCTGATCCTCAGCTGGATTCCATGGATTAGTAATAGATAATCATCTTATCTCATTACTCCGTTTCATGGCTGATCCTCAGCTGGATTCTATAGATTAGTAATAGATATTTTATTACTCCGTATCATGACTAATTGTCACCTGAATTTCATGAATTAGTAATAAATATTCACTGACCGGACATCTGGGCCGCCACCGAGTAAGCCTCGAGAAAATGGTGTAAGTGTACTCTACAATATTGCACGAACGAGCACCCGAATGCACGAACGAGCATTCAAAAATATGGACGAACGAGAAAACCTATGCAAAATAGGGAAGAAAGATAATATTAGTAAATTAATAAAAAGGACGTCTAGGGGGAAAGAAAGATAATATTAGTAAAATAATAAAAATGGCGTCTAGGGGACCGGGCCCACCTGCCGCTCGGTCATGCGGCCGTCGCCGGCCCCATGCCTTTTCCCATTATTTTACTTTATTTTATTTTTTTTTTATTATTATTTTTTATTATGAAAGGGGGCCTCGAAGGCTTTTATTATTATTATTATTATTATTATGAAAACACAGAAGATTCATTACATGGCGGTAGTAGGCAACCGAGCTACAATCTGGACACCTACACCTTTTTGAATAATAATACCTAGTCTATGAAATAAAGAATTACCAAATTTAAAATTAGCGTCATTGCTAACTAGGAAGTTGCTTAATCTCTTGAGAAGCAAAACCAAGTCTTATCCCAACTCTCCAAGGGTAGAAAAGGCTAGAGCTTTGAACCCATAGCCCATGGCAGCACATGCATCTAAATATTTGTTACATTTGCGGCTCACAGTGGCATTGATTTCATGGCCCGGGGTAATGAAATCCCAATTCAGATACAACAAACACTCCTGCCCCAATTAAGCCAACACACAAGAATGACAATGAAATCTCGAAAACGATTCCAACTGCAGCTCCTTAGAGATGAAACCTGACAACCCCAGTTCTTCAATCGACGAAACCCCACTGCCACCAATTCACAAGATCAAAATCATAGCCGCGAAACACCAATTGAAACTACAGAAAACAAAACCCCTTGTATAATCGATGAAAACCTCCTCAACTAATTGACAAAAACCAAACTTCAGAGATTTAGCAGAACCCTAAAAAAAAAAAAAAAACCAATCGACGAGATCCCTAATTGATGCTACTATTACTCCAATCACCACAGAGAATTGGTGGTGAATGAGAAAGAAAAACTAATCGACGAAACTTCAGAGAAATAATCAATTCACAATCTTCGAACCCTCACAATCGCTCCTGTGAGAAAACTTTGCCCATTAATGATGCTATTGTTATTATTATTGAAGTATTATTATTATTGGATAATGATTATTACATGAAACTAGTTGGAAGCCTAACAAGCTAAGATCCAACGACGCACTACCACATTACTTTAACAGGTTGCCGTGCTAGCCTACCAGCGAGCCGTACGAGGAACCATCCAAGGGAGCCGAAGCGGATAGGAGGGCCGATTATGTCGCAAGGGGGGCAAGCTAACTCTACCTTCCATGTCAAATTCTGCAATATTTCGTTATCGGGGACTCGAACCTGGGACCTCCTGGAGCGCATCAAATCTTTGGGGAACGGGGATGACCAGCTGAGCTAGGGCTCGTTCTTATTATTATTATTTTTATTAAAATTTTTCAAAATTATTATTACACGTGAATGGGAGGAAGTCGGACAACAATCTATGCGCCAACACTCTTTTGAATAGCCAAACCTATCCTATTGAAAAGCAAACCTCCTACTTTGTTGTTAGTATCATAATTTTTATTATTATTATTAATATCATTGTATTATTATATTGTATTATTATTATTTTATTATTATTATCTTTTTAATTTTTTTAATTTCGGTTAAAGAGTATTACATTCACTAGTTGGAAGCCTAACAAGCTAAGCTCCAATAACATACTACTACATTAATTGAACAGGTTGTTGTGCTAGCCTACCAGTGAGCCTCATGGGTAACCTAGTCAAGGGAGCCGAAGCGGATGGGAGGGCGGGGCTGAGATTGTGTCACAAGGGGGGCAAACTAACTCTACCTTTCATGTTAATTTCTGCAATATTATTATTATTTTAAAGAGAACACAGAAGATTCATTACACGGCGGTAGTAGGAAGTCGAGCTACGATCTGGGTGCCTACACCTTTTTGAATTATTTTATTATTATTATTATTATGGAAGAGCCACCAGGGGCATATTATTAAGAATAAAAAGGAATATTATTATTTTATTTTTTTAATTATTATTACAATATTAATATAGGAAACAAATACAAGGTACAAGGTCAACGACGACATTACACGACGACATCGGTGGAAGGAAAACGAGCGACAAGCTGAGTGCCTACACCCTTTTGAATAACAATGCCTAACCTATGAAAGAGAGAATCACCTACCTTGGAGTTGGCATCATGACCAATGAGACAGTTTCTCAATCTTCTCAGAAAAGTAATTGTATCTTCACTTAGCTCGCCTAAGGTAGAAAAGGCCAACACCCGAAATCCATATCCAAGTGCAGCACACTTGCCGAGGTATTTATGACATTTACGCGTAATTGCAGCTGAAATGACATCCCTGGAGTAAAGTTGCGTGTCCTGGCAGTTTTGAATGGCGAGACACATGTGACATCAAAGCATACATCCTTACCATCTATCCAATTATACACGAGAACATCAGCTGGTTTTAAGTGTTTGTTGGAGTTAGACAGAACACCCAAGGAAGCTTCTTTCTTTGCAGGTACACGGGCTCTATTATTATTATTATTATTATATACAAATTTAATTGTCCGTAATTTTTACAATTAATATTTTTTACAAAGAGTTTGTTGGTAGCCTAGCAACAAGCTGAGCACCAACACCTTTCTGAATAGTAATACCAATACGATGAAAAAGAGAACTTCCTATTTTGGAATTAGCATCTTGACTAGCAAGACGATTCTTCAACCTAATCAAAAATATACAAGTATCTTCTCCCAATTTACCAAATATTGAAAAAGCCAAAACACCGAACTCATATCCGTGTGTCAGGCATTTGTCTAGGTATTTATTACATTTGCGAGAAACAGCCGGAGAAATAGCATGTCCTGGGGTGAAGGAAGTAGTTCTAGCACTAGGTTTGGTGAAATGGGGGGGGGGGGGGGGGGGGGGGGGGGGGGGGGGGGGGGGGGGGGTTGGCATCATCGTGATGTTAAATTAAGAAGGATATAAACCACAAGTTTGAATATATACCTGCATAGCATGCTGATACTGTTGGCTTGCATCAAAGGAGGTTGTATGTTCTAAGATAGTATCCTGCAGGTGTCGAGTCTGGGGACATGATGTTAAATAACAATATTTGGAAGTGTCTGCCATAGTATAAACACCCAATCGACCGTCTTTAATAGGCAAAGTAACCATGCGCTGCTGAATCACACCAAAACCAACACCATCCTCAACTATTAAGTGTCGCAGGTATTGAAACAGCGATGTATCAAAATTTATTGTGGCTGGTTGAAGTGTTGAAGGGAAAGTTGTACGTAAAGTGAAGTACATCTTAGAAATACCGGTGCAGTTACGTAAAAGGAGGAGCTCACTCTGAGGATCTTGCAACTTCTTGATAGTGTTCATAATTTGTGTTGACTTCTGAACTCGACTCACAACCAGATTGTTGCAATATTGTAAGTTGGTACTCACTGGTCCTCCAAGTAACTTGACACCCTCAGTGGGTTTACTAATACTGGAAGGTAAAACACCGGATATATCTCTCCTTGGGTCAACTGTTGGCCAATAAATTTCAGTCTTGCTGATATTTAAAAATAAGCCTCTTGCAGGACCTTCCTCTTGAATGATTCCAAGAGATTTAGCCACCTCTAGAGTATCTCCAGCAATGGTGACATCGTCAAGATACCATGCATGTAAATCGAGTGTGCATTCCGAAGAAATCTTGCTTACCAGTGGGTGTAGGATGAGAGAAAATAATAGTATCCCTAAAGGGTCGCCTTGTTGTACTCCTTTTGATGATGACAGGACTGAGTCATTGTAATAAAGGCGAGCTGGTTTTGCATAGCAAAACTCGACCCATCTAGATATGGTAGGGCATCTAGATCTGACCTCATTGACCAACACGGTTCTATCCACCAAATTAAAGGCGTTAGTAAATTCTAAAAGAAACATACTCATATTATCTTAGCCACCTTTCAGTTCAACTAGTTTGTTTGCAGAATGCAGTATGCCCTCACTACCACACGGTATCCCCACACCAAACTGATAATTCCCCAGGTACACGTGAATGGTAGGAAGTCGGGAAACAATCTGTGCGCCAACACCCTTTTGGCATCCAAACCTATCCTATTGAAAAGCAAACCTCCTATTTTGTTGTTAGTATCATAGTTAGTCATGCAATTTTTCAACCTCCTCAATAGCAAAACAAGGTCCTCTCCAAGCTCCACAATCATAGAGAAGGCTAAGGCATAAAACCGATATCCTTGAGATGTGCACTTGGCTAGGTATTTGTTGCATTTACGAGCAACCACCGAATAAACAGCGTGCCCCGATGTGAAGCTACGAATTCCACTGCCGGTGAAAGGAAAAACTCCGTTGACGTCAAAGCAAGTATCTTGTCCATTTTCCCAATTGTGTATGAATATGTCAGCAGGCTTGAGAGCTGTGTCCTGTTCAGAAAGAAATCACAAAGAGAATTATTTCCTAGCCGCAATGCCGTATCGATAGAAAATATCCATGATAACGTCTCGTACCAAATCGTGACGAAATTTAAGGCCAACTTCGCTTGCACAGTGGAGTGTATGATCACCAAATACGTCCATGCCGCGACCACAATAGGAGCAAGTGCTATCTTCAACAAATAGTGGAATGCCGAGACGATATTGAGCTACGGCACGAAACTTCCTAGGTCCGAGTGATTGGTTAAGGCCGGCAATTGGAATGGCTTTCAGGTATTCCATGGTGTGATCGACTCGCTTGCTTTTCCACAAAACTGCATCTCTCGCTGTCAACTGGAACTTAGCTGGTATCTCTTTCTTAACAACATCAAAGAACTGGGCTGCCAAAGTTTTCATCTCAAGGATATCGGTTTTATGCCTTAGCCTTCTCTACGATTGTGGAGCTTGGAGAGGACCTTGTTTTTCTGTTGAGGAGGTTGAAGAATTGCGTGACTAACTATGATACTAACAACAAAATAGGAGGTTTGCTTTTCAATAGGATAGGTTTGGATGCCAAAAGGGTGTTGGCGCACAGATTGTTGCCCGACTTCCTCCCATTCACGTGTACCTGGGGAATTATCAGTTTAGTGTGGGGATACCGTGTGGTAGTGAGGGAATACTGCATTCTGCAAACAAACTAGTTGAACTGAAAGGTGGCTAAGATAATATGAGTATGTTTCTTTTAGACTTTACTAACGCCTTTAATTTGGTGGATAGAACTGTGTTGGTCAATGAGGTCAGAGCTAGATGCCCTACCATATCTAGATGGGTCGAGTTTTTCTATGCAAAACCAGCTCGCCTTTATTACAATGACTCAGTACTGTCATCATCAAAAGGAGTACAACAAGGCGACCCTTTAGGGATACTATTATTTTCTCTCATCCTACACCCACTGGTAAGCAAGATTGCTTCGGAATGCACACTCGATTTACATGCATGGTATCTTGACGATGTCACCATTGCTGGAGATACTCTAGAGGTGGCTAAAGCTCTTAGAATCATTCAAGAGGAAGGTCCTACAAGAGGCTTATTTTTAAATATCAGCAAGACTGAAATTTATTGGCCAACAGTTGACCCAAGGAGAGATATATCCGGTGTTTTACCTTCCAGTATTAGTAAACCCACTGAGGGTGTCAAGTTACTTGGAGGACCAGTGAGTACCAACTTACAATATTGCATCAATCTGGTTGTGAGTCGAGTTCAGAAGTCAACACAACTTATGAACACTATCAAGAAGTTGCAAGATCCTCAGAGTGAGCTCCTCCTTTTACGTAACTGCACCGGTATTTCTAAGATTTACTTCACTTTACGTACAACTTGCCCTTCAACACTTCAACCAGCCACAATAAAGTTTCATACATCGTTGTTTCATTACCTGCGACACTTAATATTTGGGGATGGTGTTGGTTTTGGTGTGATTCAGCAGTGCATGGTTACTTTGCCTATTAAAGACGGTCGATTGGGTGTTTATACTATGGCAGACACTTCCAAATATTGTTATTTAGCATCATGTCCCCAGACTCGACACCTGCAGGATATTATCTTACAGCATACAACCTCCTTTGATGAAAGCCAACAGTATCAGCATGCTATGCAGGTATATATTCAAACTTGTGGTTTATCTCCTTCTTAATTTAACATCAACGATGCTAGGTATTTGTTGCATTTACGAGCAACCACCGCAAAAATAGCGTGCCCTGGTGTGAAGCTACGAATTCCACTGCCGGTGAAAGGAAAAACTTCGGTGACGTCAAAGCAAGTATCTTGTCCATTTTCCCAATTGTGTATGAATATGTCAGCAGGCTTGAGAGCTGTGTCCTGTTCAGAAAGAAATCACAAAGAGAATTCTTTCCTAGCCGCAATGCCGTATCGATAGAAAATATCCATGATAATGTCTTGTACCAAATCGTGACGAAATTTAAGACCAACTTCGCTTGCACAGTGGAGTGCATGATCACCAAATACGTCCATGTCGCGACCACAATAGGAGCAAGTGCTATCTTCAGCAAATAGTGGAATGCCGAGACGATATTGAGCTACGACACGAAACTGCCTAGGTCCGAGTGATTGGTTAAGGCCGGCAATTGGAATGGCTTTCAGGTAGTCCATGGCGTGATCGAGTTGATAGCTTTGCCACAAAACTGCATCTCTCGCTGTCAACTGGAACTTAGCTGGTATCTCTTTCTTAAAAACATCAAAGAACTGGGCTGCCAAAGTTTTCATCTCAAGGATATCGGTTTTATGCCTTAGCCTTCTCTACGATTGTGGAGCTTGGAGAGGACCTTGTTTTGCTGTTGAGGAGGTTGAAGAATTGCATGACTAACTATGATACTAACAACAAAATAGGAGGTTTGCTTTTCAATAGGATAGGTTTGGATGCCAAAAGGGTGTTGGCGCACAGATTGTTGCCCGACTTCCTCCCATTCACGTGTACCTGGGGAATTATCAGTTTGGTGTGGGGATACCGTGTGGTAGTGAGGGCATACTCCATTCTGCAAATAAACTAGTTGAATTGAAAGGTGGCTAAGATAATATGAGTATGTTGCTTTTAGACTTTACTAACGCCTTTAATTTGGTGGATAAAACCGTGTTGGTCAATGAGGTCAGAGCTAGATGCCCTACCATAGATGGGTCGAGTTTTGCTATGCAAAACCAGCTCGCCTTTGTTACAATGACTCAGTCCTGACATCAACAAAAGAAGTACAACAAGGCGACCCTTTAGGGATACTATTATTTTCTCTCATACTACACCCACTGGTAAGCAAGATTGCTTCGGATTGCACACTCGATTACATGCATGGTATCTTGACGATGTCACCATTGCTGGAGATACTCTAGAGGTGGCTAAAGCTCTTAGAATCATTCAAGAGGAAGGTCCTGCAAGAGGCTTATTTTTAAATATCAGCAAGACTGAAATTTATTGGCCAACAGTTGACCCAAGGAGAGATATATCCGGTGTTTTACCTTCCAGTATTAGTAAACCCACTGAGGGTGTCAAGTTACTTGGAGGACCAGTGAGTACCAACTTATAATATTGCAGCAATCTGGTTGTGAGTCGAGTTCAGAAGTCAACACAACTTATGAATACTATCAAGAAGTTACAAGATCCTCAGAGTGAGCTCCTCCTTTTACGTAACTGCACCGGTATTTCTAAGATGTACTTCACTTTACGTACAACTTGCCCTTCAACACTTCAACCAGCCACAATAAAGTTTCATACATCGTTGTTTCAATACCTGCGACACTTAATAGTTGGGGATGGTGTTGGTTTTGGTGTGATTCAGCAGCGCATGGTTACTTTGTCTATTAAAGACGGTCGATTGGGTGTTTATACTATGGCAGACACTTCCAAATATTGTTATTTAGCATCATGTCCCCAGACTCGACACCTGCAGGATACTATCTTACATCATACAACCTCCTTTGATGCAAGCCAACAGTATCAGCATGCTATGCAGGTATATATTCAAACTTGTGGTTTATCTCCTTCTTAATTTAACATCAAAGATGCTAGGTATTTGTTGCATTTACGAGCAACCACCGCAGAAATAGCGTGACCCGGTGTGAAGCTACGAATTCCACTGCCGGTGAAAAGAAAAACTCCGGTAACGTCAAAGCAAGTATCTTGTCTATTTTCCCAATTGTGTATGAATATGTCAGTAGTCTTGAGAGCTGTGTCTTGTTCAGAAAGAAATCACAAAGAGAATTCTTTCCTATCCGCAATGCCGTATCGATAGAAAATATCCATGATAACGTCTCGTACCAAATCGTGACGAAATTTAAGGCCAACTTCGCTTGCACAGTGGAGTGCATGATCACCAAATACGTCCATGTCGCGACCACAATTGGAGCAAGTGCTATCTTCAGCAAATAGTGGAATGCCGAGACGATATTGAGCTACGACACGAAACCTAGGTACGAGTGATTGGTTAAGGCCGGCAATTAGAATGGCTTACAGGTAGTCCATGGTGTCATCGAGTTGATTGCTTTGCCACAAAACTGCATCTCTCGCTGTCAACTGGAACTTAGCTGGTATCTCTTTCTTAACAACATCAAAGAACTGGGCTGCCAAAGTTTTCATAGGATGTGGGGAAGTAGAATTGATGCTGAAAGAAGAAAGACCGCAGGCATGCATAAACTTGTTGAGAGCATGTTGGTAATTATGGCTAGGGTCTGAAATGTCCACGACATTCAAAATATTAGTCTGCAAGTGGTGAGTCTGAGTAAGTGATGCCAAGTAACAATACTGGCTCGTATCCTCAAGTGTATAGATTCCAAACCCTCCATATTTCACAGGCAGTGTAACAAGCCGTTGTTGGAGTGGACCAAAGCCGGCACCATCACCAGTGATCAAGTGTTGGAGATATTGCATCAGGTGGTGGTCGTAATGTGTAATGGAAACCTGTAAAACTTGCGGAGATGTGGTTCGTAGAGTGAAGTGTAATTTAGAAACTCCTGTGCAATTGCGTAAAAGCAAAATCTCACTCCGGATCTTTCAGTTGTCTTACACTTGAGGAACTCATTCATTTGAGCAAAAAAGGAATACTCGGAACGAGTATGATGGAGCTCACTCTGCAGATCTATTATTATTATATTTTTTTTTATTATTGTTTTTTAAAAAAAAATATTAATTTACAAGTGGTTAGTTGGCAGCCTAGCGACAATCTGGGCTCCAACTCCTCTCTGAATAATAATACCTAGTCCATGGAAGAGTAAACTTCCAACTTTATAGTTCACATCGTGACTAGCAAGGCGGTTACTCAACCTCTTTAGAAAAACAATAAAGTCACCACTCAACTCTCCTACAGTAGTGAAAGCCAAGACACCGAAACCACAACCATTACTAGTGCACTTGTCAAGATATTTATTATTTTTGCGTGTGACAGCAGCGGTAATGGCTTGTCCATGGGTGAACCGCCGAGTACGTGCACTAGTGAAAGGTGAGACTCTTGTTACTTCAAAGCACACATCCTTCCCATCCTTCCAGCTGTGTACTAAGATATCTGCCGGCTTAAGAACATTGTCATTGTTAGAAAGAAATCCCAACGAAACCTCTTTCTGGGCAGGAATAGCAGCCTTGTAGCATATTTCCGAGATGAAATCTCTTATCATATCATGTTTGTATTTAGGTCCCACGTCTTTAGCACAGTGCACAACTTGATATCCATAGATATCCATAGGCTTAGCGCAGCTAGAACAAACACTATCAGCAACAAACATTGGTATGGCCAAGCGATATTGGAGGACAACCTGAAATTGTCTAGGACCAAACGACTGTTGAGCCCAGTAATAGGAATGGCTTTCAGAAAATCCACGGCATGTTCGGTTTTGTTGCACTGCCAAATGATCGACTCACGCTCATTTAAGGGGATGCTAGAGATCATAGAATCTTTGACAACACCAAAGTAGATTACTGCCAATGACTTCATGAAATGGGGGGCAGTGTCTTTGATGCTGAAATCAGATTCGGATAGCCCACAAGCTCGTGTAAATAGCTGCATGGCGTGATTATAGCTGCGGCATAGCTCACCTGAAGATGTAGGTGTCAAGATGGTGTTCTGCAGGTGCTTAGTTTGTGCATAAGATGCAAGGTAACAATATGTATTGGTATCTTTCATAGTGTAGACTCCCAAACCTCCATATTTAATAGGAAAGGTTACAAGACGTTTTTGCACTAAGCCAAAACCTGCACCATCGCCTACAATGATTTGCCTCAGATAGTCGAGAATGTGCTTGTCGTAGTGAGCAGTAGCAACTTGTAGAGATTGTGGGTTGGTTGTCCTGAGAGTAAAGTAGAGTTTAGATATGCCAGCACAATTACGGAGAAGCAGAAGTTTGCATTGTGGATCATGCAGCTTCTGGACCTTTTGCATCAATGCTATGGTTTTATCGACCCTGCTGATGACCATATCACTACAAAAATCAGTGTTTAAACTGACAGGTCCACCTAGTAGTTTTACGCCTGATGTAGGTTTGCAAATACTGGCAGGGAAGACTCCCACTTCATTGTGTCTTGGATCGATGGTAGGCAAGAATAATTCTGTCTTGGTAACATTCAGATGTAAGCCTCTCTTAGGACCTTCAGTATTATTTTTATTATTATTAGTATTAAATTCTATATTATAATAATAATATTATTATTATTATTATTTATTTATTTGAGAGGAAGTCGGGCAACAATCTGTGCGCCAACACCCTATTATTATTTATTTATTTATTTATTATTATTATTATTATTATTATTAATATTAAGAAGGAAAAAATCACATATTACAATTACAAAGATTTGGCTGGGAGGAAGTCGGGAAATATTATTATTATTATTATTAAAAAATTTCAATATTATTATTACACGTGAATGGGAGGAAGTCGGGCAACAATCTGTGCGCCAACACCCTTTTTATAGCCAAACCTATCCTATTGAAAAGCAAACCTCCTACTTTGTTGTTAGTATCATAGTTAGTCATGCAATTCTTCAATCTCCTCAACAGAAAAACAAGGTCCTCTGCAAGCTCCCCCATCGTTGAGAAGGCCAAGGCATAAAACCGGTATCCGTGAGATGTGCACTTGGCTAGGTATTTGTTGCATTTACGAGCAACCGCCGCAGAAATAGCGTTCCCCGGTGTGAAGCTACGAATTCCACCGCCGATGAAAGGCGAAACTCCTGTGACATCAAAGCAAGTATCTTGTCCATTTTTCCAATTGTGTATGAATATGTCAGCAGGCTTGAGAGTTGTGTCCTGTTCAGAAAGAAATCCCAAAGAGAATTCTTTCCTAGCTGCAACGCCGCATCGATAGAAAATATCCATGATAACTTCTCGTACCAAATTGTGACGAAATTTAAGGCCAACTTCGCTTTCACAATGGAGTGCATGATCACCAAATACGTCCATACCGCGAACACAACAGGATCAAGTGTTATCTTCAGCAAATAGTGGAATGCCGAGCCGATATTGAGCTACGACACCAAACTGCCTAGGTCCGAGTGATTGGTTAAGTCCGGCAATTGGAATGGATTTCAGGTAGTCCATGGCATGATCGAGTTGATTGCTTTTCCACAAAACTTCATCTCTCGTTGTCAACTGGAACTTAGCTGGTATCTCTTTCTTAACAACATCAAAGAACTGGGCTTCCAAAGTTTTCATAGGATGTGGGGCAGTAGAACTGATGCTGAAGAAGAAAGACCGCAGGCATGCATAAACTTGTTGAGAGCATGCTGGTAATTGTGGCTAGGGTCTGAAATGTCCACGAGATTCAAAATATTAGTCTGCAAGTGGTGGGTCTGAGTAAGTGATGCCAAGTAACAATACTGGCTCGTATCCTCAAGTGTATAGATGCCAGACCCTCCATATTTCATAGGCAGTGTAACAATCCGTTATTGGAGTGGACCAAAGCCGGCACCATCACCAGTGATCAAGTGTTTGAGATATTGCATCAGGTGGTGGTCGTAATGAGTAATGGCAACCTTTAAAACTTGCGGAGATGTGGTTCGTAAAGTGAAGAATAGTTTAGAAACTCATGTGCAATTGCGTAAAAGAAAAAGCTCACTCTTCGGATCTTTCAGCTGTCTTACAGAATTCATTAAGTGGACAGTTTTACCAACTCTGGACAAGACCAAGTCACTGCAGTATTGATGATCACAACTAACAGCCCCCCCCCCCCCCCCCCCCCCCCCCCAAGAAGCTTGACACTATTGGTGGGTCTTCCTATATCAGTTGGAAAAACAGCTTCCATAAAACACCTCGGATCCGTAGATGGCCGGTAAATCTCAGTTTTCCTGATGTTTAAGTGTAGGCCTCTGGCTCCACCTTCTTTCTGGATGATCTTAAGGGCCTTTGACACTTCCAACGTGTCGCCAACAATGGTTCTGTCGTCGAGATAACATGCATGCATATCAAGAAAGAAGTTTGCGGTAATTTTGCAGACCAATGGATGTAAAACCAGAGAAAAAAGAAGTGGTCCAAGGGGATCCCCTTGATGGACACCCTTAGCTGACGATAAGATAGAGTCGTTATAATATAACCTAGCAGGTTGAGCATAGCAGAACTCAAACCACTTATTATTATTATTATTATTATTATTATTATTTTTGAATGAAAGGGATCCAACAAGGCTTTTATTATTATTATTATTATTTCGGTCCGCGGGTTATAACCCCAAAGGGGTTATAACCCATCTACAAAAAACCCATCCAAACAAAAGTGATACAAAAACCCCAAATATCATAAACTGTCTAAACTACCCTCCCCTAATTCAACCCAAAAGAAACTGAGAAAGAAAACGACCCACTAATTTATTACTTTACAACCTGCGTAACGGACAAAATTTCTTAAAACCTCCGCTCCTGTATTCGTTCAAAATCAATCTGTATTCGTTCAAAAATCAATCCGCTCCTGTATTCGTTCAAAATCAATCTGCTCATCCCTAAGCCAAAATCGTTCAAAATCAATCTGTATTCGTCATCATATTCTCGATTTTACCTTCTTCTCTTATTCTATGGTTGCGTACTTCAACCACTGCTACAAAATCTGACCTAATTTTTCAACCACAAATGGCGAAGAAACAAAATCAACAGGCGAAAAAGAAAGATGAAAAGCTAAAGAAAATAGCGAAACCATCTCCTAAAGGTAAGAAATCGAATTTGCTTTCAAGTTGATTTCGAGTTTGAATTCAAAAGATTATTAGGTTTCATTTGATTTCTGGGTTGGTTTTATGTTTGCTTTTAGGTTTCATTTCTTAGGTTAGGTTCTATTTTCATTTGGTTACATCGTTTCTTTGGTTTAGGTTTAGGTTTCAGTTTGTTTGATGTAACCAAATGAAAACAGATTTCAATTGTTTGTATATTTGATGCAACCAGATATTTTTTTTCTATTTGATGAAACCATATTTCATTTGTTGTTTATTTGATGAAACCAAAGTATAATCTGTTTTTTTTTATGAAACCATTCTGGGTTTCATCATTTTACAACCAATTGGTAAATTGGTTCCACCAATTGTTAATCTGTTACATCATAATAATATGGTCTTTTTGATGAAACCATTTTTGGTTTCATCACTTTTCATTTGTTAGGTTTAGGTCTGCAAGAATGATGTAACAGATTTGCGATGAAACCAGATATCATTTTCTGTTTCTTAATGAAACCCAAAATTGGTTTCATCATTTTTAGTTATTGGTTTACTTCTAGAGTTGTTATTGGCTGTTGATTTGAATTCAAACTGTGGAGATTGGCGCTATGTTACGTAATCTTATGGTTTCATACAAGTTTCAATTATGCTTATGGTTTCATCACTTTGTTCGTGCTTATGGTTTCATCATTACAAGTGTATGTCTTATGGTTTCATCATTATTATTTATTATTCTCTTATGGTTTAATTTTGGTTTCACAATAGGTAAAAAAAGAGATAAGGAACCATACAGGTGCTCATTGCATCATTTGTGCGAGCTAGCAGTGAAAATTAAGGCGTTGATAAAAAACAAGCAACTGCATTTGAAAGCTCTTAAATCATGTCCTTTTTGGCGTTTCTTTGAGCCGTTCTATGATGGCGTAATGAACAAAAATGAGCTCATCAAAAAGACAAAAGCAGTAATAATGTTTTTAAGTACAATTGAAAACAGACTTGATGGTAAGCTCCCTTATTGTTTCAAATTAGCAAGATTAAGGAAAATGACTTTGCGGACAATTCCAGAACATTTTGATGTGACTTTTGGTTTCCAAATGGTGAATTATGTAGAAGCAGACGACATTGATGAAGATCTGGTTAAAAAGGTTAACGTCTTTGTGGCTAATTATTTTGCTGGAAATAAAAAGACGAAAAAAACCGATATTGAAAAGCATATGCTGGAAGCCGCAAATGATGAAACCAGAGCGGATGACTTTGTCAAGTTTTTCGTAATGTTTCTGTTGGTTTCAGTATTTGTCCCTAACAAATGTGGGCAGACTCTCGCAGCAAAGTACTTGTATATGGCGTTTGATATGAACAAGGTGTGCTGGCCGGAAGTCTTCCATGACTATGTACTTGATTCGATAATGACAAACAGAACAGACGTAGAAAATGTTGTTGGTTGTGTAATATACCCTCTGGTAAGTTAAGATTTGTTCTTTTTTTCATAAGTTAAGTATTTTTTTTTCAATATTGGTTGTTGAATGATAAGCGACTTTTTTTTGATGATTAATTTGAATATTGGTTGTTTTTTTTTTTTTGCAGTATTGGTTGGCAGAGATGACAAAGATCGCACAAAGAAAGCATGGGCTAGACAAGTATCTGAGGTTTGCTAGATGGAACCTTAGCAACATCTGTCAACAAGTATTTTCTAACTTCGAGAATCTTGAAGAAAAAACAGAACTTTGGTCTAAGGTAAATATTTACTTAGAAGATTTACTTTTCTGATGGAACCAATTTTGGTTTCATCAAAAATTCTAGATGAATTTTTGTTTCTTAGATAACTTCGAGGGTTTTATTTGATATTTTTGTTAGACAATATTCGAAATCTTCGAGGGTTTTATTAGATTATTGCTATGAGTTCTTACCATTACTTGTTACCATTAAAAATGCTTTGCTTGGTATGTCGTCTGTTTTATTTTAAACGAATTTTGGTAAATATTTTCTTGTTCAGATTTACTTTTTTGATGAAACCAGTTTTGGATTTATCAAATTTTTTAGATGAAACCAATTTTTCTTGTGTACTGCAGGAGAATATTGGTCACCGAAAGGGATCATCTTGCTTCAGTATGACGAATCAGAAATGCGCTTGGCTGATCCCATAGATGAAGTGGAAATTGTTGTGCCAGATGAAGAAAATGAAGTGCCGGTTAAAGTGCAAGATGAAGAAAATGTTGGTGCTAGCAGTGAAGCTAACTCCTTCAAAGCCAAATACCAATTTGCGCGAGCATTGATTGAAAAGCTTAGGACCAATACTACATATGTTCTTTCTAAAGAAGAAGACTCACTGCTGGCAAAATATGATGCCGAGGACAGGGAACAACAACTGGTACAAAGATAGATTTGATTTTTCTTAGTAACAATTGAATTACTCGCATATATTACAATTTTCTTATACATTTCATCATTTTTTTGATGAAACCAGATTTGGTTCCATCATTCTTTTGATGGAACCAGATTTGGTTTCATCATTTCAAGTTAATGTTTGTTTGATGAATTGGCCAGTTCTTTTTATTCTTTCAGAAGTTTTTGATTTTTACAGCATTAGGTTTTGACACAGGAAGATGAAAAATAAAATAGCTTAGGTATCTTAATATTGCAGGTGATAACAAGGGATGTTAACATGATAAATGAACAAGAATCTAAACAAGAGCAGGTCATATCTTCTTCGTCTAAGACAGTCACCGATGATGAAAAAGAAGGAGATGGTACTGAATTGACTCCAAATAATATCGAGGATATCAAGGTGGCAGAGCGGGTTGAATCTGAAATGGAGAAAGCTACTTCATCGATGCCAGTCACCAATGATGAACAAGAAGGAGAGGGTACTGAGTTGACTCCAAATACCGTTGAGGATATCAAGGTGGCATAGCGGGTTGAATCTGAAATGAGCAAAGCTTCTTCGTCGATGCCAGTCACCAATGATGAACAAGAAGGAGAGGGTACTGAGTTGACTCCAAATACCGTTGAGGATATCAAGGTGGCAGAGCGGGTGGAATCTGAAATGAGCAAAGCTTCTTCGTCGATGCCAGTCACCAATGATGAACAAGAAGGAGAGGGTACTGAGTTGACTCCAAATACCGTTAAGGATATCAAGGTGGCAGAGCGGGTGGAATCTGAAATGAGCAAAGCTTCTTCATCGAAGCAAATTATTGAACAAGAAGAAAACGAAACTCAATTTGTAATTGATGAAGATGTTATCAGGAAAATGAAATACGAATACAATAAGAAAGGTTGTTCGTCGTCAAAGCCAAATGTTGGAAGCGTATACTACTACCCAGCTGTAAAGATGGCGAATGATTTACTTGAGTTAGAGAATGAACAACCTGGATTTGATTTAGGACTGTCGCAGTGTGACAGTCAAGAGAAAGGACAAGGAGAACTCAGTGCTGCGCAAAGGATGAGTAACATGGTTACAAGAATGAGGGAAGACAGAAGGAATTTGGTTCCACCTATCAGAATGCAGGATTACAACACCAGTGTGAAAAAAAGAAGAAAGGTTACAGCTCGTAAGTGCAAGGAGAACAAGAAGGTGCAGGAAGTACAGGGGGTGAAGTTGAAACCAGTTGATAACTTGAAGATCTTGAAAGTACTCAACAGAAATGAGAAACCCCTCGTGACCACTTTTTTCAAAAATAACAATGAAAGGTAAGTGGGAAATAACTGATGTAACCAAGACTGGTTTCATCAAAATTTTGTTCCAAGTTATGCATTGTTTCTCCTTTTTTTATCCATCATTGACTAGCTTTTAAAAAAATAAAATTAACAGGTCAACGGCGTGGGAGCATTTAAATCTTCAATTACATATATCGGGGAAGATGATGGATAATTTTGATGAGAGAGGGTGACGTCGCAGGAGACATTATAGAGTTCTACATTTTGAAGCTGCAAAACAACATCAAAAAAAAATGAGTTGAAACAAGATGGTTCTCCAAAGTACCAGAGAGCTGTGTTTCTAAGCACATTTGCCTATGTAAGTTTACTCCGAAATTCTTTAATGTAAATTTTTTGGCATAAAAAATAGTTATGGAAAACAAAAAATGATGTTGTTTATATGGTTAATTTTGATGGAACAAAGTTTGGTTTCATCAAACTTGCATGTTTGTAACTAATTAAGGAGCTTTTATCTGGTATTTTGTTTCAGACATGTCACTCATTAGGAAAGAAATGTGGTGCTGTAATAGAAGGCTTCATCGACAAAATGGATTATAGCGTGCGGTTTTTGTTCGTTCCGTTGCTGACATCACTTGGAGATGTAAACCATTGGACATTGCTTTCTTTTGATTTTGAAACCGAGGAATTTTATCACTACAACTCCTTGGCTTCCACGGGAGAGGAATGCAGAAAAAGTGCTGAAAGCATGAAACAACGTATAGTATCAGCATTTGCACAGCACGACGCAAAGCTCCCCTGTGATCAGCAGGCAAGTCATCCAACAACATACTATTTGCACAACCCTACATGTTGTGAACAAATAGGGTAAGTTATGTTTGGAAGTTTATAGTTCACATATGCATATGCTTGAAATCATTACATCACTTGTAACCGAATGCTTTACATATAGCTACTAATATAAGAACACTCTCAGCTAGTCACTTTGTAACAATTGAGACATTGTTTTGGTTTTTCAGGAACGATTGTGACCTGCATGTTTTCTATTACATGAAGAGCCTCTTGAAAGGAAACATGTCTACAGATGATATACGAGAAAAGGTGCATAATATGAGACCAAAGTTGGCGTTGAAGATACTCCTTGACAATATAGAATAATACTCGCATGTCGTGCCCGTCCTATTGAACATTCAGTTTTAGTTGAATTTTAAATTACTTTTGAAATGGTTATTGTAATGATGATACTCCTTGACATACAGTTCTCCTTGCAGATTCAAGTTTTAGTTGAAGTTTAAAGTACTTGTGAAATGGTTACAGTTTATATAAAAAATGATTTCGTGCCATTTTAGTTGTATTTCCTTAAAAGCTTATGTCTACAGAAATATGATGTCTCATTTTTATAAAAACTATCCATAAATGATGTGTCATATATTTGCGACACCAATAAACAGTAGACAAAACATCATCTATTGTGTTGTCAAAAAATATAGAATAAAAAGTGACACTAAAACAATGGTTCCACCAAAATAAGATGAAACCCTTTCTGGTTTTATCAAAAAAATGATGAAACCTGATTCGGTTACACCAAACTATAAAGGCCTGTAAAAATTCTGAAAAACTTTAACTTAATCAAACTTATTATTCTTAGACAAAATATAAAATGAAAACACCTGCAGCATATTAACTTCTAAAACAAAAATTTGAAATAGTAAATGAAACACATATTGTAGTCTAGCAAACAAAACTAAGAGTAAAATTCGATGACTTGCAGGAACCACATATTGTTGTCTAGTCGAAATGACTACAAGTTCTCATGAAATATGACGAGAAGGGCATGTCCGTTTATTATGGGTGGTCAAAACCTTGCAGGAACCACAGGTTCTCATCTTCTTATTGGCAACTGAACCTGTATTAGGAATCCTCTTCTTCTTCGATGGACGTCCTGGTTGTGGTCCATTATTCGGACCAAAAACCATCGATTTCGGCGACACTGTCACGGGCTTTTCGACTGTGGGAACAAGATTGATTGCATGTTTATACGATTCTCGGTAGAACTTTACTGTAAAGTAGTGCTCAACATAATTGTAAGGATCTTCTCCATTCACCATGATGCAACGGACAACATGGGCACACGGGAAACCGTCAATACGCCAAAGGTTGCAAGAACATGTTCTTCTTTTCAAATCGACAGTATGTGTTAATGAAGCATGAACTTCAAACACATATTCTGACGACTTGGTGACTGGGTAGTTACATCCATGCATCTTGTTGTCGTGGAGCAGAGCTTCATATTCTGGACATAGAGTTTGACGCCATTTCATTAAGTTAGGAGAGTCCTCGCGACGTTTACACATTTGGTCAATTAGCTTCACCCTGATCTCATCAACCATGATGGATATAGGATTCTCTCTCTCTTCAACGACCGAACCATTGAAACTCTCAGCAATATTTGAACACAACCTACCATATCATCGACCCTTGAAGAAAAAACTTGCCCATTTATCAAGAGGAGCTCTACTTAGATAGTCTTGTAACTTCTGATTTTGAACCTTCCTCAACTTATCCTAATTCTCTGAAAATTCTTTATGAGTAGAAGCATACGCACATTTCATAAACAGTCCCAATACATATTTGTTATAAACTTTGCAACTCTTTGGTAAGCATGTATTGATATTGCATTCCATATGCCAGTAGAACCAACCATGAAAAGCCTCAGGAAAAATAATAGGAATTTGTGTTACCAATCCAATACCTCGATCACTCACAAAAGTAAGCTTTGGTCGCAAAGGAGAAAGGACTTTCTTCAAATTATCCAAAAACCATTTCCAGTTCGCTTCATTCTCTGATGAAACCACACCATAAGCAAGAGGGAAGATTTCTGTAACATGAACAGAAAGCATAACACAAGCATAAGATGCGATGAAAACCAAACATAAAAAATGATGAAACCAACATAAAAAAATGATGAAACCAACATAAAAAAATGATAAAAACCTTACCGTCATTTCCGGTTAGACCTGTTGCTGCCATCATATGACCAAGGTACTTGCTTTTCAAGTGAGCCGCATCAACGAATAATACAGGACGACAGAAATTGAATCCACGACTACAAGATTCAAAACAGATAAACATCCTCTGAAATTTATGGGTCCCTTCTTCAACTTCAAAAACCACGTGAGAACCAGGATTGGTTTCAATCAACTTGTTTTTATACCAGTTCAAGAACATAAAAGATTTCTCGTTCTCTCCCCATGAAGTATTCAGTGCATGCTTCTTACCTGCGTATGCATAATAACGACTAATGTCAAAGACGAAGTCTCTCGTAAAATATTCCATAATATGCTTAGTTTTCTTATTAGGATCCTGTTTAATTTCATCAATAATCAAGCTACTAACTAGTTTCTTCGATATCCGTGGCATGTTAACAAATCCACCAACACAAGTATGCTGATTATTTAGTTCCTTGATAATAAAAGGACTTCCTACAACACCATCAACAGACACAACATATAAATGCCAGTCACATTTCTCCTCTTTGTTCTTATTAGCACAACGTGCACCAATCCTTAACTTCTCATTCCTATATACCGTGTATTCATAACCAGCTGCTGCGTGATACTTCTGTAAATCACAACGAACTTGTTCAACACCTCCCGGAAACAACTGTTCAACTCCTTGAAAAAGATGTAACCAGTGAGCAGACTTCAACGGTTCCTTAATTTTATCTGGAACATCATAATCAATTTGTGACTTCTCAAAAGATATAATTCCAGAACTTTGTGGCTGGTCATCAAAAGCTATAATTCCTGAACTTATTGAACAAGAACTCTCAGCTTTGTGACTTACGAGTAACTCCATAATCCCTTCTTTATTATACATACTAAATAGAGCCAAACATTGAAGATCAAAATCAGAATGAATGACCTTTTGCTGATAATCAACCATGTGAAAAATTTCCATAGAAGGAGGAGAGAATTCACACCAACTTGAGCATATACTAGTCTTAAAATTAGCAAAAGACTCTTGGAGTCCAATACGAAGAGTTAAACAATCTTCTTTGTGACATACAAGTGCGAGAACAAAATCCATAATCTACAGAACAAAATGATGAAACCAAAAACAGTTTCACCAGATGTGAATATCAACAACAATTTTTTTTTTTTGAAAAACAGTTCCAAAGAGATGGAATCCTTCATAAGAACATCAAAACAAACATAAAAAATCATATGCTAACATCAATTCAGTTTATTCGACAAGAGTGACTAGCAAATTCACACAAACAAAATCAAAAATTTCCGTAGAAGGATGAGAGAATTCACACCAACTTGAGCATATACTAGTCTTAAAATTAGCAAAAGACTCTTGGAGGCCAATACGAAGAGTTAAACAATCTTCTTTGTGACATACAAGTGCGAGAACAGAATCCATAATCTACAGAACAAAATGATGAAACCAAAAACAGTTTCACCAGATGTGAATATCAACAACAAATTTTTTTTTTTGAAAAACAGTTCCAAAGAGATGGAATCCTTCATAAGAACATCAACACAAACATAAAAAATCATATGCTAACATCAATTCAGTTTATTCGACAAGAGTGACTAGCAAATTCACACAAACAAAATCAAAAATCAACACAAAAAAGAGAATTGAATACCTGAAAATTTGATTGATTCCTTGAAGACGAAGATTAATACGAAGACGAAGATGATCAACACGAAGTTGATTGATTGTTCAGCTGGATTCTTCAATTCGAGATTCAATTTCAACTTGAAAAGCGGAAATATGATTTCAGCTAAACTGAATTGCAACCAGATCTCGAATAAAACAACTATGTTTATCTTCTCTTTTCGAATAAACAACTGAATTTGATTCTTCTACGTATCTCGAATAAACAGATCTCAAAACTTGTAGCTTCTCTTCCGGTTCTTCAATCAAACCTAAAATTGCTCTCTGAATCTTTGAATTGAAATTGGGAGAAGATGATGACGAATCTTTGAATTTAAACGAGATATGGAACTGAAAAAAACGAAGAAAACTAGGAAAGAAGAATCGTAATTAGACTAGTATCTGATTTGTTTGGATTCAGAGAGAAAAAATATTGTTTTTACTGTTTTCTTTCGCCAAACTTTCCTTTGAAAAATGTTTTTATATACGGAAGGTCAGTTTTGGAATTTAGAAATCAAATAAAACTAAATTTTAAAATTTTTATTTGAATTGGGGTTTTTGTCCCAGTTTTGTTTGAAACGGTTTTTATTTGTTAAAAATAATATGACCGGTTTTTTCTTATCACTAGTTTGTTCACCTAGGGGTTTTGTCACTAGTTTTGTTATTTTTTATTAACAAAAGAGTCAAATACAAGGTACAATGTCGATAGAGGACAACCTAGCAACAAGTTGAACCCCTACACCTTTTTGAATAGAAATACCTAATTTATAAAAAAAGAGAATTACCTATTTTCTTTTTATTAACAAAATAGTCAAATACAAGGTACAATTTCACTAGGGCATTTCTAATGCCATTCATTATTATTATTATTATAAAAAAAAGGCGCCGCAAAGGCTTATTATTATTATTATTTCCTTCATCTCGTGGAACTTATTCGTTTGAGCAAAAAACCCTAGTTTTTCCATATTTTCTCAAATATTGCTCAAACCGTCAAAAGCCAAAAATTCAAATGGTCACATGACCGATAGGCTCCTCAAGGCACATATTAAAATATTATTATTTTAATATCGCTAAAATATTGATTACACGAGCAAAGTTCTACTTTCTCATTCGAGCAAAATTGAGAGTTTCAGTCAAGATCAAACCTTCTGAAAATCCAAAATATTGCTCGAACGCGCGTCAGAAAATATCAAAATTCTCAGAATTGAGACACCGAAAATATGGTGACAGGGGCATGTCACCTTGACTGACCAAGGTCGGCCCTTAGGATTGCAAAGAGCCAGTCCCACATATTTTAACAATTTTGACCTAATTAATCTTCTAAAGTTCATATTGGGTTCAAACTCTTTCCAATCAACTTGGAACTTGTTCAATCGACCACCAGCTGGTCCTATGACCACCAAGGTCCTTTTTTATACCCCCTTGGTTGGTCCCTCATCTCTCATAATTAAGTTTTATTTCCTAATGCTCAGACGAGCATAATTTGAATAAATGATTAAACCAGTATTTAATCATCTTTTCACCAACTGGTCTGCAAAGGACTTTGGTGTTTGCTCATTCGAGCATTTGGGTGCTACATGGTCGGCCATCATCCCATGTATCCGGTATCTCTTCCACTCAGTGATTTCTTTTCAGTAAATCATCAATTGATCAAAATTAGGGTTTTGAACTGAATGCTCCGCAAACAATAATTCTGAGCAAGTTCAAGCGCTAATAATTTTATGTGATCCAGCAATCAATATTTTGATTAATTGTATAATATTCAGTTCAGATGCCAATATTTTAAAGTAATATTTTATTTGGTCTGATTATCAATAATTCATGAATCGAGCAATATTGCTCAAATGGGCTATATTTGCTCAAACGAGCAATATTAGCTTAAACTAGCAATATTTATTTTGCTCATCTATCAACACTAAATTGCTTAAACTAGCAAAGTACACGACCAACTGGGTTCATATTTCATTGATTCAACTATCAATTGTTCGACTGAGCAATATTCCTCATGTTTGGATTCAACTTTCAACATCCGAGAATCATATTGATCCAACAATCAATATTCTAATATGTATTTAATGTCTGATCCTGCTACCAACATTTTTGCTCGACTGAGTAACATGGTTCGAACGGACGACCATCCAATATTTTTGATTCCTATTTTATCATTCGATCATTCATGATATATTAGATCATTCAGTATAATTCAACAATATATTTTATTTCTTGTCGAATGTTCGTCATATCAAAATAGGTCCTTAATATAGCAACTTCATCAGACGATCGATCCAAATTATCAAAATATCATTATTATCTCGACTGGTAATATGATATTAAGACTCAATGTCTGAACATCATTACTGTCCCAGCAGACATCTTACTTTCAATCCATGAGTCTCATAGCATACCACGTTCGTTTATTATGCTCGACTCATCAAGTCAGTAACTGACTAATTAAATACACGTTTTCCTTGCAGACTCCACAATCATTATACATCAATCACGTCACTTGGGGGGGGGGGGTATTAATTAGGGTTTTGATCTGGCGGCCTACGACACGTGTGTTCATCCATAACTAGAAATGTGAGTAAGTCATGCAAAAGGTTGAGGAAGTTAGCAAAGTATTGGGTGGAAAATCAACCAAGTCTCCGTAAGACTTGAAACAGGTTTAACCATGATTTTCCACTTTCCCACTCTTTCGCTCGAGGAACCGTCACACTTACTGGAGATCAATGTATCCACATTCTGGAAATATAAATAAGTCTCTAAACTCTTGATTGAAGACCAAACATATATAGGGAATTATCACAGAAATTCTCATCTGAACAATCACTCTTAACTGAGCAGAATTCAAGCTTATTCGAAACCAGCAGTTCACTTGCAGAAATCTACAACACATTTACAATCTTTGATCACCATTGATCAACACACTTCTCAGATTCCCTCCTACTGATCGACCCTCTTCCCTCTTTGTGACCGAATTGACTCTGGAACGACCATTGTCTTGGTTTAGGCCGGAGTCCTGCTGATTGATCTCTCGAACTCAAAGCACTCTCGTGCAGTGCATATGTTTGAGGTTAAGAAATTTTCTCGGTCGAGGAGTCTCCGTCCGCACGGTCGTCTCTTTACTTTCTTAAAAAACCAGCAAATAGTTTTTCCCCATCAACAGATTGACAACCACAGTGAAAGATTAATCTCTCGGTTGCAATCTCAATTCGTCAAAATGGTTGATCTTAGTTCAGGTTCAGTTACAAATATTAACTCAAACGGTGCTAGCACTAGCAAAAATAATGGTGGTACTCCAGTCACTACTCCTCCTCAAACCAACACCGGAAACAACCCTCTCTTCGGCTGATCTCCTGAAGAAATCAGAGAAAATATACCTACCATAGATGATATCATGAAAGTTCAGGAAGTTCTCGTTAAGAATCAAATAGATATGGATGTAACACAAAAAAAGTTGTGCACTTATCTCCTGACTCTCACGGACAGACTGTCGTCCAAGCATGCTCAGCCATAACGTGAAAAAGGAAAAGAAGTATCCTCCACCGCTGATCCTAATGCCTCCCCAATCCATATTCTGGAAGATGATGAAGTTGCTGCAGACAACACGCCAGCGAAGGAACCATCAAATTTCATCACTCGTTAAGATTTGGAGCGTCTCTTGGAGAATTGTGGAAAATATAAAACGTCCTATATACATCGTCATCAACCTCCATACCCTGCTAGTGCACATATAATTCCTCTTCTGAAGGGTTACACTTCTCCAATGTTCACACTCTATGATGGAACGGGAAATGATCGAGAACATGTTTCTCGAATCCTGAAATCATTGAGTGAATATGAACACAATAATGTTGTTCATCTGATAGAATTTTCAAAGTCTCTGATCGGGCAAGCATACACCTGGTATAATAACATCGCGCCAGTAAGCATCACCAGTTGGGGAGAAATGATTAATGCTTTTTACATGAAATACTTCTTCGTCTCGGAACAAGTGACCCTCTCTGATCTGGGAAGGACATTTCATAAGAATAATGAGCATCCAAACGATTATGTGAAAAAATTCAGAGTCCAAGCTTTGGATTTTCACGACCCAAATGTTACTGAACAACAACTTGTAGACTTGTGCATTAACGGAATGATCCCGGTCTACAAAGATTTACCAGGGAATCTTCGATTCCATACTTTCTCAGAGCTTCATGAAGTAGCCAAACGGTCAGCAACCACTTCTCCGTCCTTACTGGAAAGGGCAAAAACTGCTAAATTCGAGGAACCAAGGGAAACTTGAGCCAGCACTAAATGCTTGATTAGCGAACAATACAATCTCCAACCTTCCACAAACGTTGTTGCTGAAGGGAGTGAAAGGAAAGCGGAGACACATCATAAGAGCGCTTCTCCAATATCCCAAGCTCCTCCGGAAGCGCAAAGAAAGGATAACAAATCATGCACAAACCTCGACCCACTATCAACAAACGGTAAAATGATCAGATAGACTCAAACTTCCCTCTTCCCATTGAAGAAGCGATCGTAGTACTGGAAGTCTGGATTCAAGATGGTGCAATGAAATTGTCATTCATCGGAAGAGAGCCAAGTAAAGAAAAAATAGAGAATCCCAACTGTCGCCTTCATAGGCTTTTTGATCATCCAACCAGTGATTGCAATGTTTTGAAACACATCTTCAAATAGAAGGTTAACCCGAGAAAGCTTCAACTGGGGACTGAAGGAGTACACAGGACCCTCCCCCAATCAAGATCTTCACTCTCTCTGAACAACCTGTCAAAGAGGAAGTTCAATCCTTGGTCGAACATATATGTGAATTGCTCTATATATCGCGCACAAAGGAGAGACATGTTCGCAGCACTGAAACACATCGTGTCAGGAAGTCCATTTCAGAAATACTTTCTGATCCTTCATCCACAGACAAAGAGATGTACGGCTGGGGACTGCTTACCACAGTCGATCTCAAAGGAAACGAATTTGGGAGAACGTTGATCGATGTTGGTACCGCTATCCATGTTGTTCCACTAAAAACTCTCAGAGCTGCAGGCATCACTCGAAAAGAATCTACTCATTCTCTTATCTCAATCAGAGACCATGAAGGAATGCTCAGAGATGCTTATGGTTACATCACTCTCAAAGTGAAAATAGGTTCAACCTGGACGGAAACCAAGTTTCACATAATCAGGAATATTCAAGATATGACATGATCCTCAGACGAACGTGTATCCACGCTGAAAAGATGGATACTGGGAAAGAGCCTTTGGTTGCACATCTCTCCAACGAAGAAAGTTTTGATCCATAAGATTTGGCAGACGTTCCATCATCAGGGCACTTGGAGGAATTTCGAACTTTGACGAGGTTGAAACAAGAACCTGCAAAAGATGCATAAACATTCATCAAGAGGTTCCGCACTCAGGTAAGTCTCATTCCTCTCATGTATATGTCATTTATTTTCTCACATGTTATCCTAGCATGGGGACTCAATTCTGTTAGCAACTCTGCTATTGCAAGACTTTATGAATGGGTAACATCATCATATCAATATTTTACCAAGTGTTTGAATCTGATACCTCATTGAATTGAGCATCTCACTGAGACATTCATTACTGAGATGATGTTCAAGCACGACAAAGAATATCTTGGATATTCCCCGTAACCTTTGCATGAGTGTCCATATATGCCAAAAAATTAGAAAGCTTTGATGTATGCACAAGTGTGGAATCCCACCGCAAAAGGAATGTTGAATCAATAGAAGATACTCGGGGTCTAGACGATCAATCCTAAGACATTCGACGCTTGAGGGATGTGACGCTTCAACGCTCAAGCATCTAAGGTTTGAAGCATCTAATATTTTCTTAACTTATCTGTTATTTTCAATTCCTCCAAAATATATGCAATACTTGCATTAAGTAATTGAATCTATCAAACCAAAAGAAAATCCCTACAACTATCAATCACCTACTTCTCCAAGGCCAACTGAAATTCAAAAACCTCTCATCTATGAGTGTTATACTCTTCAGAAGCCTTCAAGTTGTAATCCCAATCAAAGAGTACACCTTCACTAATTTTGCCTCTTAGAGATCATCAGGAAAAAAAAAAGTCTTTATTTTCCACGATTTTGTGGAATCTCCGGAAATTATTCGGAAGGTTTCCTTCCCACCATTCAATGTGTGTAAGATTATCTCTTCATTCCTACCTACACACATGTGAGACCCATAAAAAATCCATCTTTTTTAGTACAATTATCATAAAATCCTTTTAAGTGAGGCAGAAGTCGAGGCGAAATGCTTATTGATCGCTCTCAAACACGCGTTCTCTCATTATGATGTGGATATTTCTCACTAAAAATTTAAGAATGAGAATATGTTCTTTGGTATTTATAACTCTTATTACTAGCATTCAGAAACTCTATGTCCTCATAGATCTTTGGATGCTTTGGAAGCTGGAACGCTTTGAAGTTGGAGTAGGTTTTGTGGGTATACCTCTCGTAAGCCCTCACGAGACTGCAACTCGTCCACTAGGGACACCTAGGGGTTCAAAGGCATGTTGCATTATCTAAGTGCATCTGTATCCTCAACGACATGGAGTTGTTGTATTTATTTAGGAAGTTTTCTCGAGTACTAGCAAAAGCTAAGCGTGGGGGAATTTGATAAGTGCATAATTCACATGATTTTAGTGATTATTCCATGCTTGTTTTAGTTAGATTTCTTGCATATTATCCTTGTATTACTCTTGTTTTCCATTTTATTTGTTTATTTAGGTGAATCATTCAAAGTCAATGGAAAATTCTGCAAAATAACTATAAATTGGAGTTCTCCAAAGATCCAAGTGTTTAGAGCCAAAGGAAGTGGAAGAAGTGCGACGAAAGGGAGCAAAGAATGCTCAAGATCATAACAAGGACTAGAATACCAAGTTCTAATCATCCAAATTAAGGATTGGTTATAACCATCTTGAAGAGAATTCAATTTTGAAGAAAACGGTGAAATAATTAGGTCATTCCGAGTTCGTACGAAGAAGTAACGGCCAAAACAGTCGAGACGAAAAATGGCAATCTACAGCACCGCTTTCGGCATTGCTAAAGCAATTCCGAAAGTAGCCATATTTTAGGCAGAAAAGGTGTATTTTTGACCCCAACTTTCGGTATTGCTTTGGGGAGTTCGACGACGCCGACTGAGATAAACCTATGGGGTCCCTTTTGACGTATTTTGACTTCTAAATCAAGGAAACACGGCCCTGGATGGATTCTAATACCTAGATTTCATTAAACCTATATAAGAGGACTTCCAAAAACAATTAGAGGGGATCGTTTACACAAATTTTCAAGCTTGGAGAGGAAAAACAACAACGGAGCTAGGGTTTCGGAGCGGTTCTCATCAATCGTAACGATATCTCTTTACTTTTCTTATATGTTTAACATGGATGCTCCTACATCCATGAGTAGCTAAACCCATAATTAATTGAGGATGAATTCTAAGTTCTAGACAATATTTGGGCTATTATATTAATCTATTTTGAAGTTCTTCTCGTATGATTATCGTTTGTTCATACTAAAAAGATTGTTTATGATTGATTGATTGATCGTTTAGGTGGCCAACTGAATTGATTAGTCGATTTAATCTAATGCTAATATTGAGTTAGGAGATAAGTAATTGTCGAATAAATCGTACACAAGTAGAAAATACGAGACCTTGCAGAGGGATTTTGTGGAGCAATTGTGTGTATAAACAACACTAAAAAGTGGACCTTGATCTAAGAGTCTAACTAGTAGGATCAATCTATAAATTCATAGAGACTAAATCATTTGATTGGGTTACACCTTGAGTGATCTACTACTTGGTGGCTTAGTTGAATAGAATCTGGTAGTCGAGAACTTCCGTGTCCAGTGACTTAAGGGATTTAGGGGATGACACTGATCTAGCTGCTTTTCTACGGTTGGTGATAATATGTACTAAGGATGAATAGATTGATATAATAAATTGATGACGGTTTAGTAACGAAGAAGGATTCCTCGATCACCTATCTCTCTCTATTGCTTACAACTTAATCTTTCAATTGCTTTGTTTATTTACTTTGAAATCTAAAAACCAAAACCCCCATTTGTGTTGGAAAAACGATTAATAAAAATACTTTTTAAAGATTTTAATTTAGTGTTTCTTTTGTGAATGAAAACTTATTAGTCCCACATAGTGGAGTTTCCACTCTTTAGTTGTTTTTAAGAGACTATATAAGAATTTTAGTCCCACATAGGGGAGGAGCTCTTCTTAACTTGAGTTTGTCAATTATATAAACAAATTCACTTCTTTTGTAAATGTATGGAAAAAAGGGGTTGCTCTATATTCTAGAGGGACCCCTATATGGTAAAGGGGTTTCTCTATATTTTAGAGAGACCCCCAAGGGGATTCTCTATATTTTAGAGAGACCCAAAGGAAAATATTTTGTATTGTTTTCTTTAGCATTCGCGATTTTCCTTAATGTTTTTTCGGAGTTGCCAAGCTCAAGTTGAGCATCTACTACATATGCTAGTAGTAGGTGTATTAGGGTGTTTTATCCTGGAGATATCCGTCATGTGAGGGCTATAGAACCACTCTTGAGTGTAGCCGGACGTTAATGTCTTAAGGACAGCGTGTTGAACACGCGACTCACTCTGTTTTCCAAAGTTTTGCCCTGTTGCTGTTGCGGAGATACGGGGAGCTTGTTCGTTTCGTCAAAGCAATCACTTCTACTATAAAGGAGCCAAGTATCAATAACTTTTTGCTTATTTGATTTTTCTTTGTTTTTGATTATTTCACCCAACAATATTAAGATATTAATTATTTGTAATAATTGAAAATGGTTGGTCTTGTGAATCATGGATGTTAATTGTGGAGTGAAAAACAAAAAACGAATTTTTGGTCAGCTGTAGAGTTTCGAATTTATCTCTCAACATAGAAGGAATTTCTATGACCCCTTTTGACACAACGTAGTAGACATCCT
Source organism: Papaver somniferum (assembly GCF_003573695.1). NCBI lineage: Eukaryota > Viridiplantae > Streptophyta > Magnoliopsida > Ranunculales > Papaveraceae > Papaver > Papaver somniferum. Next base: position 125,116,080 of record NC_039365.1, read on the forward strand.
GATAGTTACCCGCTTAAAATTTCTGAATTTTTGGAGTTGTAAAAATATTTTTTTGATATTTTACAAAACAGAAAAACGTTTCTGAAAAATTCTGACGAGCAGAAATTTGTTGTTAACTAAATTAATTTTTGTGGGGTAACCATGAGTTTTTTGAAACGCTGATTCAAACGAAGTTTGTATATCTAGATGTTATCTTCAAAACTCATATTTTACTTTCTGATTTGGAATTGTGATTTGTGAATAAAGGTGTCATCTCTAAGGGACATGGCTAATAGCCGCATGTGGTTGGAAACAAATCTTTCAAAGATGGCAAAGGTGAGAACATCGAACGCAACACTAAGCGTGGTCTTCATAATAAAGGTATGTTTCGTAAACATGAATCTAGCATTACTTTAATTAAGGGTGATTTTTATGTTTGTAAATTCCTAGCCATATGGCAGTAAATTGTAGACAACGTAAAAACCTTAATAAGTAGTAAGTTAATGCTAATTTAGTTGAAACAAACTAGAACGAGTTCGGTGGCATGATGTCGGAAGCTATTTTAATGACCAATGTGAGAGATATTGATGGGTGGACTTTGGAGCTACTAAGCATGTTTGCTGAAACAGAGACCTGTTCACCTCCTATTAGAGGATAGGGGATGTCGAGAAACTCTATATGAGTAACTCATCTGCAACAGAGGTTGCATAAAAGGAAAAGGTCGAGCAGAAGCTCATATCTGTAATATTCTCACATTGAATGAAGTTTTCATGTTCCGGGCATATGCAAGAATCTTGTATCTTTTTATGTTGTAGATGGTAAAAGATTGAAGATCTTAAGTGAATTTAGAAAACTTGTTGTAACTAAGGGCAGTGATTTTTTAGGCGACGGTTATAAGACTTAGGGTCTTCATAAGCTTAAAAGAAAATCTGATAAAATGAACATAGTTGATTCTTGTGCTTTCTTTTGTGTGACTTTGACATGTAAATTATAAGTCAATGCATAAACTGGATAGCATAGGCTACGTACCCAAATTTAATTTGGATATTGAACACAAAAGTTAAATTCGCGTAGAATCAAAATATGATAGAAAACCTTTTAGCAAAATGTTCATAGAAATTCTAAACTCTTAGAATTAATTCACTCGAACCTAGTTGACATGAATCCAGTTCAAACTAGAGGTGGTAAGAAATGGTTTATTACTTTTATAGACGACTGTACTAGGTATTGTCATATATATTTGCTTAGAGGTAAGGATGATGCCTTAGAAGCCTTTAAGATGTATAAAATTGAAGTTGAAAACCAAATGAATACTACCATTAAAAAAATTAGGTCTGACCGTGGTGGTGAGTACAAAATTCCGAAAGGAGATTTCTGTGTAAAACATGGCATAATACACGAAATTACCCCTCCTTATTCACCTCAGTCGAGTGGTGTAGCTGAACGTAAGAACCGTACCCTTAAGGAGATGATGAATGCCATGTTAATTAGTTCAGGATTACCTTCGAACTTGTGGGGGGAAGCTGTCCTCTCATCCTGCTATATCCTGAACAGAGTACCTTTTAAAGGATCAGATAAAACTCCATATGAACTGTGGAAAGGTAGACAACCTTATTATGCATACTTCAAATGGTGTTTGTCTAAGGTTGCCATCCCTAAACCTAAAATATAGGACCCAAAAATATAGCTTCGTCCATAACATTTACCGAAACCCCACTCTGCTAAGAAGCTTCATTTAGTGAAATGGACTAAGTCCGTCTGAACCAGACTTGGATCATGCTAGTTTACCTCCGGGGAGTAAGACCATAGGATGCAAATGAGTCTTTAAGAGGAAACGTAAGGTAGATGGAACTGTGGAAAAATTATGAGGCTAGGTTGATATCTAAAGGATATAAACTAAAAGTAGGTGTACATTTCCTTGATTTTAATTCGCCTGTGACAAGAATTACTTCCGTTGAGATGCTAATTGTTATTACTGCCATAAACAACTTAGACATACATCAGATGGATGTTAATACAAATTTTATAAAGCCGTGAATTAGATAAAGAAATTTACATAGACCAACCTGAGGACTTTGTAGTGAAAGGTTGTGAAGACAAAGATTGCAAGTTGAACAAATCTTTGTATTGTTTTCAAATAAGCACGTAAACAGTGACATGATAATTTGATCATGTGATAATGAGTAGTGGATTTAAGGTAATGAATTTGACAAGTATATTTGCAAGTAACTTGTTAAGGATGCCTATGTGATTTTATCCTTGTATATTGATGATATGCTTATACTTGATATAAACGTAGATATAATTAATTCCACTAAAACATACGCTGAATGAGAACGTTGACTTGAAAGACTTAGACCTTATTGATGTAATCATAAGGATCAGGATTAGAAGATAATCTAACATTTATAGTCTTAGTCATTCTCATTGTGTTGAATTTGTGCTTATGAGATACAATCAGTCTGATTGTAAGCATGCCTTAATCCGTATGATTCTTCTTGTAGATTCGAGACAAATAAGAGTAATGGAATATCTTAACTTGAATACTCAAGATTTATAGGATGTATGATGAATTTAGTGAACTGTAAGAGTCCAGACATTACCTATATTGTGAGTAAGTTAAGTATATATACTTGTAGTCCAGAACAAGAGCATTGGGATGCGCTTAATAGAGTATTATGGTACCTAAAATACTCTATTACCTTTTGTTTTATTTATGAAAGGTATCTTGTTGTCCTTGAGGGACTTTGTGATGCAAACTGGATAGTTGACTCAGAGGAGTCTAAGTCTACGAGTGGATATGTTTTCACTCTAGCAAGAGGGTTTGTTTCTGGAAGTTTTTCAGACAAACATATATTGCTCAATTCAGTATGGAATCTGAGAGTATTGCGTTAGATAAAGCACGAGAGGGGGCCGAGTGCCTAAGATGCTTTTTAGAAGACATTCATCTCTGGCATAGGCCTGTGCCAGCTATATCTATACATTGTGTTAGCCAAGCTATAATAGTTAAAGCTAAGTAATAACCAATCTCAATCGGCGTTATTTCCATTGATTGTCTAAAGTCCAAGGAGAATTTCGCGCAACCTTTGACGAAAGGTTTGTACAAAGAGATAGTTAAAAATGCATCGAGGGGGTTGGGGATTAAGCTCATATACTAAACTTACCATGAAGGATACTCAACCTTGCTGACTGGAGATCCCATGATCAAGGTTTCGAATGAGAAACTAATTTTTGGTGGGTAAAGGTAAACACTGTCAGAGATTTTCATTCTCTGTCCCTTCCCTATGGTGTAGACGTGATAGTGTGACTGCATGTGGAGGATGACTTTTTAATAAGTCTTAATGAGTTTTATAGTTTCAATTTAAGATTGAAGTGGGGTGTAGAAGTAAACACTCTTGATGGATATCACCTATCTGAATGGGGAAGTGGGTCGCTTCCTATGAGAATATGAGCTGATTCTCTAGAGCATTCTGAGAAACAGGATAAGTCCAGGGCCAAGACGGACACAACGGCACGAGCTTGGCAGCAACCTTGGAGATATCATGCGTGGTTATTATCGCGGATTACACCAAACGCTAGCAGTTCAAGACATCGCGTTCACTGTCTAGCAAGTAGTTCCGGTAATCTCTCACTAAGCAAAGGTTCAAGACCTCATGGACACCTCTGCCTATAGTGGTATTTCCTGTTTTTCGTTTTTATCTTTTTTTTAATTCATTTTGAGAAAATGAGTTTTATGTTGTTTTTATGATCTTGGTATTACCAGTTCTTAGGACCTAAGGGTCACTAAGGATTCACTAGTTCATGATTTTTCACTTTGGTGAAAGAAACCTTTAGTCTCACTTGTGAGAAACTAAAGATGAAAGCTCTCTATACTATTATGATTAATGCAATCCATAGTATGATCCTGGGATCAACACACTACTGTGTGAAGGAGAGGACGTTGAAATGGCTAGTATGAATTCAACATGCACGATCTGTCTGTCTGTTCAGTCAGTTCGGGTCGTGAGATTGGGTTGTTGATTTACCAAGATCTATCTGTGTTTTTCACGTTTTATTGAGTTTTCATTCATGCGGGGGATTGTTGGAAAAACGATTAATAAAAATACTTTTTAAAGATTTTAATTTAGTGTTTCTTTTGTGAATGAAAACTTATTAGTCCCACATAGTGGAGTTTCCACTCTTTAGTTGTTTTTAAGAGACTATATAAGATTTTTAGTCCCACATAGGGGAGGAGCTCTTCTTAACTTGAGTTTGTCAATTATATAAACAAATTCACTTCTTATGTAAATGTATGGAAAAAAGGGGTTGCTCTATATTCTAGAGGGACCCCTATATGGTAAAGGGGTTTCTCTATATTTTAGAGAGACCCAAAGGAAAATATTTTGTATTGTTTTCTTTAGCATTCGCGATTTTCCTTAATGTTTTTTCGGAGTTGCCAAGCTCAAGTTGAGCATATACTACATATGCTAGTAGTAGGTGTATTAGGGTGTTTTATCCTGGAGATATCCGTCCTGTGAGGCTATAGCATCACTCTTGAGTGTAGCCGGACGCTAATGTCTTAAGGACAGCGTGTTGAACACGCGACTCACTCTGTTTTCCAAAGTTTTGCCCTGTTGCTGTTGCGGAGATATGGGGAGCTTGTTCGTTTCGTCAAAGCAATCACTTCTACTATAAAGGAGCTAATTATCAATAACTTTTTGCTTATTTGATTTTTCTTTGTTTTTGATTATTGCACCCAACAATTTGTGACCTTTTTGACAACTAAACTCCTCGCTCTTCATGGAAACGATCTTTGCTTCCATTATATTACCAGATAATTGTGTGGAAATAAGTGATTTAATTTGATTGCACTCACGACACGCATCACACGCTTAACTGCATAGTTTTTTTTCCAACTCTGGAGCCAATTGTACTGAAAAGGCCTCGGTGTTAGGAAAGGACAAATCATTACTTATATTCCATTCGTCCAACCACTGTCGAATATCGGGGTATTACACCGATACTTAGCTATAGTAGACTAGAAATCAAGACTTATAGTTTTGGTCACTAATATTGACAAACATGCTTGAGATAGCAACGCATGCGAGTTAGACCGAGCAATGCTCTAACAATCTCCCCCTTTGTCAATTTTAGTGACAAAACTATCAATACATATAGAATACAAAAAAGATAAAGAAACTTTTGTAGCTCCTTGTAGCGCCCCTAAGCTAGCAGCTGACTAATCCAAGAGATTAACTAAATAAAGAGGCACTACGAATTTAATTCAAATACTTAAACATTCAATTAAGAAATATGCTACAAAACTTATCCCAAAACTAACCCCGCTCAGAATATATATACATGAACTTCTCTCAAATGATACATATACAATAGTCAATTGGTTTACAGATACAATAAACAACATAATAAACATAGCAGAAGTTAACTAAGTAACGGAGTCAACACTTGTGGTTGTCGCTAAGCAACTCTGATCTGTCTCTGAAAACTGAAAGTGGGTATAATTAACATTTAACTTCTAAGTAATCATAAGCAAGATTAATAAAAAAAATAATGTTTTCCCAGACATTAAATAGTGACCAAGTCACTGAGATACACAAACACGAGTATGGACAAGCTCTTTCTTCAAACAATGTATACTATTCGTGCTAACCACACTCATTAGCTATTGATATCACCAAGACCATTGATGAGTGCCAAATATTGTATATATTTTATCCCTTTTTGTTGGCATTTACTCATCTTTTGTGCATTAATTCTACATTTTATCCCACATTCTGTATTTTCATTGTTTTCAAGAATAAATATTTTTATTAATTAATTTTGCATTTTTAGGTAATAAATAAAGATTGGATGAGTTGCGGAGCAAAAAGAGCAGAAAAGTGGTGAAAAGCCGGGAGAAATTACGCAAGGAAGCCGCAAAGAATGGAGCGCACGTCCAAAAAGCTGGAAATGGGCTCAAGAAGAAGAAAGTTGTTCTTAAAGAAGAAGTGGGCTCAAGGTTTTCCAAGCCCAAACTCATTTCCCAAACCCAAATCCATACCCGCTTGCGTCTTCAGCCGTCAGATCAGTTCTCAGAAGCATCTGACGGTCGCTCCCTTGCTGTGCATCGAAGTTGGATATCTCCGCCTAACACTACAACACCTAATTCCATCTGGCGTCGTTGATTTTGTTGTATTATATAATCCAGCGGTCGCTACAAGCTTCACTTCATCTCACCGTCCGATTGATCTTTCATCTCCCTATCCCACGGCTCAGCGTCGCAGATCATCAAACTCGATACACTCGCCTCACACCCAAGTGCCGAACACCCTAGACCTCAAACAAACGCACCCTTCCCCTTTCTCCATCGAACCCATCTCCTCCATCACCCCCCTCTGCAGAACCACCATACTCCGTACCACCACCATGTCCGTCTCCATCATCACCACCTCACCCCAAATCACTCCACTATTTTCTCCCCGACTCTACTCTACCTAAGCCCATCATCACCATCACGTACCATCTCTTTAGCATCACTAATTTCTCCAATTTCTCATCTCTCTGCTCACTGAAACCCTAGGTGAGAAATTGGGGATATAAGTGATGATTAAAGCAACAATTGAAGCATGAGAGGAACGAGAAGAAGCAGGAGAAGAGTGGGTCAACGAGATGGAGCGAGTATCTCATCAACAGTAGGTAAATCAATTTCACCGAACCCTAGTTCTACTGATTTTGGGGGAAAATTGGGGGAAAACCCTAAATGGGTAATTGGGTATAAATTGGTGTTGTGGGGAGTGTGTGAAACACACTGTGTATCTCTCTGGACTAGCCAGTAGAGAATTTGCCACAAAATTTTAATGAATTTCAATTTCAGTGCTTATCAGTGAACAGTTGAACATTGCATATATTTTTAGTTATCTCAAATGTTGCTAATTGTGTTTGAATTATCACTTATGATGAATGTTATTGCTTTATCCATGTTCAGCATGAGCTAAATAGCACTAAGCTAAGGCTCAGTTGAAGCCTTGTGTACTGTCTTTTGACAGGTTGCTAGGATAGTTACTTCCTTGTATGTTTTGATTGAGCAAATGGGAGATACCAATGCTCATAGAGCCTGTGATTGGCTGTACTGTCAAAAGACAGCCAATGCTAGGGGCAAACTAGTGAGCAATTTAGTATTCTTCTATTTCTAGATGTATGCATAGGATCAAACACAACCTAGAAACATGTCATTTGATTAGGACACAAGGTGGATCCTAAGCCTTGGCTTAACCACCAATTCCTTTGCAGTCACTTCTTTTCAGTTCTGTGTGCTTTCAATTCAGTTTATTTTCTTGCCTTTTTTTTCTTGCACTTTGAAGCCTTTTGTGCACTGAAGTCAGTGCACAATCCTCACCTTGCCCTTGGCTTCCAAGCCTTGGTTCTTTGCTGCTTTACCTTGCTGTTTTCTTAGCTGTTTCTTTGCTGCTTTACCTTGCTGATGAGTGCCAAATATTGTATATATTTATCCCTTTTTGTTGGCATTTAACTCATCTTTTGATCATTAATTCTACATTTTATCCCATATTCTGTATTTTCATTGTTTTCAAGAATAAATATTTTTATTAATTAATTTTGCATTTTTAGGTAATAAATAAAGTTCGGATGACTTGCGGAGCAAAAAGAGCAGAAAAGTAGTGAAAAGCCGGGAGAAATCACGCAAGGAAGCCGCGAAGAATGGTGCGCACAACCTCATTTTCTACACACAAAAGCGCCTCCGTTCTCAGCCATCAGATCAGTTCTCGGGAGCATCCGACGGTCGCTCCTTCATAGAGCATCAAAATCTGATGTTTCTGCCGAGCACCACAGCGCTGAAATTCCAAGCCTTCAGATTAGATGGTAGTTGAATCCAACGGTCGCTCCTATGCCTGTGCATCAACTCCCGATGATTCCGCCTAACACTACAACACCTAACTCAATCTAGCACCGTTGACTTCGTTGTATTTTACATCCTACGGTCGCTACAAGCTGCCTCTTCCTTAGCCGTCCGATCTACCTACCATCTCCACACCCCACGGCTAAGCATCGCAAGACATCGAAATACGATGGGCCCGCCTCACACTCAAGCAGTCGAGAACCTACACCCAACCAAACAGATCCTTCTCCTCAAACCCATCGACCACCTCTGCCATCACCTTCTCCTTCACAGGCTCTGCAACACCATGTCCTGCCACCACCATCGCCTGCAACCCACTGCCACCACCAGACCTCGAGCTTCCTTCACCACCACCAGTTCCATCACTGCCACCACCATCTCCAACACCCGACAACACCCTAGCCTAGCTATTTTCTTCATCTCACAACCTCTGAAACCCTAGGTTTTGGGGTGAGTAAAAATAGCTAGAAATTAGGGGACAATAGGAGCAGGAAGAGCATCATAAGGACGATTCAGAGCATGGGTCGAGCAATTTTTGGAGTTTGGAGGCCAAATTTTGGGTAATAATTTATCCCTAAATTGTACTGTGTATTGATACTTTTGGGAAAAATGTGTGTGAAACCCTAATTTGTTAATTTGGGTATAAATAGGCAATGTGTAGGAGATGAAAACTTGTTCTTGGACTAGCCAAGTTTCCACCCAATTTGGGTTAGCCTAATTTCAATTGTTCATTGTAGTGTCTTGTTTCTGTTAGTGTCTTGTTACTGTTAATGTGCAATTTTCAATTGTTCCTGTTAGTGTCTTGTTCCTGTTAGTGTCTTGTTCATGTCATTCTTAGATGTGTGAAATGTTTTAGGATAAAATTGAATCAAGGTAAGCCACATTTTACTCTCACAGTGCATATCATGTATGCTTTGTAGTTAGGATAAAACTATGTGATATTACCACAACTCATACCTTATTGACATTGTCAGATTCTTTGACTAATTGTGCTTTAGTCAGACAGTTAGTGCTTAGGATTGACACATCAGTTGTGATTCAACTATCCATTGGTGAAACACCTTAGGTAAAAGGCAGACTTGAACCTTACCTTTACCTGCTGTAAGGAAGAATTGGCATGATCAGTTGAATTCATCTTCTTGTCTTCACTGATTTGTTTTGCTCTTTTTCATGTTTAGAATCATTCCATTGTTCACTGTTTTCTTTCTTTCATTTGCTATTTTCTTCACATCACTGCCCTTGGCCTTAGGCCTTGGTTCATCCTTTGTGTCATTTTGTTTTGCCTTTGTGTTCTGTTGTTGCTGTTTAGTCTTTCCAATGCTTGTACATTCTACTTGCACTCCTGCTTGCTTTTTGTTCACTGCTTAAGCAGCTGCAGCTGTTGCTGCAGCTCTGTTGTTACTGCACTGCTGCCTTTCTGCAGATGTTGCTGCCAAGTTGCAGCTGCTACTGCATTTCTTCTACTGCAGCTGCTTCTTCTGTGCAGCTCTTCCTCTGTTGCCCTGCAGCACTGCTGCATTGCTTCCTGCCACTGTCTTTCTTGCACTGCTACTGCCACTCCTTGCCTTGTGCTGCTGTTGCAATACTGACTTCTCTTCTGTGGTTGTTGCATAGCTGCTGCTTGCTTTGCTCCAAAGCTCACTTCATTCTTGAGCCCAAGTTCAACTCAGTGAAGCCCAAAGGCCCAGATTCTTAACTGTAAGACCAAAACCAAGGTCTAGTTCACTAAGGCCCAGTTAAGGCAAAAGCCTAGTTCACTACTAAGCCCAACTTGCAAGTGAACTGTTAAGCCCAACTCCTAGTTGAACTGTTGAGCCCAAAGCTCAGACCAGTTTCTAGAACCACAGCCCATTTGCACTTTAAAGATAACTGAGCCCAAGCTCAGTTCATTTATGTTTAAACAACCCACTAAGCCCAATCCATTCAAAGGGCATTCAAACCCAATAGTACATTAAGCCCAACACTTCCAAAGGGCTTCTAAGCCCAAAGCAAATCTAGGAACCCAATTAGCTAAAACACTTCCGAAACACACCCGATCTCTGTGGATCGACCCGTACTTGCACGAGCTACAACTGACGACCGTGCACTTGCGGTATTACTGTAGGCCCGTTTCCATCGCATTATTCTATACACATTTCCTGGCCTGCCAAGTTTTTGGCGCCGCTGCCGGGGATTGGTGCTGTGTTTTATCTGTGTTTTTCTTAGCTATTTTGCATTTCATTTCATAGCATTTGCATCTGCATCTGCTTCATTTCATTTGCTATTGGACCTGCTGATTCTGAACCTGTTTTTCCTCTGCTGGGACGCCACTAAGGAAAAGAACCAAAACCCAACTGGGTTTTTGCAACAATATCAGAGCAGCTGGGCTGTGCTAAAAAGGTAAGCCTAAACCCATTCAATTGAGAGAACCCAACCTGTGGGCTTCCAATTTTTTATTTGTGGGCTTGTAATAATTAACCCAATTTTTTGGGCTTTTTATTTTTCTATTTTGGGTTTGTAATAATTTATGTGTGGGCTTGTTGTTTAATTTGTGGGCTTGTATTATTTGTGTGGGCTTGTTTAAATTTTTCCATTGGACTTGTATTTTGGACTCTGGGTTTAAACCCAGCTGATAACCGATTGTGGGCCGCAGCCTTCCTTCCATTTCATTAGAGGCTTGCACAGTGGGCTTGCTCCCATTCAAAAACCAAATTTTATTTTTTTAATTTTATTTTTCTTTAAAAAAAAAAAAAAAAAAAAAAAAAAAAAAAAAAAAAATATTTCTACTTTGCTCCCAATTTTAAAACCAAATTTTTACTTGCTCCCATCTTAAACCAAATTTTATTTTTACTCCCATTTTAAACCAAATTTTCAAATGTCTCCCACCAAAACCAAATTTTTCCCAAAAATCCAAACCCTTTAAAAACCAAATTTTTCCCAAAAATCAAAACCCTTTAAAAACCAAATTCTGAGCTTTGTAAACTCTTTACTTAGCCTTTGAGCCCAATCATGTATAGATCTTTTTCTACAGTTGGGGAATACAACAAATCCCTTAGAGAACTTGCGTGTGGACAAACTTCACGTTATGCACCTCCCATAGACCATGATGTCAATAGTCATAGGAATTATTATGGACATTTTCAAAGTCCTGAGCCTCAATACATGAACCCTAATGACTATTCACACATGCATCATTTATCGCAACGTGAAAATGAACATTTTGCTAGTGCCTCACTCACACAATCATCACTTATGGATCAAATAGAAGCTCGAATCACAGCTTTAGAAATGCAATCACATGAGGAATCTGTCACATCTAATTTCTTAGGCAACCTGAAATCTATGCATGTCCCGCATGTGGTAGTTTAGACCACCCTGTTGAGCATTGTCATATTTTGCATAATTTTAGGCAATCTAGAGAAAATCCAAGGTATGAAATGCCCATAAATTGTGAGAATGGTAGTCATTGGGACCATAATCAATCCTTTGAGGGTTGCGATCAATCTTTTATAAACCCTAATGACCATGCATACATGTACCATTCACCACAATTTGAACATGAAGAATTTGTACTCCCATGAATTTAGACTCCACCACAGAAGCTTTCAGACTTAGTGAGCAAAACTTCGATAGATCTACATCACGAATTCAGGCATATTTAGATCAGATTTTGCTTCACCTACAAAAGGAGGAAATTCATGAGGAAATGTATGTTGTCCCTAATGAAGTGTCTAGTCCCATTCATGTAAATGATGTTGAATATGAACCTAATTTAGAGGAACATGAATCGACTAACGACACCACCACTTTTAATGAGGACCAATATGCATGCTACCATGATGATGATTATGATGATTATGATGATGTGTTAGAAGAACATGAAATATTGTGGAACCTGTTGGTTCAAAACATATGGCTTCTCGCCCTCGACCTTCATGAATGTTGTTTTTCTAATACTCATTGTAATTCATATGATTTTGATATTGACATGGGATTCGTACAATTATTCTGTGAAGATGAACATGACATAGGAATAGTTGAATCTTCTGTAGACACTAATATGCATGAAAATATATTTGATGTGTCTGATTCTCTACCTAGGTCACATTGTGATATTTCTCCTGATTTGCCGATGCATGAGAATGAATCTGTTGATGATGTTGATGATTCTAAGTGTGAACTTGCCAATGTGAGTGATGATTGTGAGCATGATGTGACATGTGTAGATGAGTTAGAAGATTTTGATTTGATTGATAATGATATGCCTATTCTTCTACCTGAGTCACAATTTGGTGGCCTTCCACCCAACCTAGATTTGGTTTGTGCCAATATTGTAAAACCAATTTTTCTGAAAATTCCTAACCTAGGTTTGGAACTGTGTGCTTCCCAAGTCCTCTTGGACTATTTTGCTTCCAAATATAATACATTTGAGGAACCACAGTTGGAAATTGCATGTTTGCCCGTCCCTAGCACAGTTCATTTCGAGCTAGACCTTTTGCATGATGAACCCCCGAAACTGCGCGATTTTGTTTTCAAAACTATATCTTCTGTAAAATCCAGGTTTGGGGGTAGCTCATTTTGTTTCACAGTTTCACTTGTGTTTCTTTCCTGTTATTATTGTGTGAAGCTGTTGAAACCTTTACACTTTGTCTTTTGGGTTGATCCTCAACTCTTTAGATTGTTAGTGTATGGTGAATATTTTTTGTATATAATCCAGTAGAAAATTTTAAAAAAAAAACCCTTTTGTTCCTTTTGTATATATTTTGCTAATCCAATATGATCTCGGCTGAAATATGTTGGAGTTTTGCATTGAATAACGGAGTTTTAATTTTGCTTTCGCCGTAAAATCGGGTATTTCTCTCCTTTTACTCTACTCAGCATGTCCCTTTCCATATGTTGCATTTTAATCCTTTCCATATTTTGAAACATTGAGGACAATGTTTAGTTTAGGTTTGGGGGTATAGAGTAGATACCATGATAATTTGCTATAATGAAAACGAACTCCTTCTTCTTTGAAAAAATTGAAAAATTCCAAAAAAATTAAAAAAATCAAAACTCAAAAAAAATTAAAAAAATGAAAAATCATAAAAATGGAGCTCATTTACCTTGAAATGTTGACTCTTGTGCAAATATGTAATTATTAGGAGTCTTAGTCTAGATATTTAGGCACCCTGATTCTAGCACAATTCACATAGTGATAAGAAATTTGCACGCGCACGATCTACCAATACATGTATGGCCTCGATCTTCAAGGTGTTGGATAGGAAGTTACGATTGCCAATCACTTTAGAATACTGAACGAAACTTGACTAGCTTGTTCTTTGGTTGGTTGGGATAGAAGGTGGAGGTTACATTAAGAAAGACAACCATCGAATTTAACTGGGTGCATCAAAAAGGGCTACCTCTTGCAAAGTGTCATGTAATTTTTTGTTTCTTCTTGTTATGTATCAAAAGTGTTTCCTTGTTCAAAAAAAAAAAAAAAAAAAAAAAAAAAAAAAAATCAGAAAAATACCAAAAAAATCAAGTATTTATCAATTCCATCTCTCTTGTTCCAAAAATAAAAGAGATTTGTCAATGTAAATAAGAGTCATGTAAATAGTCATCTTTTGTTGTTTCTTTTGTAATAAGCAAGGAGGGTGTATGCCATTGATGTACAACGCGAGAAATTGTGAAATACCTCCAACTCATTCACAATTCTCGTAAAGTCCGGACAGCTAGCTAGATTTCGACCTCAGTTCTTAGCCTGAGAAACTATCTCTTGGTGATTAGTAGTCATAACTTCAGATCTTTCTTTACACATGTGTAGATACACTTTACATCTTATCACATGTCCTTATTTGTTATCAGTGCTAGGATTGTGCCTTTGATAGCTAGATTGACATCTCCATTTTGCTGTGAGCTTAACTGTTTTGCACATGTCACGTTGATGGAATCTGAGCTCATATTTTGTCCTTAGGTTTTGTAGGCACCTCTGGTAACCTTCACGAGACTTCAACTCGTCCACTAGGGACACTTAGTGGTTTAAAAGGCTTAGTGCATACGCTAAATGCATTCGAGAGACCAGCGACAGTGGTATAGTTAGGATTTCCTTAGTTTTGTTTTACTTGAGGACAAGTAAAATTCAGGTTTGGGGGTATTTGATGAGTGCCAAATATTGTATATATTTATCCCTTTTTGTTGGCATTTAACTCATCTTTTGATCATTAATTCTACATTTTATCCCATATTCTGTATTTTCATTGTTTTCAAGAATAAATATTTTTATTAATTAATTTTGCATTTTTAGGTAATAAATAAAGTTCGGATGACTTGCGGAGCAAAAAGAGCAGAAAAGTAGTGAAAAGCCGGGAGAAATCACGCAAGGAAGCCGCGAAGAATGGTGCGCACAACCTCATTTTCTACACACAAAAGCGCCTCCGTTCTCAGCCATCAGATCAGTTCTCGGGAGCATCCGACGGTCGCTCCTTCATAGAGCATCAAAATCTGATGTTTCTGCCGAGCACCACAGCGCTGAAATTCCAAGCCTTCAGATTAGATGGTAGTTGAATCCAACGGTCGCTCCTATGCCTGTGCATCAACTCCCGATGATTCCGCCTAACACTACAACACCTAACTCAATCTAGCACCGTTGACTTCGTTGTATTTTACATCCTACGGTCGCTACAAGCTGCCTCTTCCTTAGCCGTCCGATCTACCTACCATCTCCACACCCCACGGCTAAGCATCGCAAGACATCGAAATACGATGGGCCCGCCTCACACTCAAGCAGTCGAGAACCTACACCCAACCAAACAGATCTTCTCCTCAAACCCATCGACCACCTCTGCCATCACCTTCTCCTTCACAGGCTCTGCAACACCATGTCCTTCCACCACCATCGCCTGCAACCCACTGCCACCACCAGACCTCGAGCTTCCTTCACCACCACCAGTTCCATCACTGCCACCACCATCTCCAACACCCGACAACACCCTAGCCTAGCTATTTTCTTCATCTCACAACCTCTGAAACCCTAGGTTTTGGGGTGAGTAAAATAGCTAGAAATTAGGGGACAATAGGAGCAGGAAGAGCATCATAAGGACGATTCAGAGCATGGGTCGAGCAATTTTTGGAGTTTGGAGGCCAAATTTTGGGTAATAATTTATCCCTAAATTGTACTGTGTATTGATACTTTTGGGAAAAATGTGTGTGAAACCCTAATTTGTTAATTGGGTATAAATAGGCAATGTGTAGGAGATGAAAAACTTGTTCTTGGACTAGCCAAGTTTCCACCCAATTTGGGTTAGCCTAATTTCAATTGTTCATTGTAGTGTCTTGTTTCTGTTAGTGTCTTGTTACTGTTAATGTGCAATTTTCAATTGTTCCTGTTAGTGTCTTGTTCCTGTTAGTGTCTTGTTCATGTCATTCTTAGATGTGTGAAATGTTTTAGGATAAAATTGAATCAAGGTAAGCCACATTTTACTCTCACAGTGCATATCATGTATGCTTTGTAGTTAGGATAAAACTATGTGATATTACCACAACTCATACCTTATTGACATTGTCAGATTCTTTGACTAATTGTGCTTTAGTCAGACAGTTAGTGCTTAGGATTGACACATCAGTTGTGATTCAACTATCCATTGGTGAAACACCTTAGGTAAAAGGCAGACTTGAACCTTACCTTTACCTGCTGTAAGGAAGAATTGGCATGATCAGTTGAATTCATCTTCTTGTCTTCACTGATTTGTTTTGCTCTTTTTCATGTTTAGAATCATTCCATTGTTCACTGTTTTCTTTCTTTCATTTGCTATTTTCTTCACATCACTGCCCTTGGCCTTAGGCCTTGGTTCATCCTTTGTGTCATTTTGTTTTGCCTTTGTGTTCTGTTGTTGCTGTTTAGTCTTTCCAATGCTTGTACATTCTACTTGCACTCCTGCTTGCTTTTTGTTCACTGCTTAAGCAGCTGCAGCTGTTGCTGCAGCTCTGTTGTTACTGCACTGCTGCCTTTCTGCAGATGTTGCTGCCAAGTTGCAGCTGCTACTGCATTTCTTCTACTGCAGCTGCTTCTTCTGTGCAGCTCTTCCTCTGTTGCCCTGCAGCACTGCTGCATTGCTTCCTGCCACTGTCTTTCTTGCACTGCTACTGCCACTCCTTGCCTTGTGCTGCTGTTGCAATACTGACTTCTCTTCTGTGGTTGTTGCATAGCTGCTGCTTGCTTTGCTCCAAAGCTCACTTCATTCTTGAGCCCAAGTTCAACTCAGTGAAACCCAAAGGCCCAGATTCTTAACTGTAAGACCAAAACCAAGGTCTAGTTCACTAAGGCCCAGTTAAGGCAAAAGCCTAGTTCACTACTAAGCCCAACTTGCAAGTGAACTGTTAAGCCCAACTCCTAGTTGAACTGTTGAGCCCAAAGCTCAGACCAGTTTCTAGAACCACAGCCCATTTGCACTTTAAAGATAACTGAGCCCAAGCTCAGTTCATTTTATGTTTAACAAACCCACTAAGCCCAATCCATTCAAAGGGCATTCAAACCCAATAGTACATTAAGCCCAACACTTCCAAAGGGCTTCTAAGCCCAAAGCAAATCTAGGAACCCAATTAGCTAAAACACTTCCGAAACACACCCGATCTCTGTGGATCGACCCGTACTTGCACGAGCTACAACTGACGACCGTGCACTTGCGGTATTACTGTAGGCCCGTTTCCATCGCATTATTCTATACACATTTCCTGTCCTGCCACTTGCACCCTTGGTTCATGCTATTTACCTTGCTTTGCTCACTGCCATAGTGCATTGTCACCATTGTTAGCTTAGGTTTCTCTTGTATGCTCCCACTCCCTGTGGACTGACCCCCTGCTTACCTTCTATATCATAACTTGGCCTTGTATACTTGCAAGCTTTTGTGTGTCTTTGCTTGTCACACCAAGTTTTTGGCGCCGCTGCCGGGGAGTGGTACTGCCATCTGCTGTTACCTGAGCTGCTGCTGCAAAGCCTGCTGCTGCTGTTGCCTTCTCTGCTGAGCTGCTGCTGCTGCTGTTGCTGCTGCTGGTGCTGCTGCCAAGCCAAAGCCAAAGCCTGCTGTTGCTGCTGCTGTTGGTGCTTCCTCTGCCAAGCTGCTGCTCTGCTGTTGCTGCTGCCAAGCCTGCTGGGCTGCCAACTGAAGCTGTCAACTGGGCTTGTGCACCCTCTGCTGCTGGGCTCTGAACCAACTGAGCTGGGCTTGAACCAACTGAGCTGGGCTTAGTAACCTCAATCTCGCTGGGCTTGCAACTTCTGCTCCTGGGCTTCGCTGCAGATTCTGCTGGGCTCTGCTCCACCTGTTGCTGCTGGGCTTGGACGTGAGCTGCTTAGGACGATCATAAAGCCCAACTGGGCTGTGCAACTAAAAGGGGACTAAAAGCCTATTTTTGGGCTTCCCTCCAAAAACCAAGTAAGCCTAACCCATGAGTTAACCCACTTGGGACTCATTTAAATTCAAATTCGGGCTTGTAATAATTAATTTAATTATTTATTTGGGATTGTAATAATTTTTATTTTCTTTTTCTTTTTTATTTGGGACTGTAATTATTTTTTTGTTTTCTTTTATTTTTCTTTTATTTTTCTTTTTTCTTTTATGGGTTTGTTTCAATTATTATTATTGTTTTTATTTTCTTTTATGAGTTGTGCTAAGTTGTGCTAATTTATGCTAGGTTTAGTTCAAATTTTTTTTCCAAAGCCCAATTTTAAACCAAAAACAAAATCCCTTATTAAAACCAAAACCCATTCAAAACCAAATCTTCATAACCCTTGTGGGCCAAACTGTTTCCGGTTGCTCTGTCTGACCAACATGTTAGTTAAGGTACCTACTAGGACATGATTGTGACCTACAGAGACCAGACAAACAGACTTGTTAGAATTAACCCAGACGAACCTATCGAAATTCTAAGTTCTGAGGGAGACAGTCCAGATCAACCAGAAACAATGGGAGAACCCCGTACCCTCAAGGATTATATGTACCCAACTAGAGCCAGTCAACCTTCTTGTATTTTGCTGCCCGAGGCTAATGGCCATTATGAGCTGAAATCAAGCACAATACAGATGCTTCCTATTTTTAGAGGTGTTGAGAATGAAAACCCGTACCACCACGTGAGAGAATTCGAGGAAATTTGTGGAACTCTGCGTTTCACTCAAATGTCCGACGAAACCCTAAAGTTAAGGCTTTTTCCTTTCTCCCTGAAAGATAAGGCAAAGGCCTGGCTCTATGCTTTACAGCCTCAATCCATCATGACATGGATGACCTCATAAAGGAGTTTTTCAAAAAGTTTTTCCCGAACCACAAGACTGCGACAATTCGTCAAAGTCTGAATAGCTTTGTGCAATTAGAAGGTGAGACCTTAGCTAGATACCTGGAGAGATTCAATGAATTATTGCTCCAATATCCCCATCATGGTTTTGAAAAATGGAGACTTGTGCAAATTTTGTATGAAGGTCTAGATGTGTCCACCCGAACAACGGTTGAGTCGATGTGTAATGGTCTATTCGTAGATAAAACTGCTGACGCGTCTTGGGACTTCTTGATTGAAGTAGCTGAAAGACGCAACAGGGGAATCCCATGTGAAACCAGAAAGACTACATCCGAAGCAAAGGCTTTTAGGATTGAAGCGGATTTTGAGGGAAGAGCAAACATGGCATCAATAGTTAGGAGATTAGAAGAGTTAGAACTACATAAAAATTCAAAACCTTCCACCACTACTCTCCGAGAGCATGTCGCTTCGTCTGTTTGTGCTGCTTGTAACGACCCCAACCATCAATTCCAAAATTGTCCAGATTTGCTTGCAGTCCAGGAGTCTAGGCTTGAACAGGCACATGCCATGTTTCAAAAACCAGAGCATAACCCTTATTCACAGACCTACAATCCAGGATGGAGAAACCACCCTAACTTTTCATGGTCAAAAGGACCCACTCAAGGAGAACCATCTCAACCCAATCAGAGCTATCAAAACAATCAGGGATATCAGAACAATCAAGGTTATCAACACCCGAGAAACCCTCAACAACAATCAAACTCTCAACAACAATCATATCCTCAACACAATACCGACAAGAGATTATCCACCTTAGAGGAAATGTTTCAGAGTTTGATGCAAAGTCAGAAAAATCTAGATCAAAAGATGGATCAAATATGTGAGAGAGAAAAGGGTAAACTTCCGAGCCAACCCCAACAAAATCCAAAGAGGATATTTCAAACAGGCACAACATCCTGCACTGAAACCTCACCTGATCAAATCCATGCCATTACCACCCTCCGAAGTGGTAAAGTCATCGAGAACAACGTAGGCGAACCTAATGAGTCTGATACAAATTCCACGTTGTCTCCACAACCCCAGAAAACCAAAGAATCTGAGCAAGTTGGAAAATCTGACAATTCTACTGCTGTGAATGTCCCTTTGCCAACTCATCTTCCTGTTGCTCCATTTCCTCAAAGATTGATCTATCAACAGAAAAGTACCCATTACAATGAGATGTTAGATCTGTTCAAGAGAGTCAACATCAACATTCCTTTCTTGAAGCAATCAAGCAAATCCCTGCTTATGCCAAATTCCTCAAAGACTTGTGTACTCAAAAGCGCAAGCTCAATGTGCAAAAACGTGCTTCTTAGCTGAGCAGGGTAAGTTCCATCATTCTGAACAGAACTCCACCCAAGTTTAGGGATCCAGGATGTCCAACAATTTCTTGCACTATAGGAGAACAACGGTCAATAAAGCGTTATTAGACCTAGGTGCAAGTGTTAACCTACTGCCATATTCTGTTTATGAGCAGTTAGGTCTTGGGGAGTTGAAACCAACATCTATCACTCTACAACTGGCAGACCGATCTGTCAAGATTCCTCGTGGAGTGGTCGAAGATGTTTTGATCAAGGTTGACAAATTCTATTTTCCCGTAGACTTCATTGTCTTAGACACTCAACCTGTACAAAACCCAGACTGTCACATTCCTGTCATCTTAGGACGTCCTTTCTTGGCTACGTCCAACGCGATCATCAACTGTCGGAATGGAGTGTTAAAACTGTCTTTTGGTAACATGACGGTAGAATTGAATGTGTTCGATATTAGTCAACAACCTGTGAATCTTGATGATGATGATGTGCATGAAGTTAATATGATTGAAGGATTGATGCAAGATTCGTTGACTAACATTCTATCCGTCGACCCCTTTCAAGCATGTATGGAGAACTTTAACCCAGATTCCTATGATGATGCATACTGTAGTGAATCCTATCTCTCTGCTCGAATCTGTACCTCAAATGGACATCACTGAAAGGAAATATGAAGTGGAACCACCCTTACTCTCTGATTCCAAGCTTATTCCATCCATTGTTGAGCCACCCAAGCTTGAATTGAAAACGTTGCCTAGTACGTTGAAGTACACATTCCTAGGTTTCTGATACTTTACCTGTCATTATTTCATCATGTTTAGACACGGAACAGGAAAGTAAGCTTTAGCAGTACTTAAGGAACACAAAGAGGCCTTAGGATGGACCATCTCAGATCTCAAAGGAATTAGTCCCACCATTTGCATGCACCACATTAACCTTGAAGAGAATGCCAAACCATCGAGGGAAATGCAAAGGAGACTTAATCCTAACATGAGAGATGTAGTCAAAGGAGAGATCCTGAAACTACTTGATGCGGGTATCATATACCCAATTCCCGATAGCAAATGGGTTAGTCCCATTCAAGTTGTGCCTAAGAAGTCAGGCATTACTGTAGTTCAGAACGACAAGAATGAATTAGTCCCTACTCGTACAACCACAGGATGGCGACTATGCATCGACTACAGGAAGTTGAACACAGTAACAAGGAAGGATCACTTCCCGCTCCCTTTCATGACCAAATGCTAGAACGTGTGTCTGGACACAGTCACTACGTTTTCTAGATGGCTTTTCCGGTTATAACCAAATTCACATTTCTCCAGAAGATCAGGAAAAAACTACATTCACGTGTCCATTTGGGACGTTTTCTTATAGACGTATGCCCTTCGGGTTGTGTAATGCACCTGCTACTTTTCAGCGTTGCATGATGAGCATTTTTCTGACATGATAGATAGTTTCTCGAGATCTTTATGGATGATTTCTGTTTTGGTTCCTCGTTTGACGAATGTTTGAAGCATCTTGCCCTCGTGATATCCAGATGTAAAGAAAAGAACCTTGTTCTAAATTGGGAAAAATGCCATTTTATGGTGAATTCAGGAATAGTTCTAGGACACATCATCTCAGAAAAAGGAATTGAAGTGGATAAAGCTAAAGTTGACCTCATTCAACATCTACCACAACCTTGCTCTGTGAAGGAGATCAGATCATTTCTAGGTCATGCTGGTTTTTACCGGCGATTCATCAAAGATTTCAGCAAAATCTCCAGACCTCTGTGCAGTCTTCTCTCCAAAGATGTTGCCTTCAATTTCGATGCTGCTTGTGTGAAGGCATGGGAGGAATTAAAAACCCTTCTCACCACCGCTCCTATAGTCCGACCACCCGATTGGAAGCTTCCGTTCGAACTTATGTGTGATGCCTCTGATTATGCTGTTGGTGCTGTTTTAGGACAGCGAGTTGATAGACTACCATATGTGATATACTATGCTAGCAAAACCCTTAATGATGCCCAACTCAATTATTCAACTACCGAGAAGGAATTGCTTGCCGTCGTTTTCGCATTAGACAAGTTTAGATCTTATCTGATAGGGTCTAAGATCATCATATACACAGACCATGCGGCTTTGAAGTATCTTCTTTCCAAGAAGGATGCTAAAGCTCGCCTTATTCGATGGATACTCTTATTACAGGAATTCGATCTCGAAATCCGTGATAAGAAAGGTTGTGAGAATGTGGTTGCTGATCATTTGTCTAGATTAACTTTAGAGTCTATTGATGAATGTGAGCTGATTAGAGAATCATTCCCAGATGAACAGCTGATGTCTATCTCAGACCTTCCTTGGTTTGCTGATATTGTTAACTACCTCGCTACAGGTAGGATGCCCTCACGTTGGTCGAGACAAGACCGCTCTAAATTCCTGGCTGAAGTCAAACATTTCCTTTGGGATGACCCATATTTGTTTAAGTACTGTCCAGACCAAATCATTAGGAGATGTGTCCCCAACACTGAACAGAAAGATGTGATATCTTTCTGTCATGACCAAGCATGTGGAGGCCATTTCAGTGCCAAGAAAACGCTGCAAAGATCTTGCAGTGTGGATTCTATTGGCCATCATTGTTCAAGGATTGCCATGATTATTGTGTTGCTTGTGAACGCTGTCAAAAGCTAGGAAGCATTTCGAGGAGAAACATGATGCCATTGAACCCCATTTTGATTGTGGAGATTTTTGATGTTTGGGGGATAGACTTCATGGGTCCATTTCCCATGTCTGACAGCAAGTTGTACATCCTAGTCGCAGTTGATTACGTTTCTAAGTGGGTAGAAGCCATAGCAACCAGAACAAATGACCACAAGGTGGTACTTTCATTTCTAAAGGAGAACATATTTGCACGTTTTGGTACCCCTAGAGCTATCATCAGTGACGGCGGTTCACATTTTCGTAACAAGTACTTTGAGTCTTTAGTACGCAAGTATGGCATAACTCACAAGGTTGCTACTCCGTACCACCCTCAGACTAGTGGACAAGTGGAAGTGTCTAATAGGGAAATTAAGCACATTCTGGAGAAGACGGTCAACCCGTCCAGGAAAGATTGGTCATTGAGATTGAATGATGCTTTGTGGGCCTATAGAACAGCTTATAAGACACCAATTGGCATGTCCCCCTATCGTCTAGTGTATGGAAAGCCGTGCCATCTACCTGTGGAATTAGAACATCGTGCCTACTGGGCAATCAAAGAGCTGAACTTTCTCTGGACGAAGCTGGAATTCAACGGAAACTTCAACTCAACGAGTTGGAAGAATTGAGAAATGAGGCTTATGACAGTGCCAAGCTGTACAAGCAAAGATGAAGATATTTCATGACAAGCGTATTCTACGCAAATCCTTCACTCCTGGTCAGAAAGTCTTGCTGTATGACTCCCGATTACATCTTTTTCCAGGAAAACTGCGTTCCAGATGGAAGGGTCCGTACCTAGTACGCACAGTTTTTCCTCATGGAGCTGTAGAGCTGGAGGATGTCTCCAACAAGAACGTTTTCAAAGTCAACGGGCAGAGATTAAAGCCATTCCTTGAGCCATTTCCACCCGACATTGAAACAACCAACCTGGAGGACCCAGTCTATGTGGACTAAACTGGTCCACTCTTTCCCTAAATAACCAAAAAGTTTTCCAAATTTCCCTAAAAACCAAAATTTTCGTTTTCCCATCAAAACCAAATGTTCCCAACAAAACCAAATTTTTTCCAAAAAGTCCAATCCCATTAAAAACCAAATTTTCTTGTAGATAATGTGTTAGTTAAATTTCCTTTTGTATATTTTGTGCTCATCCATTGTGACTCCTAATATGATGGATTTTTGCCTTGAATAACGGAGTTTTAATCGAGCTGCCCGTACAATCGGGTATTCTCTCTCCTTTTACTCTACTCAGCATGTTCCTCTTCATATTGTTTTATAATTCTTTCCATTTTGAAACATTGAGGACAATGTTTAGTTTAGGTTTGGGGGTATAGAGTAGATACCATGATAATTTGCATAATTGAAAACAAAACTCCTTCTTTTTGAAAAAATTGAAAAATTCCAAAAAAAAAAAATTAAAATCAAAATTCAAAAAAATTAAAAAATGAAAAAAAATCATAAAAATGGAGCTCATTTACCTTGAAATGTTGACTCTTGTGCAAATATGTATTTTTATTAGGAGTCTTAGTCTAGATATTTAGGCACCCTGATTCTAGCACAATTCACATAGTGATAAGAAATTTGCACGCGCACGATCTACCAATACATGTATGGCCTCGATCTTCAAGGTGTTTGATAGGAAGTTACGATTGCCAATCACTTTAGAATACTGAACGAAACTTGACTAGCTTGTTCTTTGGTTGGTTGGGATAGAAGGTGGAGGTTACATTAAGAAAGACAACCATCGAATTTAACTGGGTGCATCAAAAAGGGCTACCTCTTGCAAAGTGTCATGTAATCTTTTGTTTCCTTTTGTTATGTATCAAAAGTGTTTCCTATCTTGTTAAAAAAAAAAAAAAAAAAAAAAAAAAAAAAAAAAAAAAAAAACGATGTATATATTCAAAAAAAAAAAAAAAAATATCAGAAAAATACAAAAAAAAATCAAGTATTTATCAATTCCATCATCTCTTGTTCCAAAAATAAAAAGAGATAGTCAATGTAAATAAGAGTCATGTAATAGTCATCTTTTGTTGTTTTGTAATAAGCAAGGAGGGTGTATGCCATTGATGTACAACGCGAGTAATTGTGAAATACCTCCAACTCATTCACAATTCTCGTAAAGTCCGGACAGCTAGCTAGATTTCGACCTCAGTTCTTAGCCTGAGAAACTATCTCTTGGTGATTAGTAGTCATGACTTCAGATCTTTCTTTACACATGTGTAGATACACTTTACACTCTTATCACATGTCTTTTTTTGTTATCAGTGCTAGGATTGTGCCTTCGATAGCTAGATTGACATCTCCATTTTGCTGTGAGCTTAACTGTTTTGCACATGTCACATTTGATGGAATCTGAGCTTATATTTTGACCTAGAACTTTGTAGGTACGTTCTAAGCAAACCTTCACGAGACTTCAACTCGTCCACTAGGGACACTTAGTGGTTTAAAAGGCTTAGTGCATACGCTAAATGCATTCGAGAGACCAGCGACAGTGGTATAGTTAGGATTTCCTTAGTTTTGTTTTACTTGAGGACAAGTAAAATTCAGGTTTGGGGGTATTTGATGAGTGCCAAATATTGTATATATATCCCTTTTTGTTGGCATTTAACTCATCTTTTGTGCATTAATTCTACATTTTATCCCATTCTGTATTTTCATTGTTTTCAAGAATAAATATTTTTATTAATTAATTTTGCATTTTTAGGTAATAAATAAAGATTGGATGAGTGCGGAGCAAAAAGAGCAGAAAAGTGGTGAAAAGCCGGGAGAAATTACGCAAGGAAGCCGCAAAGAATGGAGCGCACGTCCAAAAAGCTGGAAATGGGCTCAAGAAGAAGAAAGTTGTTCTTAAAGAAGAAGTGGGCTCAAGGTTTTCCAAGCCCAAACTCATTTCCCAAACCCAAATCCATACCCGCTTGCGTCTTCAGCCGTCAGATCAGTTCTCAGAAGCATCCGACGGTCGCTCCCTTGCTGTGCATCGAAGTTTGATATCTCCGCCTAACACTACAACACCTAACTCCATCTGGCGTCGTTGATTTTGTTGTATTATATAATCCAGCGGTCGCTACAAGCTTCACTTCATCTCACCGTCCGATTGATCTTTCATCTCCCTATCCCACGGCTCAGCGTCGCAGATCATCAAACTCGATACA